>NC_041385.1:815375065-815421742 GCF_002162155.2 Triticum dicoccoides
GCCCTCCCCTCACCCCTCTATTTGTAGGGGAAGGGGGAAGGGGGCCGGCCCCCTCTAGATGAGATCTAGAGGGGGGGGGGCAAAGGAGGGGGCTTCCCCCCAAGCAAGGGGGGCGCCCCCACTAGGGTTTCCCCCCACCCCTAGGCGCATGGGCCCAAGGGGGGGGTGCGCCCAGCCCTCCAGGGGCTGGTTCCCTGACCCCCTACGGCCCATGAGGCCCTCCGAGAGAGGTGTCCCCTCCCGGTGGACCACCGGAACCCCTCCGGTGGCCCCGGTACAATACCGATATGCCCCTGAAACTTTCCGGTGACCGTATGACAACTTCCCATATATAAATCTTCACTTCTGTACCATTCCGAAACTCCTTGTGACGTCCGGGATCTCATCCGGGACTCCGAACAACATTCGGTAATCACATACAAGTCTTCCTAAAAACCCTAGCGTCACCGAACCTTAAGTGTGTAGACCCTACAGGTTCGGGAGACACGTAGACATTACCGAGACGGCTCTTCGGTCAATAACCAACAGCGGGATCTGGATACCCATGTTGGCTCCCACATGCTCCTCGATAATCTCATCGGATGAACCACGATGTCGAGGATTCAATCAACCCCGTATTCAATTCCCTTTGTCATTCGGTACGTTACTTGCCCGAGACTCGATCATCGGTATCCCAATACCTCGTTCAGTCTCGTTACCGGCAAGTCACTTTACTCGTACCGTAATGCATGATCCCGTGACCAAACACTTGGTCACTTTGAGCTCATTATGATGATGCATTACCGAGTGGGCCCAGAGATACCTCTCTGTCATACGGAGTGACAAATCCCAGTCTCGATCCGTGTCAACCCAACAGACACTTTCGGAGATACCTGTAGTGCACCTTTATAGTCACCCAGTTACGTTGTGACGTTTGGTACACCCAAAGCACTCCTACGGTATCCGGGAGTTACACGATCTCATGGTCTAAGGAAAATATACTTGACATTGGAAAAGCTCTAGCAAAACGAACTACACGATCTTGTGCTATGCTTAGGATTGGGTCTTGTCCATCACATCATTCTCCTAATGATGTGATCCCGTTATCAACGACATCCAATGTCCATAGTCAGGAAACCATGACTATCTGTTGATCAACGAGCTAGTCAACTAGATGCTCACTAGGGACGTATTGTGGTCTATGTATTCACACGTGTATTATTATTTCCGGATAATACAATTATAGCATGAATAAAAGATAATTATCATGAACAAGGAAATATAATAATAATCCTTTTATTGTTGCCTCTAGGGCATATTTCCAACAGTCTCCCACTTGCACTAGAGTCAATAATCTAGTTACATTGTGATGAATCAAACACCCATAGAGTTCTGGTGTTGATCATGTTTTGCTCGCGAAAGAGGTTTAGTCAACGGATCTGCGACATTCAGATCCGTATGTACTTTGCAAATATCTATGTCTCCATCTTGAACATTTTCACGGATTGAGTTGAAACGACGCTTGATGTGCCTGGTCTTCTTGTGAAACCTGGGCTCCTTGGCAAGGGCAATAGCTCCAGTGTTGTCACATAAGAGTTTGATCGACCCCGACGCATTGGGTAAGACTCCTAGGTCGGTGATGAACTCCTTCACCCAAATTGCTTCATGCGCTGCCTCCGAGGCTACCATGTACTCCGCTTCACATGTAGATCCCGCCATGACGCTCTGCTTGCAGCTGCACCAGCTTACTGCTCCACCATTCAACATATACACGTATCCGGTTTGTGACTTAGAGTCATCCAGATCTGTGTCGAAGGTAGCGTCGACGTAACCCTTTACGACGAGCTCTTCGTCACCTCCATAAACGAGAAACATGTCCTTCGTCCTTTTCAGGTACTTTAGGATATTCTTGACCGCTGTCCAGTGTTCCTTGCCGGGATTACTTTGGTACCTTCCGACCAAACTCACGACAAGGTTTACATCAGGTCTGGTACACAGCATGGCATACATAATAGATCCTATGGCTGAAGCATAGGGGATGACACTCATCTCTTCTTTATATTTTGCCGTGGTCGGGCATTGAGCCGAGCTCAATCTCACACCTTGCAATACAGGCAAGAACCCTTTCTTGGACTGATCCATTTTGAACTTCTTCAAAATCTTATCAAGGTATGTGCTTTGTGAAAGACCTATGAGGCGTCTCGATCTATCCCTATAGATCTTGATGCCTAATATGTAAGCAGCTTCTCCAAGGTCCTTCATTGAAAAACACTTATTCAAGTAGGCCTTAATGCTGTCCAAAAGTTCTATATCATTTCCCATCAAAAGTATGTCATCTACATATAATATGAGAAATGCTAGAGAGCTCCCACTCACTTTCTTTTAAACGCAGGCTTCTCCATAAGTCTGCATAAACCCAAACACTTTGATCATCTCATCAAAGTGAATGTTCCAACTCCGAGATGCTTGCACCAGCCCATAAATGGATCGCTGGAGCTTGCATACTTTGTTAGCGTTCTTAGGATCGACAAAACCCTCCGGCTGCATCATATACAGTTCTTCCTTAAGATGTCCGTTAAGGAATGCCGTTTTGACGTCCATCTGCCATATCTCATAATCATAGTATGCGGCAATTGCTAACATGATTCAGACGGACTTCAGCTTCGCTAAGGGAGAGAATGTCTCATCGTAGTCAACCCCTTGAACTTGTCGATAACCCTTAGCGACAAGTCGAGCTTTATAGATGGTGATATTACCATCCGCGTCCGTCTTCTTCTTAAAGATCCATTTGTTTTCTATCGCTCGCCGATCATCGGGCAAGTCTGTCAAAGTCCATACTTTGTTTTCATACATGGATTCTATCTCGGATTGCATGGCTTCAAGCCATTTGTTGGAATCTGGGCCCGCCATCGCTTCTTCATAGTTCGAAGGTTCACATTTGTCTAACAACATGATTTCCAGGACAGGGTTGCCATACCACTTTGGTGTGGAACGTGTCCTTGTGGACCTACGAGGTTCAGTAGCAACTTGATCCGAAGTACCTTGATCATCATCATTAATTTCCTCTCCAGTTGGTGTAGGTACCACAGGAACATTTTCCTGAGCTGCACTACTTTCCGGTTCAAGAGGTAGTACTTCACCGAGTTCTACTTTCCTCCCACTTACTTCTTTCGAGAGAAACTCTTTTTCTAGAAAGGATCCGTTCTTGATCTTGCCCTCGGATCTTAAGTAGAAGGTATACCCAATGGTTTCCTTAGGGTATCCTATGAAGACGCATTTTTCCGACTTGGGTTCGAGCTTTTCAGGTTGAAGTTTCTTGACATAAGCATCGCATCCCCAAACTTTTAGAAATGACAGCTTAGGTTTCTTCCCAAACCATAATTCATACGATGTCGTTTCAACGGATTTAGACAGAGCCCTATTTAAAGTGAATGTAGCTCTCTCTAGAGCGTATCCCCTAAATGATAACGGTAAATCGGTAAGAGACATCATAGATCGCACCATATCCAATAGAGTGCGATTACGACGTTCGGACACACCGTTACGCTGAGGTGTTCCAGGCGGCGTGAGTTGTGAAACGATTCCACATTTTCTTAAGTGTGTACAAAATTTGTGACTTAAATATTCTCCTCCACGATCTGATTGTAAGAATTTTATCTTTCGATCACGTTGATTCTCTACCTCATTCTGAAATTCTTTGAACTTTTCAAAGGTCTCAGACTTGTGTTTCATCAACTAGACATACCCATATCTACTCAAGTCATCAGTGAGAGTGAGAACATAACGATATCCTCCGCGAGCCTCAACGCTCATTGGACCGCACACATCGGTATGTATGATTTCCAATAAGTTGGTTGCTCGCTCCATTGTTCCGAAGAACGGAGTCTTGGTCATTTTGCCCATGAGGCATGGTTCGCATGTGTCAAATGATTCATAATCGAGAGACTCTAAAAGTCCATCAGCATGGAGCTTCTTCATGCGCTTGACACCAATGTGACCAAGGCGGCAGTGCCACAAGTATGTGGGACTATCATTATCAACTTTACATCTTTTGGTATTCACACTATGAATATGTGTAACATTATGTTCGAGATTCATTAAGAATAAACCATTGACCATCGGGGCATGACCATAAAACATATCTCTCATATAAATAGAACAACCATTATTCTCGGATTTAAATGAGTAGCCATCTCGTATCAAACGAGTTCCAGATACAATGTTCATGCTCAAACTTGGCACTAAATAACAATTATTGAAGTTTAAAACTAATCCCGTAGGTAAATGTAGAGGTAGTATGCCGACGGCGATCACATTGACCTTGGAACCATTCCCGACGCGCATCGTCACCTCGTCCTTCGCTAGTCTCTTCTTATTTCGCAGCTCCTGCTGTGAGTTACAAATATGAGCAACGACACCGGTATCAAATACCCAGGAGTTACTACGATTACTGGTAATGATGCGGAACATCCTTCCATCATCCCCATGGACGCATCTACATCTCCTTCAACACCACGTGGTCCCATGACTCAAGCCCGCTCTAAGGCTATGGAAGATAAGGTGAACTCGCTCCTCTCCGAAATCCCTCTTTCTACTCAAGAGACATGGCTTCTACCTCAAACGGAAACTCTGTGTGTGATCAGGTACAACGCTGAAGAAGAAGCGACAGGCGTCAACTCTCTGCCCAGCCCAGAACCTGCCAGGAACTTCCGGCCTGCCCGGAACTTCCGGCCTCCTTCGACCTCGACCACCCCGGGCGTGCCAATTTTCTGCTTAGCCCGGAACCTGCCCGGAACCTGGCCCGAAACTTCCGGCCCCCGGAACCTCCGACCCTGCCCGGAACTTCCGGCCCCCGGAAGCCAGCCCTGCCGCCACTGTGCCAACTTTCGGCTTAGGCCGGACCCTGCCCGGAACCTCCGGCGCCCGGAACTTCCGGCCTGGCCCGGAACTTCCGGCCCTGCCTGCGCGCAGCCACTTGGGCCGAGGCCCGTGTACCCTTTCGTCCCTTAGACTATATATACTCATTCATCCCGTACGTTTTAGGGTTAGCATTGGATAGCTCATATTTGTGTGAGAGCCTTGCTCATCCACTTGGATACTTCTCCTCGGAGTTCAGGACCTCTTCGGAGAAGATCCCCCAAGCGGATTCAACACCCCTTTCGAGGGAAGACCATCAAGACCTCCTTACGAAGAAGACCGGTGTCTTTGTATCCTTACCTTTGTTGATTGTGGATCATATGTATCTCTTTGTGTTCGGTGATCTAGCACTTGTGTGATTGATTCTCTGTCGGTTTCGTGATTCTCTCTCATTCTCCCCTTGATTTCCCCTTTGTGCTTCCGTGTGTTCTTCGTGAATCTCCGTAGGATCCTCCCCAAAACGTGAAAGATCGTCCATCTAGGGTTTTGCCCTACATCATATGGTATCATGAGCCATGTTGATCACATTTTGGAGCCCCTACCCCGTGTTTTCTAGCTTGATTTTGTTGTTTTCGTCCTAATTCTGAAAATTCCCCACCAAAAATAGCCCCAAAATTTTTTGTGATTTGTTGGTGAGTTGAGATTTGGTTGGATTTGATCCATGGATTTGCTTTGTTTCGAGTGGATCTAGCTTCCCTGCCCTCCCTTCCTTCTAATTTCTTCTTTTTCCCCTCGGATTTGGGTTTTTCCCAAGTTTTTCCGCCCAAATCCACGATCTCGTACTCTCTGTTCTTGGCAGATTCCCGACCCCTGGAACTTCCTGCCTCGCCCGGAACTTCCGGCCCCCGGAACTTCCGTCTGGCCCGGAACTTCCGGCCTAGACAGAAAGGTTGCACTTCCTCGACACTTTTGCTACTTCGGAAACTTCGATCACGGTGCAGCGGCATCTTCGCCAACGTACTGAAGACCGTGCACTGCGTCCCCATCGACTTTCGCATCCGTTTCAACCTTCAACAGAAGCAAGGACGGTAACATCGACGACATCTTTGTCATACCTTGCAATTGCATTGATAACCAACATTGCCTCATTTCGCGTAGCTTACCCAACGAGACTAGCCATTGAGTATTGCAGGCAACGTGACTTGTGCACATTAGGGATCATACTCCATAAGCATACATACCATACCATCGTGGTGCATATCTTGGGATCCATTTGTGTGTCACAAATTTGTCATAGCATACACAATTGCTATCTTGGTTCGTAAAGTTTTGCATAAGAAAAGAGCTCAAAGAGTGAAAGAGCCACCCAAGCTTTTAAGCAAAAGAGGAAAGATAAGCAAAGAGCTTATGAACAAGAACCATAGCATCATACAAAATTAAGATTGTCATATTGGATCATCTTGGATCATTGCACCGAAATACCATACATATAGCATACTTGGGATAGAGATAGTTGCAATTTTGCCTAGTAGGTTGTGCACAAGTTTGCGTATCCGCCTATTGTGCAATCGTGCTAGCGTCTCTCTAGTATTGTGCAACAAGAGCATTTTCGTGGTTTCCACATTTTGGCTCACTTTTGGATTGCACAATCCCACTATCTATTTGCGTGTGTGTTTCCGTGTACCCAAACTTGCTTGGTCTACTTGTTGCATTTGCAAATTTGTGAGCCTTTTCCAACATTATTGAAGCTCACTTACTATTGCATCAAATTTGTGCCACCATCCTAACCAAGCTCCACCATAAGCTTTTACTTGTGTAGGTGTGAGAACCGACAAGAATTGGTACCAACAGTGCTATTTCATTGTCCGCATTTGAGTGAACTTGATTCATCTTCAACATCGGTCAAGGTACATTTGGTACACGTTCTTTTCCTTCTACCACTTACATTTTGCTTGGTATGATGGATAGGCCAAGTTTTTTCTACAAATCCACCTCTCATCGAGAACGGCGACGACATGTCATCATTCGTCACAAAGAGCCACCTCTTTGGTGCTCAAAGGGCGTTACACCAAGAGCAAGAAGCTATGAGCGACCGCATCGACAACCTCGCCACCGACTTGCGACTCTCCGAGCAACGTACAAGAGACTACTTCGATGACAAGTTCGACTCTCACAAGCAAGAAAATGATGCAAGAATGGACGAGATCCGCGCCTTGATGAGGAACCGGCATCATTCCACTTCTTCATCCTCAAGACGGAGCCGCTCGAGTCGACACTCCGATGACACCTTCTCCGGCTCAAGTACACCGTCTTCGACCATTCTTCGACGAGCCGCGTGTCATGACCGTCATGCATCTCGGAACCCGCTACAAGACAAGCATTCACAAGAGCAAGTCGATGAGCAAGTCCCTCGTCCTGAATCAAACCAAGTGGCTTTTGCTCAAGCTCAAGAACGGCAACGACTACGGCGCCAAGAAGAAGAACGAGCGCGTCTACACCAAGAAGAACAAGACGCCGAGGCTCAACGTCTTCAACAACAACAACGAGAAGCGCAAGCTCTTGAGGAGCAACGTGCCCTTCAAGAATCAAGTCGAGCCATCGCCAACCGCAATCGCGAACGGCGCAATCAAGAGGAAGCTCTTCGAGAAGAAATCCAAGAGAGGAACTATCAACCGCATGTGCAACGTCAAGTTCCACAAGCACCTCAACTTCCAGCTTAATGAGAACAAGTTGACCATGGACTTCCTCCGCGCCAAGAGCAACATGAGGATGATTACCCTCCACGTCAAGGGCGTCATCATCACCATCGCCAACAACACAATGAAGAGCAACGCTATGGCAAGCTCAAGTTCACAATGCCCAAGTTCAATGGAAGCAATGATCCGGAAGAATACCTCTCATGGGCATTGAAGGTCGACAAAATCTTTCGTTTGCACAATTATGAGCAAGAGAAGAAGATCGCTATGGCATCACTTGAGTTCCAAGACTATGTGCTCATATGGTGGGAACAAGTCCTTGAACGCCGTGAAGCAAGAGGTGAACCACCAATCACCACTTGGGCTCAAATGAAGGATGTCATGCGGGCACGCTTTGTACCAACCTACTACAACCGCGATCTCTTCAAGAAGATACAACTCCTCAAGCAAGGAACAAAGAGTGTTGAAGAATACTACAAGGAAATGGAGATAGCCATGATTCGAGCCAATGTCAAGGAAGATGATGAGCAAACAATGGCACGATACTTGAATGGACTCAATCATCCCATCAAGAAGATCGCCGACTTCCAACCCTATTCCAACCTCATTGAGCTCATACATCAAGCAACCAAGGCGGAACGTCAAGTGCAAGATGACTTCAAGTACGCGAAGTACTCATCCAAGACCTACGGTTTCTCCAACATCCAAGCTTCAACGACTCCTTCAACATCTACATCAACCAAACCTTCTCCAAGCAACGACGACAAGTCAAGTTACAAGAAAACTTCGACAAGTTCAAGTCGCCTTCCTCCTACGACAAGCAACTTCAAGCCGCGTGCTTCATCATCTACTCCAACCGATGAGACCGTCAAGACAAGCTCCTTCAAGTGTTTCACTTGTGGCGGTCGAGGCCACATAGCCTTCCAATGCACCAACAAGCGCACCATGATCCTCAACGACGATGGCACTTATGACTCAATGAGTGAAGAGGAGATGGAAGCCATTGAGCAAGTGGCCATGCACCGGCGCGTGAATGCAGATGAAGATGATCAAGTCTTTTGTGATGAGGATTCGAGCCCCGCTCTCGTTGTCTCCAAGGTCTTGACACTTCAACATCAACAAGAAGAAGACCAACGATGCCACATCTTCCACACAAAGGCCGGCATCAATGGAAGATCCGTCAAGGTCATCATCGATGGAGGTAGTTGCCACAACTTGGCAAGTGAAGAACTATGCTCCAAACTTCAATTGGTCAAGAAGAAGCACCCACACCCCTACAAGGTCCAATGGCTAAGTGACTCCGGCACTATACGAGTCGAGCATACGGTCCAAGTCTCTTTCAAAATAGGTGCATATGAAGACACTTTGGAATGTGATGTGGTTCCAATGACCGTTTGCCACCTCCTTCTTGGTCGACCATGGCAATTCGACCGTGGTGTCATCCACAATGGGCGAACCAATCACTATAGCTTCAAGATGAAAGGGAAGGAGTATGTGCTACGACCTATGTCTCCTAGTCAAGTGATAGCTGACAAGCTAGCCACCCACCATGGAGAGAAGAGTGAGAAAGTGACTCACCCAAAAGTGAGTGAGAGCCACAAGCCAAATATGAGCGCCTCTTCGCCTAAAGAGAAAAACCTCATCCTATTTGCCACCAAAAGTGAGATGAGAGAAGTGTGTGAGAACCCATCGAGTGTGATGCACTTCGTCCTTGTGTGCAAAGATGGGGAGCCAACAACTAACACCTCTCACGAGTTACCTTTAGTGTTTCAGTCTCTTTTGCAGGAATTCAAAGATGTCTTCCCCGATGAGCTACCTCCGGGTCTACCTCCACTAGGAGGCATTGAGCATCGAATCGACCTCATCCCCGGAGTGCCACTTCCAAACAAAGCCCCATACCGTGTCAATCCCGAAGAAACCAAGGAGATTCAACGACAAGTACAACAACTCATCGACAACGGTCATGTACGTGAAAGCTTAAGCCCATGTGCCGTTCCCGTTATACTAGTACCTAAACCCGATGGCAGTTTTTGCTTGTGTTCCGATTGTTGACCCATAAACGCCATTACCGTTCGTTATAGGCACCCCATTCCTCGATTAGATGATATGCTTGATGAACTTAGCGGAGCCAACTTCTTCTCCAAAATTGACCTTAAAAGTGGTTATTATCAAATCCGCATTCAAGAAGGTGATGAATGGAAAACCGCTTTCAAAACCAAATTTGGCTTATATGAGTGGTTAGTGATGCCTATGGGTTTGTCGGAAGCTCCAGGAACTTTCGTGCGTCTTATGCATCAGGTGCTTAGACCTTACATTGGAGTCTTCGTTGTGGTTTACTTTGATGATATCCTTGTGTTTAGCAAAACCATGAAAGAGCATATTAATCATGTTAAATCTGTGTTGCAAACTCTTCGCAAGGAAAGCCTTTATGCAAACTTGAAAAAATGCACTTTTGGCATTGACAAAGTGGTCTTCTTAGGTTTTGTTTTCTCTTCCAAGGGTGTCCATGTTGATGAAACTAAAATTGAAGCAATTAAAACTTGGCCCCAACCCAACAATTTGCAACAAGTGAGAAGTTTTCCTGGTCTTGCAGGATTTTACTGCCGCTTTGTGAAAAACTTTAGCACAATTGCCGCTCCTTTACATGCTTTGAGTAAGAAGAATGCTCCTTTTATTTGGGGAACTTTGGAATCCACCGCTTTTGATGAGCTTAAATCTTTGCTTACTCATGCTCCGATTCTTGCTTTGCCCAACTTTGATAAAACTTTTGAGGTTCATTGTGATGCAAGTGGTACCGGAATTGACGGAGTTTTGATGCAAGAAAAACGAGCCATTGCTTATTTTAGTGAAAAACTCTCCGGTGCTCAACTTAATTATCCCATCTATGACAAAGAATTGTATGCTTTACTACGTGTGCTACATGTTTGGGAACATTAACTTAGACCTCATGAGTTTGTCATCCATACCGATCATGAAACGCTTAAGTACCTAAAAGGTCAAACTAAGTTAAACAAGCGTCATGCAAAATGGAGTGAATTTATTGAGTCTTTCCTCTATGTGATCAAGTACATTAAGGGTAAGGAAAATGTAGTTGCCGATGCACTTTCACGCATATGCATGCTTGTCACTAAACTTGAGTTAAATGTTATTGGTTTTGAGCATATAAAAGACTTGTATGAGCATGATCCTTCTTCTGCTACTCCTTACGCTAAGTGTTTGACACACACGTCTTGGGAACGATATTACATAAAGGATGATTATCTTATGAGAGCTAACAAACTTTGCATTCCCGAGTCTTCTCTTCGTTTGCTACTTTTGCAAGAGGCTCGTGGAGGTGGACTTATGGGACACTTTGGACGCGGCAAGACTTTCGCCACGCTCTCCAAGAACTACTTTTGGCCCAAGATGTTTCGTGATGTCTCACGCTTCACCAACCGTTGCTCCACATGTCGCAAAGCTAAGTCTAAAGCTCAATCCCATGGTATTTACATGCCCCTCCCCATTCCTTACCAACCTTGGGAAGACATTAGCATGGATTTTGTACTTGGTTTGCCTAGAACTCAAAATGGCAAGTATTCTGTCTTTGTTGTTGTGGACAGATTTTCTAAGATGGCACATTTCATTCCTTGCAACAAGATAGACGATGCTTCACATATTGCAAATCTCTTTTGTAGGGAAATCTTGTGACTTCATGGAGTACCAAAGACAATTGTCTCGGACCGCGACGTCAAATTCTTGAGTTACTTTTGGAAGACCCTATGCGCCAAGCTCGGCATCAAGCTATTGTTCTCTTCGGCATACCATCCTCAAACCGACGGCCAAACGGAGGTGACGAACCGGACACTATCCACTCTACTTCGCGTGTTGATCAAGAGGAACATCAAGGAGTGGGAGGCGTGTCTACCCATCGCCGAGTACGCCTACAACCATGCAAGACATTCGACTACCGGCAAGTCCCCCTTCGAGGTCGTCTATGGCTTCAACCCGTTGTCACCATTGGACATTCTACCTCTTCCTCTACAAGAACACACCAACATGGATGCGAGTGCACGGGCAAGCTACATCAAGAACATGCATGAGGATACAAGACACACCATCGAGCGCCAAGTACAACGACTAGCGACCAAGCTCAACGTCAACAAGCAACCCATGGTCTTCAACATTGGTGATCTCGTGTGGCTACACCTTCGCAAGGACCGCTTCCCCAACGAACGCAAGTCCAAGCTTCTCCCTCGAGCCGACGGACCCTTCAAGGTGCTAGCACGCTACAACGACAACGCCTACAAGATTGAACTCCCATGAGACAAGTACACCGTGAGCGACACCTTCAACGTCAAAGACCTCTCGCCTTTCCATGGTGATGAAGATTTTGATCCGAGGTCGGATCTTTCCCAAGGGAGGGGAGATGATGCGGAGCATCCTTCCATCATCCCCATGGACGCATCTACATCTCCTTCAACACCACGTGGACCCATGACTCGAGCCCGCTCTAAGGCTATCGAAGATAAGGTGAACTCGCTCCTCTCCAAAATCCCTCTTTCTACCCAAGAGACATGGCTGCTACCTCAGACGGAAACTCTGTGTGTGATCAGGTACAACGCTGAAGAAGAAGCGATATGCGTCAACTCTCTGCCCAGCCCGGAACCTGCCAGGAACTTCCGGCCCCCTGCATATTGTAATTCATCACAAAGCTCTTGTAGCTCGCTGGGAGCGACTGAAGGATTCTGTCAATGACCGCCTCGTCCGGGAGGTTAATGTCCAGCTGGGACAGGCGGTTGTGCAACCCAGACATTTTGAGTATGTGCTCACTGACAGAACTATTTTCCTCCATCTTACAACTGTAGAACTTGTCGGAGACTTCATATCTCTCGACCCGGGCATGAGCTTGGAAAACCATTTTCAGCTCCTCGAACATCTCATATGCTCCGTGTTGCTCAAAACGCTTTTGGAGCCCCAGTTCTAAGCTGTAAAGCATGCCGCACTGAACGAGGGAGTAATGTGACGCCCCCGATTCAATCGTACACTAATCATGCACGCAAATGTGTACGATCAAGATCAGGGACTCACGGGAAGATATCACAACACAACTCTAAAACATAAATAAGTCATACAAGCATCATAATACAAGCCAGGGGCCTCGAGGGCTTGAATACAAGTGCTCGATCATAGACGAGTCAGCGGAAGCAACAATATCTGAGTACAGACATAAGTTAAACAAGTTTGCCTTAAGAAGGCTAGCACAAACTGGGATACAGATCGAAATAGGCGTAGGCCTCCTGCCTGGAATCCTCCTAACTACTCCTGGTCGTCGTCAGCGGGCTGCACGTAGTAGTAGGCACCTCCGGTAGTAGGAGTCGTTGTCGACGGTAGCGTCTGGCTCCTGGACTCCAGCATCTGGTTGCGACAACCAGAAAGAAAGGAAAGGGGGGGAAATGGTGGAGAAAGCAACCGTGAGTACTCATCCAAAGTACTCGCAAGCAAGGAACTACACTACATATGCATGGGTATATGTGTAAGGAGGCCATATCAGTGGACTGAACTGCAGAATGCCAGAATAAGAGGGGGATAGCTAGTCATATCGAAGACTACGCTTCTGGCAGCCTCCGTCTTGCAGCATGTAGAAGAGAGTAGATTGAAGTCCTCCAAGTAGCATCTCCAAGTAGCATCTCTAGTAGCATCGCATAGCATAATCCTACCCGGCGATCCTCCCCTCGTCGCCCTGTGGAAAAGCGATCACCGGGTTGTCTGTGGAACTTGGAAGGGTGTGTTTTATTAAGTATCCGGTTCTAGTTGTCATAAGGTCAAGGTACAACTCCAAGTCATCCTGTTACCGAAGATCACGGCTATTCGAATAGATTAACTTCCCTGCAGGGGTGCACCACATAACCCAACACGCTTGATCCCATTTGGCCGGACACACTTTCCTGGGTCATGCCCGGCCACGGAAGATCAACACGTCGCAGCCCCACCTAGGCACAACAGAGAGGCCAGCACGCCGGTCTAAACCTAAGTGCACAGGGGTCTGGGCCCATCGCCCTTAGCACACCTGCACGTTGCGAGGGCGGCCGAAAGCAGAACTAGCCCCCTTAATACAAGAGCAGGCTTACGTTCCAATCCGGCGTGCGCCGCTCAGTCGCTGGCGTCACGAAGGCTTCGGCTGATACCACGACGCCGGGATACCCATAACTACTCCCGCGTAGATGGTTAGTGCGTATATACCAAATGGCCAGACTCAGATCAAATACCAAGATCTCGTTAAGCGTGTTAAGTATCCGCGAACGCCGACCAGGGCCAGGCCCACCTCTCTCCTAGGTGGTCTCAACCTGCCCTGTCGCTCCGCCACAAAGTAACAGTCGGGGGCCGTCGGGAACCCAGGCCCACCTCTACCGGGATGGAGCCACCCGTCCTTTCAGCCCCCATCTCCGAACAATACCACAGGTAATGTAATAGTGTAAAGTATATAGTATATGCCCGTGATCACCTCCCGAAGTGATCACAGCCCAGTAGTATAGCATGGCAGACGGACAAGAATGCAGGGCCACTGATGGAACACTAGCATCCTATACTAAGCAGTAGGATAGCAGGTAAAGGTAACAACAGTAGTAGCAAGGACAGGCTATGCAGCAGTATAGGATTAACTGAAAGCAGTAACATGCTACACTACTCTAATGCAAGCAGTATAGAGAAGAGTAGGCGATATTTGGTGATCAAAGGGGGGGGGCTTGCCTGGTTGCTCTGGCAAGAAGGACGAGTCGTCAACACCGTAGTCGAACTGGGGGTCGCCGACCGTCTCGGGGTCTACCGGAAAGAAGTAACGAAAGGGGAACACAATAAATAACAGAGCAATCAAAGCATCACAAAGCGTAACATGGCAATACGCGGTGCTAGGTGTGCCCTAACGCGGTAGTAGGTGATACCGGCGAAAGGGGGAAACATCCGGGAAAGTATCCCCGGTGTTTTGTGTTTTCGGGCAGAGGAGCCGGAGGGGGAAAGTTGCGAGTTTGATATGATAGGGGTGTGTGGCGCACGAACGGGTTGCGTATCCGGATTCGTCTCGTCGTTCTGAGCAACTTTCATGTATAAAAGTTTTTCATTCAAGCTACGGATTATTTTCTATTGATTTTCAAAGCTTTAAGCAATATCCTAAAAATCCCTGAAATTCTACTAAGTCTGAGATTTCGTCAGTTTTAAACATCACTTTGCTGTTTCCAAAACGCTACAACTATTGTTCTGTACATCCTCTGTTTTTGTGCTTTATACCAATTTTGAGCATTTTTCTATGATCTACAAGATAGTAGCACTTGCATCTCTGTTAGAGTGCATTTGCTTGATCATCAACAGCTCTAAAGTAGCTATGAAATTAAAGCCGTTTTTGGCTTTTCTATTAACAGAACATTGAACTTTGTGATTTTCGTATGATTTAATCCAGGCATCTAACGGATTAGGTCCAATGAAAACATTTGAGCCTTGTCAAGTGTACTACCTTCCCATAATATTTTTGCTCCTGTTAAAAGTCATTTAGTCGATGTTTAGGGGCTGTTCAGAGGGTTAAACAGTGTAGAATTAGAAAAGCTAGCTTGCATCAGCTACAGTAACTAGCAGCATTACAACGGCAGCAACAGAGTAGCAGAGGCCGGGTGCTTGCGGGCGCGGCGGTTGTGAGCAGGCGCCGGGCGGCAGTGGGTGCGGGCATGCGCGTACCCGCAGCCGGGCACAACCGGTCGTGGCCAGAGGCCAGCGAGCGCGGGCACGGCGTGACGGCGCGAGCAGTGGTAGGCAACGGTAGAACGCATCAGCAACACGCATCAGTTTCAGAGGAGCGGCAGCATGCACGTACGCGAACACTGAACTTTTGCCATGGTGGACAAAGCTCACGGGACGGCCACAAACGGAACGGATCGAGCCGGAGAAGAGGGGGAATCAGACGAGGAGCTCACCGCGGAGGCACACGGAGGCCCGTTGGTGGCTTAGGAGCTGCAGAGGCGACGGATCGATGGAGAGCAGCGGCGACGACCGAGGAAGAAGAAGGCGTCGATTCGGTCGAGGTGGTTGCTCCGAGCTCGAGTTGATCCGCATAGGGGAAGCAGGGCATGCTGGTGGAGCTCCTGGGCATTCTCCGATGGTGCCGGGAGGCCGGTGGCCGCGCCTACGGCGGCGGTATGGCGACGGCAGCGCCGACGAGCTCAGGCGTGTGGGAGAGGGGCAAAGAGAGGGGGATCTGGAGGGAAGCTAGGGTTCAACCAGGGCATGGGTGTCCTTGTAGGTCGATAGACGGCCGCAGGATGGCCGACGTGTGGCCATCCGCATCATGGACGCGGGTGCGGCGTCCACCGCGACGGTGAACAGGGGGAGGGAAGGGATGGCCCGGGGTTGGGCCAGCTAGGCCAGTTGGGCCTGCACTGTGCACTAGGCCTAGTGCACAATGTCCCCCTTTCCTTTTCTTTAACCTTTTCGTTTTCCTTTTGTCTGTTTCTTTTAGTTGTTGTTTATCCTAGCGTTAACCATATACCAAAGTGGCACCTAAATGGATGTCACCAATTATGCCACTGCCAAATTAAATTTTTCTACGCAAAGTAAAATAGTTTTGTAATTAATTATTATTTAGAAGTATTTAAATAATAGTTTTTGCTACTGTTTTATTCATCTTAGAGTATTTAAGCATTCTATAAAAGTGTCGTTTCTCCACCATAATTAACTATGCGATATTTGGTTCTCTCCGAACATTTTAGTTTTAAAATTTAAAAACTTTTATTGTTTGTTTGATTTTGGATTTGAATTCGAACTGGTTTCGAACTAACGTGAGATTAGCAACAGTAATCGAGGTGACGTGGCATCATTAGTAGAGGTTCACTGTAGCTTGAATATCCGGGCGTCACAATTCTCCTCCACTACAAGAAATCTCGTCCCGAGATTTAAGAAGTAGAGAAGGGGGGGAGGTCTAGTTACGAAATTCTAACAGATCTCCTCGGTCTTGGTTGCTCTTCTCGAAGTGGTCGATCCATTATATCGATGTCTTCATTTTTCTGCTTCAAGTCATCAAGATGAAGTCGGCATCCTTTCTTCGGGGGTTCCACCGTACTTACGAATAGGTAACGGGGCAGATCGACAATGACAGAATGCTATAAGGGTAATAATCTGGGATTAACCCATGAAGGAGCATATGAGTACCTCTCGAGTTTGAAGAAATAAAACACATCGAGAGTAAAGTTCGAAGGTACAATAAGAAGTTTCAAGCATCCAGGCAATCGTTCAATGCCTAGTCAGAAGGTGAAAGGGGTTTCAAAGCAACGGAATAATTATTGTGTCTGATGCCAGAATTGATGATCTCATCGAGAGGTGGCTCATGAATTACATACGAGTCCACGTGGGAGGAATAACTTTGGGAACAGGGGTGTACAGGAGAGTCAGGTTTCGATCCTGTGGAACTGTGGGTTATGGGCCCACCATGTGGGTTAAAAGTAGGAAGGTGATGACGTCTTGCACGATCATGTAAGTAAGGCCTGTCAGAGGGTAGCATGTCAGTTATGTTGGCAACAACGTCGGTACCAAGGGCGAGGGACGAAGAGAACCCTTTTCCTGCTCGTTAAATGAGGCAGACCATTAGGCAAAGTTGTCGTCCATCGGTGCATACCGGAATGTCATCAACAATAGTAACAGGATCTTGCTGACAGAATTGTACACCAAGGTGTTTACATAAGCAGGAGAATATTACTGCTTAGATCATATAGATCACAAGACACGTTAAACCAACCAATGGAAAGGAAAATACGATTATCAGATTAAACAGAACAATGGAAAGGAAAATGTGTTTAAACACATATTTCAAGGGTATATCCTTCCCAAGGGCAATTAGAGCATGATATCCAAGACAGGATATAATGTAGAAAACTCTTTAGGTACGGGAGAGAATTTTCATGACATTACCCATACAGCGGTGTTTGGATAATTGAGCAGGAAACATTTAACATTGGGCTTCAAATGTTCCTGTTGAAAATCGGAGTACCATAGACATGCTTCAAGATAGCATTGACATGGTCAACAGGTGAAGGTCAGACTTTGGAAACAAAAAGGATCCATCAGGAACAACTTATAGAATAAATCTTACAATTTCCTCACGGGAGAATGACTAACCTTGCCAAAAGGAAACTATAACAATAGGTCCTCTGGCCAGGTGTGCCAGGCATGACATCATCTTACCGGGTCATATAAAGGCCAATGTTGTAACTCTTGGAAATAGATTCCAACCATCATATCTGACCGAGGTTCAGATCCGATTGGTGTCAGGAAACCTCCGTCTTAGGATGCCTGAGAAGAAAAGGTGCAACGCAATTGACGAGATAACATTATAAGATTCTCGGGCAATGAACTATGGAAGCGAGTTCGAAGACAAGGATTCATCATCATTAAACCAAGGAGAGGATGAGAGGGTGGCTGATGGAATCAACGGCAATTTATCGAGATTAACAAAAGATGGATTTCCACAATTATGTGAACAAGGAGATAACATTTGTCAGATCAAATGGTATAATGATGTATGCTCGAGGAAAACATACACAATTAACAATGGTTGAAAGGTGCACCCGAAATATGGGCTGGGTTGCACGGCCAACATTGGAATGGTGATTCAATAATCAATAGTCTAAGAATGAACGGACGACCATTAACTTCAAATCAATAGGGTTGCTAGAAGGGCGGAATCCAAACAGCACCGCTCACTTGTTGGTACCCTGGTTGGAATCAACACGAGGACCCAAGAAAGAATGGTGATGGTGAGAAGTATCACCATACCAAGAACTCTTAAGAGGTGGTGAAATTCCCACGACATTCTTGACATAAAAGGTGGTAATATTCCAAGGTAAAGAAGAACAATGCTGGGTAGCAAGGAACTCAAGGTATAACACAAAACACGAACAAGTTTGTGTTGGAGGGAAGGTAATAAAGTGGTTGATGATAACACAAATCATCGAGGCAAGGAGGGTATTTCTCATCATGAATCCGATTGATATCCTAGAAGAGCTCATAAGGTTGATGATGATCACGACACATTTGTCGAGAGGTTACATGAAGATGTAATCGATCGACGATGACATCAAGTCAAACGAATGATGAAGCGAAAGGTTATTGGAACCCCGGTTAGGACACAAACTCGAAATCAAGTTTGTTGTTCAAGGAGAAACGATATGACGACCAAAATCGACGCAAGCTTAGTTCATCGTTGAAAGTTGTGCTCCGGGAATAAGGACCAGGTAGCACAGTTAAATTTTTTTAGTATGATGATGATATAGCTGATCAGGCTAGGAATGACTTAAAGGATTATTAAACTCGTAAGCAACGAAAATTACTTAGAGTTATTGAATCGGAGTGCTGAATCGATTCACTTATCGGTTTTCTCGGTTAACAAACAACCCAGAAGCATGAAGTGACAAAGACAGGGTAAAGGTAGTACTCCATCAAAGGACAGGGTAATGTAGTGCAATGGCATGATATCCTCAACATACCAGGGGTAATACTCGACGACAGACCAACGTAGAGGTTGGACTGGGGTACTGCTTTCCAGAGGACAAGTGCTTAAACTTGCGCGAGAAATGGGATCAAAGAAGAACATACGGTCGGAAGCACGATTGCAAAGGATCAATTCACCGATATCAAAGCATATTATATCAAGGAAATAGTTATTATTACAAGAAGCTTTCATGATAGGATCTACATAGTGTCCATGGGCATGAACACAAAGTTCAAGGTCGACTCCCACTTCTTCAATGTATAACCTCCCATTCACTTCTTGCTTTGATAAAGGCATTAGTGTTGAAAGTTTTACCTGGTGTAATACCAGATGAGTGGACTCATGAAAACTTTCGAGTTCACACATATTAAGGAAGGCATAGGTTCAACCCATCAGGGTATCATGGAAACATATACCACAAGCTTCAATAGTAAATAACACAAGCTTGATAGTAGAGCATGGTTGACAAAAACAGAGGATACAATTTACCAAAGGAATTATATACCCGTGGAAAGGCTCACAAGGTTATTGAATATGAAAGACGATGTTGGATGAAATCCAACAATGGATCGGGCGATCCACGACGGAGCTGATCTGAGTATCGGTACTCAATCAGAGGAAGAAAGAATGCACGATCTCTTCAAGAAGCTACAACTCCTCAAGCAAGGAACAAAGAGTGTTGAAGAATACTACAAGGAAATGGAGATAGCCATGATTCGAGCCAATGTCAAGGAAGATGATGAGCAAACAATGGCACGATTCTTGAATGGACTCAATCATCCCATCAAGAAGATCGCCGACTTCCAACCCTATTCCAACCTCATTGAGCTCATACATCAAGCAACCAAGGCGGAACATCAAGTGCAAGATGACTTCAAGTATGCCAAGTACTCATCCAAGACCTACGGTTTCTCCAACATCCAAGCTTCAACGACTCCTTCAACATCTACATCAACCAAACCTTCTCCAAGCAACGACGACAAGTCAAGTTACAAGAAAACTTCGACAAGTTCAAGTCGCCTTCCTCCTACGACAAGCAACTTCAAGCCGCGTGCTTCATCATCTACTCCAACCGATGAGACCGTCAAGACAAGCTCCTTCAAGTGTTTCACTTGTGGCGGCCGAGGCCACAAAGCCTTCCAATGCACCAACAAGCGCACCATGATCCTCAACGACGATGGCACTTATGACTCAATGAGTGAAGAGGAGATGGAAGCCATTGAGCAAGTGGCCATGCACCGGCGCGTGAATGAGGATGAAGATGATCAAGTCTTTTGTGATGAGGATTCGAGCCCCGCTCTCGTTGTCTCCAAGGTCTTGACACTTCAACATCAACAAGAAGAAGACCAACGATGCCACATCTTCCACACAAAGGCCGGCATCAATGGAAGATCCATCAAGGTCATCATCGATGGAGGTAGTTGCCACAACTTGGCAAGTGAAGAACTATGCTCCAAACTTCAATTGGTCAAGAAGAAGCACCCACACCCCTACAAGGTCCAATGGCTAAGTGACTCCGGCACTATACGAGTCGAGCATACGGTCCAAGTCTCTTTCAAAATAGGTGCATATGAAGACACTTTGGAATGTGATGTGGTTCCAATGACCGTTTGCCACCTCCTTCTTGGTCGACCATGGCAATTCGACCGTGGTGTCATCCACAATGGGCGAACCAATCACTATAGCTTCAAGATGAAAGGGAAGGAGTATGTGCTACGACCTATGTCTCCTAGTCAAGTGATAGCTGACAAGCAAGCCACCCACCATGGAGAGAAGAGTGAGAAAGTGACTCACCCAAAAGTGAGTGAGAGCCACAAGCCAAATATGAGCGCCTCTTCACCTAAAGAGAAAAACCTCATCCTATTTTCCACCAAAAGTGAGATGAGAGAAGTGTGTGAGAACCCATCGAGTGTGATGCACTTCGTCCTTGTGTGCAAAGATGGGGAGCCAACAACTAACACCTCTCACGAGTTACCTTTAGTATTTCAGTCTCTTTTGCAGGAATTCAAAGATGTCTTCCCCGATGAGCTACCTCCGGGTCTACCTCCACTACGAGGCATTGAGCATCGAATCGACCTCATCCCCGGAGCGCCACTTCCAAACAAAGCCCCATACCGTGTCAATCCCGAAGAAACCAAGGAGATTCAACGACAAGTACAACAACTCATCGACAACGGTCATGTACGTGAAAGCTTAAGCCCATGTGCCGTTCCCATTATACTAGTACCTAAACCCGATGGCAGTTTTTGCTTGTGTTCCGATTGTAGACCCATAAACGCCATTACCGTTCATTATAGGCACCCCATTCCTCGATTAGATGATATGCTTGATGAACTTAGCGGAGCCAACTTCTTCTCCAAAATTGACCTTAAAAGTGGCTATTATCAAATCCGCATTCAAGAAGGTGATGAATGGAAAACCACTTTCAAAACCAAATTTGGCTTATATGAGTGGTTAGTGATGCCTATGGGTTTGTCGGAAGCTCCAGGAACTTTCGTGCGTCTTATGCATCAGGTGCTTAGACCTTACATTGGAGTCTTCGTTGTGGTTTACTTTGATGATATCCTTGTGTTTAGCAAAACCATGAAAGAGCATATTAATCATACTAAATCTGTGTTGCAAACTCTTCGCAAGGAAAGCCTTTATGCAAACTTGAAAAAATGAACTTTTGGCATTGACAAAGTGGTCTTCTTAGGTTTTGTTGTCTCTTCCAAGGGTGTCCATGTTGATGAAACTAAAATTGAAGCAATTAAAACTTGGCCCCAACCCAACAATTTGCAACAAGTGAGAAGTTTTCCTAGTCTTGCAGGATTTTACCGCCGCTTTGTGAAAAACTTTAGCACAATTGCCGCTCCTTTACATGCTTTGAGTAAGAAGAATGCTCCTTTTATTTGGGGAACTTTGGAATCCACTGATTTTGATGAGCTTAAATCTTTGCTTACTCATGCTCCGATTCTTGCTTTGCCCAACTTTGATAAAGCTTTTGAGGTTCATTGTGATGCAAGTGGTACCGGAATTGACGGAGTTTTGATGCAAGAAAAACGAGCCATTGCTTATTTTAGTGAAAAACTCTCCGGTGCTCAACTTAATTATCCCATCTATGACAAAGAATTGTATGCTTTACTGCGTGTGCTACATGTTTGGGAACATTAACTTAGACCTCATGAGTTTGTCATCCATACCGATCATGAAACGCTTAAGTACCTAAAAGGTCAAACTAAGTTGAACAAGCGTCATGCAAAATGGAGTGAATTTATTGAGTCTTTCCCCTATGTGATCAAGTACATTAAGGGTAAGGAAAATGTAGTTGCCGATGCACTTTCACGCATATGCATGCTTGTCACTAAACTTGAGTTGAATGTTATTGGTTTTGAGCATATAAAAGACTTGTATGAGCATGATCCTTCTTTTGCCACTCCTTACGCTAAGTGTTTGACACACACATCTTGGGAACGATATTACATAAAGGATGATTATCTTATGAGAGCTAACAAACTTTGCATTCCCGAGTCTTGTCTTCGTTGGCTACTTTTGCAAGAGGCTCGTGGAGGTGGACTTATGGGACACTTTGGACGCAGCAAGACTTTCGCCACGCTCTCCAAGAACTACTTTTGGCCCAAGATGTTTCGTGATGTCTCATGCTTCACCAACCGTTGCTCCACATGTCACAAAGCTAAGTCTAAAGCTCAATCCCATGGTATTTACATGCCCCTTCCCATTCCTTACCAACCTTGGGAAGACATTAGCATGGATTTTGTACTTGGTTTGCCTAGAACTCAAATTGGCAAGGATTCCATCTTTGTTGTTGTGGACAGATTTTCTAAGATGGCACATTTCATTCCTTGCAACAAGATAGACGATGCTTCACATATTGCAAATCTCTTTTGTAGGGAAATCTTGCGACTTGATGGAGTACCAAAGACAATTGTCTCGGACCGCGACGTCAAATTCTTGAGTTACTTTTGGAAGACCCTATGCGCCAAGCTCGGCATCAAGCTATTGTTCTCTTCGGCATACCATCCTCAAACCGACGGCCAAACGGAGGTGACAAACCGGACACTATCCACTCTACTTCGCGTGTTGATCAAGAGGAACATCAAGGAGTGGGAGGCGTGTCTACCCATCGCCGAGTACGCCTACAACCGTGCAAGACATTCGACTACCGGCAAGTCCCCCTTCGAGGTCGTCTATGGCTTCAACCCGTTGTCACCATTGGACATTCTACCTCTTCCTCTACAAGAACGCACCAACATGGATGCGAGTGCACGGGCAAGCTACATCAAGAAGATGCATGAGGATACAAGACACACCATCGAGCGCCAAGTACAACGACTAGCGACCAAGCTCAACGTCAACAAGCAACCCATGGTCTTCAACATTGGTGATCTCGTGTGGCTACACCTTCGAAAGGACCGCTTCCCCAACGAACGCAAGTCCAAGCTTCTCCCTCGAGCCGACGGACCCTTCAAGGTGCTAGCACGCTACAACGACAACGCCTACAAGATTGAACTCCCACAAGACAAGTACACCGTGAGCGACACCTTCAACGTCAAAGACCTCTCGCCTTTCCATGGTGATGAAGATTTTGATCCGAGGTCGGATCTTTCCCAAGGGAGGGGAGATGATGCGGAGCATCCTTCCATCATCCCCATGGACGCATCTACATCTCCTTCAACACCACGTGGACCCATGACTCGAGCCTGCTCTAAGGCTATCGAAGATAAGGTGAACTCGCTCCTCTCCAAAATCCCTCTTTCTACCCAAGAGACATGGCTGCTACCTCAGACGGAAACTCTGTGTGTGATCAGGTACAACACTGAAGAAGAAGCGATAGGCGTCAACTCTCTGCCCAGCCCGGAACCTGCCAGGAACTTCCGGCCTGCCCGGAACTTCCGACCTTCTTCGACCTCGACCACCCCGGGCGTGCCAACTTTCTGCTTAGCCCGGAACCTGCCTGGAACCTGGCCCGGAACTTCCAGCCCCCGGAACCTCCGGCCCTGCCCGGAACTTCCGGCTCCCGGAAGCCAGCCCTGCCGCCACTGTGCCAACTTTCGGCTTAGGCCGGACCCTGCCCGGAACCTCCGGCGCCCGGAACTTCCGGCCTGGCCCGGAACTTCCGGCCTTGCCTGCGCGCAGCCACTTGGGCCGAGGCCCGTGTACCCTTTCGTCCCTTAGACTATATATACTCATTCACCCCGTATGTTTTAGGGTTAGCATTGGATAGCTCATATTTGTGTGAGAGCCTTGCTCATCCACTTGGATACTTCTCCTCGGAGTTCAGGACCTCTTTGGAGAAGATCCCCCAAGCGGATTCAAGACCCCTTTCGAGGGAAGACCATCAAGACCTCCGTACGGAGAAGACCGGTGCCTTTGTATCCTTACCTTTCTTGATTGTGGATCATATGTATCTCTTTGTGTTCGGTGATCTAGCACTCGTGTGATTGATTCTCTGTCGGTTTCGTGATTCTCTCTCGTTCTCCCCTTGATTTCCCCTTTGTGCTTCCGTGTGTTCTTTGTGAATCTCCGTAGGAGCCTCCCCAAAACGTGAAAGATCGTCCATATAGGGTTTTGCCCTACATCAGGTAAGGTACACATCAATTACATGTATATCAAATATACCTTTAGTGTTGCCGGACTTCTTGTCTGCTAAGTATTTGGGGCAGTTCCGCTTCCAGTGACCCTTCCCTTTGCAATAAAAGCACTCAGTCTCAGGCTTGGGTCCATTCTTTGACTTCTTCCCGGCAACTGGCTTACCGGGAGCGGCAACATCCTTGCCGTCCTTCTTGAAGTTCTTCTTACCCTTGCCCTTCTTGAACTTAGTGGTTTTATTGACCATCAACACTTGATGTTCTTTCTTGATTTCTACCTCTGCTGACTTCAGCATTGAAAATACTTCAGGAATAGTTTTCACCATCCCCTGCATATTGTAATTCATCACAAAGCTCTTGTAGCTCGGTGGGAGCGACTGAAGGATTCTGTCAATGACTGCCTCGTCCGGGAGGTTAATGTCCAGCTGGGACAGGCGGTTGTGCAACCCAGACATTTTGAGTATGTGCTCACTGACAGAACTATTTTCCTCCATCTTACAACTGTAGAACTTGTCGGAGACTTCATATCTCTCGACCCGGGCATGAGCTTGGAAAACCATTTTCAGCTCCTCGAACATCTCATATGCTCCGTGTTGCTCAAAACGCTTTTGGAGCCCCGGTTCTAAGCTGTAAAGCATGCCGCACTGAACGAGGGAGTAATCATCAGCACGTGACTGCCAAGCGTTCATAACGTCTTGGTTTTCTGGGATGGGTGCTTCACCTAGCGGTCCTTCTAGGACATATGCTTTATTGGCAGCTATGAGGATGATCCTCAGGTTCTGGACCCAGTCCGTATAGTTGCTGCCATCATCTTTCAGCTTGGTTTTCTCTAGGAACGTGTTGAAGTTCCTGTTGACATGAGCGTTGGCCATTTGATCTACAAGACATATTTGCAAAGGTTTTAGACTAAGTTCATGATAATTAAGTTCATCTAATCAAATTATTTAATGAACTCCCACTCAGATTAGACATCCCTCTAGTCATCTAAGTGTTACACGATCCGAGTCGACTAGGCCGTGTCCAATCATCACGTGAGACGGACTAGTCATCATTGGTGAACATCTCCATGTTGATCGTATATTCCATACGACTCATGTTCGACCTTTCGGTCTCTGTGTTCCGAGGCCATGTCTGTACATGCTAGGCTCGTCAAGTTAACCCTAAGTGTTTTGCATGTGTAAAACTGTCTTACACCCGTTGTATGTGAACGTAAGAATCAATCACACCCGATCATCACGTGGTGCTTCGAAACGACGAACTTTAGCAATGGCGCATAGTTAGGGGAGAACACTTTCTTGAAATTTTTATAAGGGATCATCTTATTTACTACCATTGTTCTAAGTAAACAAGATGCATAAACATAATAAACATCACATGTAATTATATAACAGTGACATGTATGGCCAATATCATATAGCTCCTTTGATCTCCATCTTCGGGGCTCCATGATCATCTTCGTCACCGGCATGACACCATGATCTCCATCATCATGATCTCCATCATCGTGTCTTCATGAAGTTGTCACGCCAACGACTACTTCTACTTCTATGGCTAACGCGTTTAGCAATAAAGTAAAGTAATTTACATGGCGTTCTTCAATGACACGCAGGTCATACAAAAATAAAGACAACTCCTGTGGCTCCTGCCGGTTGTCATACTCATCGACATGCAAGTCGTGATTCCTATTACAAGAACATGATCTCATACATCACAATATATCATTCATCATTCATCACAACTTTTGGCCATATCACATCACAAGGCAATTGCTGCAAAAACAAGTTAGACGTCCTCTAATTGTTGTTGCATCTTTTACGTGGCTGCAATTGGGTTCTAGCAAGAATGTTTTCTTACCTACGAATAACCACAACGTGATTTTTTCAACTTCTATTTATCCTTCATAAGGACCCTTTTCATCGAATCCGCTCCAACTAAAGTGGGAGAGACAGACACCCGCTAGCCACCTTATGCAACTAGTGTATGTCAGTCGGTGGGACCTGTCTCACGTAAGCGTACATGTAAGGTCAGTCCGGGCCGCTTCATCCCACAATACCATTGAAACAAAATAAGACTAGTAGCAGCAAGCAAGTTGACAAGATCTACGCCCACAATAGATTTGTGTTCTACTCGTGCAATAGAGAATTACGCATAGACCTAGCTCATGATGCCACTGTTGGGGAACGTTGCAGAAAATAAAAAATTTCCTACGGTTTCACCAAGATCCATCTATGAGTTCATCTAAGCAACGAGTGATAGGAGTGCATCTACATACCTTTGTAGATCGCGAGCGGAAGCGTTCAAGAGAACGGGGATGATGGAGTCGTACTCGTCGTGATCCAAATCACCGATGACCAAGTGCCCAACGGACAGCACCTCCGCGTTCAACACACGTACGGAGCGGATGACGTCCCCCGCACATTGATCCAGCAAGGAGGAGGGAGAGGTTGAGGAAGAAGGCTCCAACAGCAGCACGAAGGCGTGGTGGTGATGGAGTGGCAGATCTCAGGCAGGGCTTCGCCAAGGTCACGCGGAGGAGGAGATGTGTTGGGGAGGGGAGGGGCTGCGCCTTGGATGTTATGTGCAGCCCTCCCCTCACCCCTCTATTTATAGGGGAAGGGGAAAGGGGGCCGGCCCCCTCTAGATGAGATCTAGAGGGGGGGCGACCAAGGGAGGGGGCTTGCCCCCCAAGCAAGGGGGGCGCCCCCACTAGGGTTTCCCCCCAACCCTAGGTGCATGGGCCCAAGGGGGGGCGCCCAGCCCTCCAGGGGCTGGTTCCCTGCCCCCTACGGCCCATGAGGCCCTCCGAGAGAGGTGGCCCCTCCCGGTGGACCCCCGGAACCCCTCCGGTGGCCCCGGTACAATACCGATATGCCCCTGAAACATTCCGGTGACCGTATGACAACTTCCCATATATAAATCTTCACCTCCGGACCATTCCGGAACTCCTCATGACGTCCGGGATCTCATTCGGGACTCCGAACAACATTCGATAATCACATACAAGTCTTCCTAATAACCCTAGCGTCACCGAACCTTAAGTGTGTAGACCCTACGGGTTCGGGAGACACGCATACATGACCGAGACGGCTCTCCGGTCAATAACCAACAGCGGGATCTGGATACCCATGTTGGCTCCCACATGCTCCTCGATGATCTCATCGGATGAACCACGATGTCGAGGATTCAATCAACCCCGTATTCAATTCCCTTTGTCAATCGGTACATTACTTGCCCGAGACTCGATCATCGGTATCCCAATACCTCGTTCAGTCTCGTTACCGGCAAGTCACTTTACTCGTACTGTAATGCATGATCCCGTGACCAAACACTTGGTCACTTTGAGCTCATTATGATGATGCATTACCGAGTGGGCCCAAAGATACCTCTCCGTCATACGGAGTGACAAATCCCAGTCTCGATCCGTGTCAACCCAACAGACACTTTCGGAGATACATGTAGTGCACCTTTATAGTCACCCAGTTACGTTGTAACGTTTGGTACACCCAAAGCACTCCTACGGTATCCGGGAGTTACACGATCTCATGGTCTAAGGAAAAGATACTTGACATTGAAAAAGCTCTAGCAAAACGAACTACACGATCTTGTGCTATGCTTAGGATTGGGTCTTGTCCATCACATCATTCTCCTAATGATGTGATCACGTTATCAACGACATCCAATGTCCATAGTCAGGAAACCATGACTATCTGTTGATCAACGAAATAGTCAACTAGAGGCTCACTAGGGACATATTGTGGTCTATGTATTCACACGTGTATTACGATTTCCGGATAATACAATTATAGCATGAATAAAAGACAATTATCATGAACAAGGAAATATAATAATAATCCTTTTATTATTGCCTCTAGGGCATATTTCCAACAACAACGATGCAAGCTTTTACACCGATCCAGATGACTCTAAAGTCTCAATCTGGATACATATTGAAAGTGGGAGCAATTAGCTAGAGTAGCTCCATGCAGAGCATTGTAGACATAGAATATTTGCAAAATACATACGGCTCTGAATGTGACAGATCCGTTGACTAAACTTATCTCACGAGCAAAACATGATCACACCTTAGTACTCTTTGGGTGTTAATCACATATCGATGTGAACTAGATTATTGACTCTAGTAAACCCTTTGGGCGTTGGTCACATGACAATGTGAACTATGGGTGTTAATCACATGCAGATGTGAATATTAGTGTTAAATCACATGGTGATGTGAACTAGATTATTGACTCTAGTGCAAGTGGGAGACTGAAGGAAATATGCCCTAGAGGCTATAATAAAGTTATTATTTATTTCCTTAATGATAAATGTTTATTATTCATGCTAGAATTTTATTAACCGGAAACATAATACATGTGTGAATACATAGACAAACATAATGTCACTAGTATGCCTCTACTTGACTAGGTCGTTAATCAAAGATGGTTAAGTTTCCTAATCATAGACATGAGTTTTCATTTGATTAACGGGGTCACATCATTAGGAGAATGATGTGATTGACTTGAACCATTTTGTTAGCTTAGCACTTGATCATTTAGTATGTTGCTATTGCTTTCTTCATGACTTATACATATTCCTATGACTATGAGATTATGCAACTCCCGTTTACCAGAGGAACACTTTGTGTGCTACCAAACGTCACAACGTAACTACGTGATTATAAAGGTGCTCTACAGGTGTCTCCGTAAGTACTTGTTGAGTTGGCATATTTTGAGATTAGGATTTGTCACTCCGATTGTCGGAGGTATCTCTGGGCCCTCTCGGTAATGCACATCACTATAAGCCTTGCAAGCAATGTGACTAATGAGTTAGTTGCGAGATGATGCATTACGGAACGAGTAAAGAGACTTGCCGGTAACGAGATTGAACTAGGTATTGAGATACCGATGATCGAATCTCGGGCAAATAACATACCGATGACAAAGGGAACAATGTATGTTGTTATGTGGTTCGACCGATAAAGATCTTCGTAGAATATGTAGGAGCCAATATGGGCATCCAGGTTCCGCTATTGGTTATTGACAAGAGAAGTGTCTCGGTCATGTCTACATAGTTCTCGAACCCGTAGGGTCCGCACGCTTAACGTTTGTTGAGGATATAGTATTATATGAGTTATGTATGTTGGTGACCGAATGTTGTTCGGAGTCCCGGATATGATCATGGACATGATGAGGAACTCCGGAATGGTCCGGAGATAAAGATTGATATATGGGATAATAGTGTTTGGTCTCCGGAAGGGTTTTGGAATTCACCGGAAGGGGTTCCGGATGTTTCCCGAAATGTTTGGGTACAAGAACACTTTATTAGGGCCAAAGGGGAAAGCCCATAAGGTTTTTTGAAAGCACAAAAGGAAGTTTTGCGGAGTCCAGGGGCCAGACGCGAGGGTCCCTGGCGTCTGGGTCCAGACGCCGGGAACCCTGGCGTCTGGCCCTGGAGTGCGAGAAGGACTCTTGTCTTTCGGGTGAAACCGACTTTGTGGAGGCTTTTACTCCAAGTTTCGACCCCAAGGCTCAACATATAAATAGAGGGGCAGGGCTAGAACCAAAGACACATCAAGAAACACCAAGCCGTGTGCCGGCAACCCCATCCCCTCTAGTTTATCCTCCATCATAGTTTCCGTAGTGCTTAGGCAAAGCCCTGCGGAGATTGTTCTTCACCAACACCGTCACCAAGCCGTCGTGCTGCCGGAACTCATCTACTACTTCGCCCGTCTTGCTGGATCAAGAAGGTGAGGACGTCATCGAGCTGAACGTGTGCAGAACTTGGAGGTGCCGTGCATTCGGTACTTGGATCGGTCGGATCGTGAAGACGTACGACTACATCAACCGTGTTGATAAACGCTTCCGCTTAGCGATCTTCAAGGGTATGAAGATACACTCTCCCTCTCGTTGCTATGCATCACCATGATCTTGCGTGTGCGTAATTTTTTTTTTTGAAATTACTACGTTCCCAACACTTTGCCCCCAAAACGGGGTGTAGTTCTTCTTCTCGATGCCTCGGCTTGTCGGTGCGCATCGAGATTAAGAGGAACGACGTGGCCGGTGCGGCGGCGCTCTTTTCTGCGAGATTTCTTTGCCCTTCTCTTGGGTTCTTTGGGAGAGGAAAACTTTCTTTGATTTCTTTTCAAACGAAAAATGTAACCCAATCTGGCTGATACCGTTGTTGAATCCGATGGATCGAGTAGGTTAGATGATTCGCGGTAGTCCTACCTTCTCCTTGAGCTCCCGGTGCCAGCCATGGTGACGGTGGCCGGTGATGGCAGAGAGTAGTGGCGGTGACGCTTCCCGTCAACAGCACACTACCCTAGATCGGTAGTGGATGTAGGTGGGGTGTACGGCGTCGCGACGATCCTCGTGTTGCGAACCGCGGCCCCCACCTCTTTATATAGCGCAGGTGACAGGGGCCCGTCAACCATAGTGGGTTGAGCGCTCCCGATCAGGGCGCGGATCTAAGGGCCTGGTGGGCCATTGGGCCCACATGGTGGAGATCATCCTAACAGAGACCAACAATACATATCATTACTTCTTTGATATGTTTGGTATTTCGAGTTCTTTAGACTATTTTTTTACTTCTTTATTACTGACATTTATTAATTTAACATATGATTTTATTTACACAATATAGTTTTTAGATTATACTTATTTAGAATGTAATGATATAACAAAATATTAACGACATAATGTTTTCGTTATATGAAATGTGAAGCATATATTACGGCGAGTTTAACATATTTTTTCTCGACATTGTCTTATTTTAAACCAAAATATTCTAGATGACAGAAACATGAAAATAAAATCGAAAACACTATGTTCATAGATTAATTTGTTCTAGTTAGATTGCATGCAAATATATGAAGTTTGTCTATTTTTGTTTCCTTAAATATCATGGTTGAGAGCTATAAAGTTGGATTATCTTTCGAAAATACTTGCTTGTCAGTCTAATTGCAAGTGGATAAAAGATATAATCATATTATACTAAAAAGAAAGATCTAGAATATGAAAAAAAAATACACGAGTGATTTGTCCTCAAACAATTGCATTTTTTTAAAATGCAGTAGGGGAATTAATTTAGAACATTCAAACACAAGCATACGAGGATACAATTAAAATATGCCAAATTCCATTAAGAACCTTTTGAACACCATATGCTGAAAAAGGTAATACAATGATCAAATAGCAAACAGTGGCAATATAATTCCAACTTTGGATAATTATGTTTTGCGTTTTCCTACACTCACTTTCCATTAACTGTTGCTCATACATATTTGTGCACCCACATGTGATATCTTTATACCTTATTAAATATTTATTTAGATATCCCAATTGAAGCTTTATGAGAAGTTATCATCTAAGCCCTTACACAAAAATATATTTTATGTGTAAATAATACAAAACATGTGGTCTCAAATAAAAATTTGGTGGCTAATGCGGGATCACGGGGCTGAGGTTGAGGGCTATGGGGAGGATATAGGCGATCAAAGCCACCACCACGGCTCTCCAGCCTCCTTCCTCGTCTCTCTCCTCTCCCACTCCTTCCTATCTTCCTTCAGTGCCGCTACATCATGCGCTACTCCGACGTGCTTTTGTAACTGGGGCTATGTTTCCGAAACATTTTTGTGTCACAATGGTCTGCAAATGCATGCGATCTTTCCTGAAACGATCGAGGGCTATCATTTATGAAACATGCATGTTGTTTCCACTGTCTTTGCAGCTTAGGCAATGTTTTCCGAAGCATTTGTGTTGTGCAAATTGTCTGCAAACCGGGAGTGAAAAAATGGTTCAGGGTGTTTTGCAACAAGGCTTCGTTACAGCGGGATGAGTGCAACACTAGCCCTGTTGCAAAGGCTGGTGCATCAAGCACTGCGTGAGGTGATCGATCTTTTGCACAGATACCACTTTATACTAGATCAGTGACAATTAATTAATATGTGCGGAAGGAAATAAATTTTTACATAGGTTGGCGACGGAAAGACAGCGAAGCCGTGAACCAGAGGCCCCCCTCTCAATGTTCCACCTTGTACTGGTGCTAAGGCTGCCATGTAGGTAAAAAAGATGATATGGCAAGGTAATTAAGAGGAGAGAGATGGGTGTGATGACCCAGGGAGAAAGAATGCCAAGCACAGGAACCTAGGAAAAACACTTAGATGAAAGAAAGAAGCTCACCAATGCATGGATAACTTTAGTTGGTAAATCATTAAATGAACGATGTATAGCTACAACAAGTTAAGCACGTTTGCATTGGAGATTTTAGTTGCTTAGCTCTTTAATGTGCTTAGCACCTCATCGTAGCACTAGTGCATTGGAGGAGGTCTCAAAGGAAGAAAGAAAGAGGGGGTCGTATGTTGTCCGTCCCGCTCCGTGCGCCCTCGTGGACGGGACCCACCATAATCCCGAGGTAGGATACGCTGACGTCACCCATGCCAACCAACCTTGGTCCACCTACCGGTACTTTCCTCTGCTACAGTGCCCAGATGTGGCGATGTGGGCGAAATGCCGGCGATTGACGAAATGTCGTTTCTTTCTTCCTCTCGATTTCTTCTGCTTCCTTCCCTTCTCTATCTTCCTCCATCCCTAGCTCGTTCTCCCAGTCAATCATTCGTAATCTTCCCTGATCTCAGAAATATATTTATCTAGCTCTTGCATCTGATACTGGTCTAAATTCCATTTTCCCTTTCTTCCAATCTTTCAATTCTTCAGTCGAGACCGTTGGGGTGACCTGATGGCAGCGGATGAGGTACTGAGGAGGGGGGGCGGCACCGGGTGCTGGGAACCTCCGGTCCGGCCGAGCGGAGCGGCATGAAGTGGGTGGCCAGAATCCTGGAGTCGGCCGCACCATCATGTGCAGGAGAAGAGAGATCAACTGGCAAGGTGACCTGATGGCAGTGGCTGATGTGGAGAGGAAGGGAGCGGCGCTGGATTTAAGGGATCTATGGTCTGGCCGGGCAGAGCAAGCTCACATGGGTAGCCAGTCTCCTTTTGACTGGCAAGCCATCATGCAAAGGGAAGCGGACGTCCTAAGGCGGGCTCGTGATCGAGAAGCGTGCTTGAAGAAGATTAAGCAGAGAGTTGCTCAATTCTTCGTCCGAGAAGTGGATGCATCGGAATTAGAGGTGTGCAGGGAAGTATCTACAGAGATATCAGGCTCCAATGAGGTTTAGATGTTGAAGGAGACCGCAAGGGAATCATCCCAGGAGGAAAGGAACCAGCAGAATTGTTCCGCTGTAAGTAGGAATCAGCAGCAATCGGTGATAGGTGAGCCGCATGTTGTCCCAGTGCATGTCTCTCCTTGTGGTATAGGTGAAGCAAACTTGGGTAAGGTTCAGAAATTCAGTCATGTTCAGAGTCTGAACCAATGTACTAGGGGATACCGAAGCAAGAAAGTCTGGATCCGCAAGACCCATTCGGGTAATCCGCCTGACAGAGGAAAGAATATTGATGCACCGACTTCTGTTAGTACTGAAGTCAAGCATATGGACGTTGATCCTGATATAACTACAGCAAGTTTGGTACCAGTGAACATCTTAACCTGGAATTGTCAAGGTTTGGGGACGGATTCCACGGTTGGCGAGCTGCGCTGGTTGGTGCACACCTATCGCCCATCCCTCCTCTTCTTGTCTGAGACAAATATGACAGATAAAAGGGTAAGAAACTTCATGTAGTCACTGGGATTTTCAAATTCCTTTGCAGTTAGCAGTGAGGGCCAAAGTGGAGGCTTGTGTCTCATTTGGCTACATTCAGTCAATGTTTCTTTGAAGGCTTTCAACAATAGATGCATCGATGTTCATGTCGAGCCTGATAAGGGGCCGGTATGGAGGGCAACTTTTGTGTATGGAGAACCAAGAAGAGAAAATAGAAGTCACTTTTGGGATTTTCTCCGTTTTATGCGAGCGCAGTGGGATGGCCCATGGATCTGTTGTGGGGATTTTAATGAGGTGTTGCGCCATGATGAACATCAAGGCCTACGAGACAGAACAGACAGGCAGATCAGTGACTTCCTACAATGCTTGGCTGATTGTGGCCTTGTTGACCTGGGTTATTGCGGTCCAAAGTATACTTGGTCTAACCGCCAGGACCCTCGCCATCATGTCAAGGCCCGGCTAGACAGAGCTGTAGCTAATGTAAAATTTTCTAATCTTTGTGAGGATTGTTTGGTTGAAAATGTGATCACTACAACCTCAGATCACTACGCCGTTCATATTGCTCTTAATAAGGGGAAGATTCCTTATGACAGGGGAAAGACTACTTATGATACTCGTCCTCTGCAGCAAGGTTTTAAATTCGAAGCTATGTGGCTGAGAGCTCCTGACTACAGAGAGATTTTAGAGAAGGCTTGGGCAGTAGGTAGAGGTAGCTCTTCTTTATCACTGCAATCAACCTGGTCCAACCTGAATCGAGTGGCAGCCTCTCTTAAACAATGGGAAAGAGAATCTTTTGGCTCGATCGGATCCAACATTCGAAAGTTGGAAAGGCGTCTCAAATACCTACGATCAATCCCTCTCTCGGATGCAGCGATTATGGAGGAACGCTCGTTGGAGAGACAGTTAGGTGAATTGTTTGAGCGAGAAGAAATTATGGCTAGGCAACGTTCCCGGGTGGACTGGCTCCGGGAAGGTGACCGCAATACAGAATTTTTCCATGCTCGGGCTTCGGCACGTTGGTTTTTCTGACTCTGTGATTGTCTTAATTCCAGAAGTTGCGAAGCCAAAACACCTCAGCAGCTTTAGACCAATAAGCCTATGCAACGTCCTTTACAAGATAGCTTCAAAAGTATTGGCTAATAGGCTGAAGATTATCTTGCCGGCAATCATCTCTGAGCATCAAAGTGCTTTTGTTCCGGGAAGACTAATCACCGACAATGCCCTGATTGCCTTCGAGCGTCTTCATACAATTCGACAACAAAGATCGAAAAGACCATACTTTGCCCTCAAGATCGACATGACTAAAGCATATGATCGCGTGGAGTGGTCCTATTTACATGAATGCCTTAGCAGATTGGGTTTTGCGCCGGAGTGGATTAGCACGGTGATGAGATGTGTGACCTCGGTTTGTTATGATGTCCGGGTCAACAGAGAGCTCACTAATCTTGTAATTCCTACAAGGGGTATTCGACAGGGAGACCCAATTAGCCCGTACCTGTTCCTTCTACGCACCGAAGGCTTGTCCAGTGTGCTTTTGCATAAGGAGTCATGTGATGAGCTACAAGGTATTCGAAATGGTCGTCAAGGCCCTCCTATTTCGCACCTCCTTTTTGCAGACGATAGCATCTTCTTTGCTAGAAGTGATCAACGTAGTGTCCTCTCCTTGAATGAAGCTTTGCATTTATATTGTGATGGTTCAGGCCAAAAAGTTAATCTCCAAAAATCATCAATCTTCTTTGGTACTCACTGCTCCGACGATACTAAGCAAAAGGTAATGGAAATTTTGGGGGTCACAAATGAATCATTCCATGATAAATATCTTGGAATGCCTACTCATGTGGGCAGGTCACCAACAAGGACATTCAAATTCCTAAATGACAAAGTTTGGCAGCGCATCATTGGTTTGTTAGATAGACCCCCTTCTCGAGCAGGAAAAGAAGTTTTGCTGAAATCCGTGGTTCAGGCCATTCCAACATATATTATGAGCTGTTTCCGAATACCCATTTCTACATGTGAAGGGATGAGACAAGCTGTTGCTGATTATTGGTGGGGTAGAGAAGATGGTAAGAGGAAACTTCACTGGTGTTCACGGGAATGGTTATCCACACCAAAAAAGCTTGGTGGACTGGGTTTCCGTGATTTTTTGCTCTTTAACCAAGCGATGCTTGGTAGACAATGTTGGAGCCTTCTTACTGAGCCAGATTCTCTTTGTGATCGGGTTCTCAAAGGACGCTATTTTCCCCACTGTGATTTTTGGGATGCGCCTAAGCCGAGGTCATCATCCTATACTTGGAGAAGTATTCTCTATGGCTGAGAGCTTATTAAGGCTAGTGTTCGGTGGGGAATTGCCAATGGCCAAAAGGTTAAAATCATGACAGATCACTGGATTCCTAGACGACCACCGTACATGTTGCGAACTCTATCTCCAATTCCAGAATATGCTAAAGTGTGTTGCCTCATGGATGGACATGGTCATTGGAATGAAGAAAACGTTAGAGCTTTCTTCCCGGAGGAGACTGCTGAACTCATATTACAAACGCAGATTAGCAGCCATGGAGGAGAGGATTTTGTGTATTGGCCTCACACTTGCTTTGGACTATGTACTGTCCGTTCAGCATACAATCTCGCTCGATCTTCAGATTTCTTTTCATCACACAGTACGACTGGCCGTGGACTCCCGTCAAGTAGGGAAGTTGAGGAGAAATATTGGAAGGCAATCTGAGCGATCAAGGCACCAAACAAAATGAGCATAGTGCTCTGGAGGTTCGTACATGACTGCCTCCCATCCGGACTTCAATTGCGCCTTCGGAATATCCCTACAAATTCTGCTTGTGCATTGTGGGAGAGATGAGAGTATTGAGCATTGTTTGTTGTTTTGTGAGTTACCTTCCGAGGTTTGGAACAAGGTCGAAAAACGGTTCGACATCCACCTATGTCGCAAGAACTTCCGTTCAACTAAACAGTGGCTATTCGATTTCATTGACAGAGCATCACCGGAGCAATCCACTGTGTTGGCAATCACCGTATGGCATATTTGGGAAGCAAGGAATGCGGTAAGAAATGGTGAAAGTAATATCCATCCACACCGTGTTGCCTCAAAGATACATGCTTATATCGATTTGGTTCTGCTGCATCTTTTTAAGACTGTTGCGGGACACAGTCGTGAGACACCATCAAGTTCATTGGTTAGATGGTCTCCGCCGCCGCCCGGATCAGTCCTTATTAACGTCGACGCAGCTATCTTTTCAAACCTGCACAAACTGGGAATTGGCATCCTGATTTGGAACCACAAAGGCGAATGCTTGGTCGCTTGCACTGAGCCACTTAAAGGGATGGTACAGCTAGAACTTGCTGAAAGCTGGGCGCTTCGTCATGCCGTGATTCTCGCCCGTGATGAAAGGCTGACGTCGGTCATTTTCGCTTCAGACTGCCTCTCCTTAGTACAAAGAATGAACTCTTCATCCATGGACAGGTCTGAAGTGGGTGTAGTGGTGTCAGATATTAAGCGTTTGGTTGCTTGTTTTTCTTCAGTTTCCTTATGCCATGTCAAGCGGTCGTTGAATGCTGCTGCTCATATACTAGCTAGGTCATGTGAGTTTGCCAGTTCAAAAGCCGTGTACTATTCTACTCCAGAGTGTATCAGGCAAACTCTATGTACTGATGTATACTAATTAATAAATTACAGCATTCTCTCTCAAAAAAAAAACCAACCTTGGTCCTCCTCGACTCCGCCGGCCAATCTGTTTGTCTCCGAATTCTTCCGGTTCGAGGCTATGAAAAAAAAAGGCCCGGCGTGGAAACCATGCGCTCCACGATCTTGTACGGTTGCCGAGCCAGTAAAATATTTCATCAAGTAAAGTGCACCTAGTAGTGGTATTTTGTCTCTCTAGCTATTCTACTCAGAGTAAAACGCGAGTGAGCAATTCGACGTGATCCGGTCAAGATCTCGTCAACGTCACTGTTGCGCGCGCGACCCACTTGTTTGTTTCGGCCCTGCTCCTACAGCCGCAGCAGCAGCCGGTCGGTCTCTTCTTCTTTTCTCCCCCACCTCTCTGCTATGACACTAGCCTGACATACCGAGCGACCGATACTACCACAGGCTACGAGTGGGGATCAGCGCCTCGCTTTTTTATTTTTCGTGCGTGCCCGCCCCCGGCCCCGGACCCCGGTGGGCGCGTCCCCACGGCTGCCCGTCCCGTCGCCGGCCGTATCCAAACGGACGGCGGGATCGCTCTGGTTCCAACTGACCACAACGAAACTGTCTTGGTGACCGAAAGCACCGAACAAAATGCTCGTCAGATAACTGAGAATCAGCCGATCGTTTCGTTGCTGAACTGCTCCTTCTTCGATGTGCCTCTCTCTTTTGATCGACTGATGATTCTTCTTCTCTATGGAGTAGTAGGGGTCACATGCATCCGTACAGTACGGTCAGTCTCCTCTGATCTAATCCCATCCTCCAACTCTCCGTCTGCACTCTATGCTCTGCTGGTGCGTGCATTCAGCTTACTACTATCTTGGGAGATCTTCTAACCTTCCGGACATGATTTGACTGATCAATCCAACGCCAAGCAAAGGAAGCCACGCACGCGCCGAATCACATCTCCACCAACGAACCTGCCTCGAACGGCGGGGAGCATTGAAACCAACCCGCAGCGAACAAGACCACCCACGCAAGCGGTGATCACCCATGCACGCGACTCAAAACCATGCCGATCGTCGACGCCTTGCCGGCCGGCAGCGCGATCCAATGGATTGATCGATGCGCCCAAAAGAATAACGATCTTCACGATCCTGACGGATCGATCTATCTTATCTCTGCTCTGAAACGTAGGAGGAGATGCTCTGTTTGTTTGACCGTGTACGTACCGTACGTACTGCGGTGACGGGTCAACACTGCGGTGGATCATCGTGCAGAGAAAATGGTGGTGGGGCGTCGACCGGATCGCCGGCTCCACCAATAGAATATCGTACGGCCGATACGAGAAAGATTGCGGGGTCGGCTCGGCTTTTCTCCATTCCTCGGCCCAATCTCTACTCCTAATGGAGCAGTTGTTGTCTCGCTTCCAGGTTTTTTTTCGTCCCACCTACCATGGTTTTTTTTGGTACCTCCTCCCACCTTCGCTGGTTTTTTTCGTAGATTTTTTTTCGTCCCCTCCCCCACTTCATCGGTTTATTTTTGCTTCACCCTCTCACAAATCGAAAAAAACTGAACGGATCAGAACTTTCCATAGTAACACAAATTATTTAGTAATGTCTTTATGTAAAAGAATCAATCACAATCAATCTCTAAAGATCAAATCTAAATTAATTAATCTTCATAACGTTTGTTTCCTTCCGAATCAGGTCCATAACTTTCCTTTCTTGTTTGGGCAGAAACTGTTTGGTAGCACAGATTAGGAAGCTTCCTATGAGCGTAGTAATAGGAAGTATTCTTTTTCTTGATGATTCGTTTTCATGCATGATGATAGTAAATTAGGCCAACATTCACCACTATTTATCAACGTCATCAATCGTGTCCATTCCTGCCAGTTTTAAGGGAATCCACTCGCTACGTCTTTTTTAAGGGGATCCGCTCGCTACATCGTTGTGGCACGTTATTTTCACAAGCAATTCCCCTAAAAAACACAGCGCCCTACCTCGACTTCCCTACCTGGACGCCGCCGCCGCCGCCCACCGATCTCGCCGCCTCCGGGCGATCCCCTCCTCCCTCCCGCAGCTCGAACGACCCACTATTTTGGCCACGAGTACCGCCTGCCTCTTCGCCCATGCGTCGCCCCTCCTCTTCACCATAGCCACGAGCACCATCCGAGGCGGAGCTGCGGTGCCTCCACAGATGCGGCGGAGACACCATATCCAGTGGAGATGGTGGTGTAAATCTTCTCCCACTCTGCTCCTTCCCCTGGTTACCGGCCTGCTCCACCTCCCCTCTGCTTCGTGTGGATCTGCTCATTTGCAGCAGTAAACTTTATTTAGGTAGAACTATTCTTCTAGGCCTTTTTTTGTTACTTACAAATTAACTTTTTGAGCCAATGCCGCATGAAGTATTACCTAGAGTTCCTTAATCAATCTGCTTATCCATCGTTTCATTTGGTACAATTACTATCAGCAAGAACACATTGTGAAGCCGTTAGCTTATGAATGTGTGCTCTTCCTGCATGAAGTATGGGAGGTTTTTTTTCGTCCCACCTCCCATGGTTTTTTTGGTACCTCCTCCCACCTTCGCTGGGTTTTTTCGTAGATTTTTTTCGTCCCCTCCCCCCACTTCATCGGTTTATTTTCGCGTCACCCTCTCACACAACGAAAGAAATCTGAACAGATCAGAACTTTCCATACTGGCGCAAGTTATTTAGTAGAATCAATCACGAACAATCTCTAAAGGTCAAATCTAAATTAATTAACCTTACCTTAAATCGCTCAATCACATTAATTAGAAAACAAATAATTGATTTTCAGACAAAATCGCTCAATCACATTAACCTTACCTTAACTCATGGATGGTAATCAATCTCCAAACAAAGGAAACAATACATCGAGGGAGCGGTAAATAAACTCCCTTTCTTATGACATGTATATGATCTTCCCTTCCCTCTCCGTTGTCGAGCGTTCTTAATTCTCGAGGCCCATGCTTGGGCTACGTCACTGGGTCGTGACGGTGCCGGAGGACGAGAACGGTGAGGCTGGGTGCCGCGCACCGCCTTGGCCGCGGCCGGTGAAGGGGGCGAAGAAGGGCGGCTTCCCTGGCCCTGGGAGTTGGTGCGGTGGAAGCGGCACTTGAAGGACCCGATGTGGGTGGCCGGCGCGCAGACGCACTTGGAAGCGGGCCACATCCTCTGCGTATTCTTGGAGATGTGGCTAGCCGATTTACATGAAATTAATTCCCTCGGTTGTGGTGGCAAATATAATACACATAATTCATATTGTTATGCACTAGCGTGTGTGTGAAATAGATTGATTATGGTCCCGTACCCAATAATATGGATATGTGTGTGTGTGTGTGTGTGTGTTAGAGAGAGAGGGGGGGAGAGAGAGTGAGGAAAAGGGAGGCAGAGAGGGTGTGTGTGAGGATTTGATGGTAAAAAAGGTCGTCAATGTCACTTGATATGTATGGGAATATTAGTATTGAACTCTTAAAGTTAATGTGGCCCCGTTGCAACGCACGGGCGTTCTTCTAGTACATTGTACTGTACCACGGTGCCCATGTAGATGGGACAAGAAGAAGAGCGTGGTGACATATCGCCGGATTCTTGCATATCATGTGTTGGATCCGATTATTGGACTCGGACGACCTGTGGAACATTCATGGCCTACCGGATTGACGGGCAGTTTGGTTCTAGGCTTAGCATTGCCACACTTTGTCATCATTTTTTGCCAACCTTGCCTAAGTTCATCAAAATGAGAGCCATAAGTTGACGAGCCTAAGGGAATCATGATACACTTTTTGTGTGTATGACTTGTGTGGCTCAAGTGTGGCTTGCCTAAGGTGTGGCTTGAACCAAACACTCACCTAAGTTAGTCAAACTTGAGTAACCTTAGATATGACAACCTTTGACAAAGTTAGTCGCAAAGCAAACAACCCCTGACATTCTTTTTGTTTTTTGAAAATGATAAAGAATAACAACTTTACCTACAGTCCCTAGCTTCTCTTTGAAATTTTAGCTTTTCACTAGTTTCAGAAACATACCCGGGCATCACAAACATTTATTTGAAGCTTTTGACACATCGAAAGTCTACTATTTTTGTATTCGAGAACACCTTAATTTTGATTAAGTATTACATCCGTCCTGATTTATTGGTACTCTTTGTACTTTGTGTCAAATTTTGACCACATATTTAACTAGCAAAATATGAATGCACATCACCAAAAAGTATATCCTTAGATTCATATTTATACATAGTTTTCAATGATGCTATTTTGGTAATATGCATTAATTTTAGTGAGTTAGATTTAAGGTCAAAAATTAGGACAAAATACGAAGGGGACCAATAAACCAGGACGGAGGTAGTATAAGACAGATAAAGCAAAATAATAGTTTGTAAATATTCTAATTCTTTGCCACACCGCCCACACAGTGAGAAAAACATAATCACCATGATGGATTTCAACATGACTTTTTGTAATTTTAATTTTTATAAGGGGCATTTTTATTTGGTTCGCGCTTGATTAGTTCTACTAGAAGGGTTGGACACGCTTCGTTGCACAATTGATGTTGTTGGGATCTCATAATTTCTTTTTGTTACTTGGTTTGGCGCATGGGGGAAATTATGGAGTATGTTTTGTTTTTTATTGTGTTTCAGTGGGCTCTTTCTGTAGGTGTTATTTTCTGTTATCTGCTAATCAACCCATACGTATATGACAAAGTTTCTTACGTCGGTGGCCTCATGTACTATATTGATGATACAATGACAAATGTTGGCCCTTCCTATTTTGCCAAGTGATGAGAGGGTGCACTGGACTGGTATGTCCTTTTAGGCTGGATGCTACATATTGATTTGAGATTTGTTGACCCATTCAAAATTATGAACCAAACCAAAATTTGGAAACCTCAATCGAATGAGAGAGCTCATTAAGAAATCTCTGACGTACTTAAAATTGTGAATCAAATGCTATTTTTTTGTTTTTGCGGGGAACCAAATCCTAAATTGAGCACTTCTATTGAGTGAGGGAGCTTTAAAATCAGGGAGCATTGTGAATTTAAATATATGGCTCATGGCCTTCGTAATTTTTTATATTTTACATTTTATGCAAAAAAGAAAACCTTAAATAAAAGGGGACAAAACGTCCTACATTATGGGAGAGAGGGAGTACTTTTTAAACAGATCCCCCATGTACACTGCGGACTAGTTGATGTTTGCATCGTAGTACACCTTCTTTCCAGACTAGTTTATTGCACATGTGAACGAGAAGGGGTGCCAGCTAGTACCAAGGCTGTGGATTGCGATGCACGACGTAGATTTGGTAGATATCACTAGTAGAAAACCGGGACTAATGGGTCGTTACTAATACCCCTTTTAGTCTCGTTTCTTACACGAACCGGGACAGATGGGCATCCACGTGGCCGCTTCGGGCAGCCCAGGCACGGGGGCCTTTGGTCCCGGTTGGTGACATAAACCGGGACCAAAAGACTTCCACGCGTCAGCAGCTGGCTGGAGCTGAGGTTTTTCTTTTTTTTTTTAAAAAAGTGGCTGGTTTAGGGGTTTTGGGGGTTATTTTTAGGTTGTTATTAGCTAGCTAATAGAGAGAAGTGTCCTCTCTTATATCTTCGTCCTTGATTTACCAACGCTACTGCTATGTTTATTTCACCCCCCTGATATATAATAACTCATGCATGATCGCATCATACATCATCATATATAATAACAAGTCCTACTAATCATGCATTATCATACAACTTCTACTCATTATTAATAATAAGTCATACGATCATCATCCTCATAGTCATCGAACCCAACCCTACATAATTGTTCTTAGCACATGATCATCAGTATCAGGTAGGACCTAAATACCCTTAAGGTAAAATAGCATAAAACAATATAGACCCTGACTCTCCATTATGAAGAATGGAGATCATCCTGTCTCCAATTCTTGCGCTTCGCTTCCTTTTGCTTCCAAGAAGCTCCTTACGACCGTCCATACATTTTTCCATTCTTTGATTGTCATGTCTCCACTTCTTTTAGAAATCCGGTATGGACAGTTGAGATTCGTAGGACGACCTGGTTGTATGTTCAAAACATGAAGGCTACCGTGCGTATACATCAGATGAGGCACACAATCATTCGGGATTATCTGTTGAAAAATATAGTAATAACTTCGTAGTTAGCAATGATGTACTAGTTTTAGAAGTATACAAAAAGATGTACGGATGTCGTAATAGTAAAAAATCTTACCAGGGTATCTCCATGGTAGTTACCGTAGTTCAACACGTGCACTAGTTGCACGTATTGACCATAATATTGAGGAGTTTCATTGTAGACATTGTAATTCTCAAAATCAGTACAAAATGCGATCGGATGATTTTTCTCCTTATAAGTTGATTCGGAGCAATCGGTGTAGTGGATTTTGTCTTCCATCTTTCGCACGTTCTTTGAAGAATGGAAATAAGCTGTCAACTATTTTGAAATAAATAATATAAATTACTTAATAACTATGTTAAGCACACATGGGGGAAGAATTGGTGTATCCACAAGGACCCAAATCTCCATATTGTCTTGCTCCATTGTAGGATCACCAAGATCCATGGTGACAAGCATACCCTCATCAAAAACCATACATCTTGCAAAGTGCTTCCCAATTTTTGCAACCAAAATGGGTTACACTCTCAGCATTGTACAACTTTACTTTAAAATCCACACCATGATGGGTACTTAGGAGAATTTTTTTGGTTTCCATACTTTCATGGTCTTCAAAACCCATCCTCTCCAAGACATAGCATCTTGCATAGATGGGATAAGCTAGTCAAATTGGAAAAGATGAAAATACACGTTAAAATAGTTGAAGTTGTGCTTAATTACGAAAAAAACTATTGTCGTCGGTGCGTACCGTATGAACATCGAAGGTATCCTCGAGCTTAATGCTGAAGCGCCGATCTTCGTCCAGCTCAATGAACCTGTCGCTCCTACCTCGGTCGTCGTAGCACCAGTCGCACTCCCCCGGGCGGTTTTCATCGTCCGAGTACGACATTTCCGGCCTATGTTCATAATTCAAATATTAAACTTGTACAATTAAATATATATACTAAAATCTAAATTAGATCATCATTATTAATCACGAGTTGACTATCGGTGATGGTACGTAGCTCCTCCTTTCATTCCCGAGTGCATTATTACACCAAATTGTCTAGCACACGAGAATGAAGGAGAAGCTATCCCCGCGACGGCGTAGATGATGGAGGGGGCTCCTATATTTCTGCATAGTGCTCTCCAATTTTAGCATTCAAAGTAGGAGTACTTTTCAATATGAGCATTCAATAAGCAAAATCAAATCATAAAATAAAGTAGTATTCAAATTAGCATGCATTCAATTATAAGCAAAAGTACATCATCTCTTGTGTCCGTACATCGTTGAATATTATCACTAATACTCCTCGAATACTATCATACATATAGCATCACAAATACAGCTAGAACCGTAGCGCCCGACGGGTATCGTCGCGGGCGGTGGATACCCAAAGATAAGGAACCATCACAGGATCATAGCTCCAGTGAGATCCCTGAAGAATCTGCCAGGTATTGTCGAACCTGCCCTCCAATGCAACCATGTAGCGATGGACGTGCTCATCCTCCTCGCTGACACGGTGACGTACCACCTCCGCGGTGTCCGGAAGCCTCGGCACCATCACTGGCCCCCGCGACCGCCACCAAACAAGGATCGGGTCAACAACGGCCTGCCTCCTCACCAACCTACGTCCCCCGGAAGGTAGCACCTCCCAATACCAGCCCAGCGAAGCCCAGTCCCGAACATGGCCCTGATCAAGCAGGCCTCCACCGCCGAGTCGACGACGACGAGGATGCGGGATAGGCATCGCCGACGTCGATGCGGGAACTACTTCTATATATAGTTAAATAAAGTAGTTTTATTAATTAAATCAACTAGTTCAACTACTAAGCACTTACTATAAATAAATAAAGTAGTACTTACTAAAAACAAACTACTTCTATATATAGTCAAATAAAGTAGCTACTTTATTAAATCAACTAGCTAGTTCAACTATATATGAAGCACTTACTATAAATAAAATAAAGTAGTACTTACTAAAAATAAACTAGTTTAACTATAGTTCTATTATTTTTCTAACTAATTATATTAAACACTTTCTCTTCTTATTTTTTCCTTAATATGAACATATTCATAAATGACTTATATCATTCACAATTTTCCTATACATACACAATAAATTGACAAAGAAAATATTATGAACAGAAAAATCATTAAAATTCTATGAACAAAATTACAACAGAAAAAAAATCATAAAAATTCTATGAACAGAAAAAAATCATAAAAATTTGACATATTCGATCTTTGCATATATATGAACGTACAAACATGCATATACAACAATAATATCACAAAAAAATCTATTAACAGAAAAAAATCTAACACAATATGAACAAATTAATTACACAATATGAAAAAGATCTAAGATTAAAATCTATGAACTACACATCTAAATTACTACACATCTAACAAAAAAATCTATGAACTACAAAAAAATCTAAAAAAATCTAACAAAATTAACTACACATCTAAATTAACTACTACTAACATCAAATTAAATTAGTTGCTCACGGCGACGGTGTCGGGGACGACGACGGCGATGGCGAGGTGCGGCGCAGCGACGGTCGGCGGTGAGGCAGTGCGGCGTGGGCCGGGGCGGGGCGGCGCGGCGCGGCGACGGGCAGGGG
>NC_041385.1:815422147-815436527 GCF_002162155.2 Triticum dicoccoides
ACCAATGCACCCTTTAGTCCCGTTTGGTGCCACCAACTGGGACCAAAGGTCGTGTGTTGGAACTGGCGCGGTGCGATGCTATGTTTAGTCCCACCTCGCTAGCCGAGAGGGGCTCGGAGTGGTTTATAAGCCCTGCCGAACCAACCACTTTGAGCTCCTCTCTACTACAGGCTTACGGGCCTAAAACCACTCTTTGTGCTTGTGGGCCTATTGGGCCTACTGCGGGCCTGCATCCTGGCCCTAGTAATGGGTTTCTAGTCGTATGCAGGCCCTGGTGGCCCTGTAGGTGGCACTTTTTTTAATCTTTCCCACTTATTTTGCTTTCTTTTTTGTTTCTAATTACTTATATATTTTCTTTTATGATAATTCTTTTTGCTATTAAAGTTTGTAACAAAATTCTAATTACTTATTTATTTTCTTTTATGATAATTCTTTTTGCTTTTAATGTTTTGAACAAAATTCTAATTACTTATTTATTTTCTTTTATGATAATTCTTTTTGCTATTAAAGTTTGTAACAAAATTCTAATTACTTATTTATTTTCTTTTATGATAATTCTTTTTGCTTTTAATGTCTTGAACAAAATTCTAATTACTTATTTATTTTCTTTTATGATAATTCTTTTTGCTATTAAAGTTTGTAACAAAATTCTATATAATTTTAGTTTCGATAATACTAAAGGGCAGCCCTTGGTCCCGGTTCAAGCCACCAACCGGGACCAATGGTGGTGGGCCAAGAGCGAGGCCCATTGGTCCCGGTTCGTCCCAGCAACCGGGACCAAAAGGTCCAGACGAACCGGGTCCAATGGCCCACGTGGCCCGGCCGGCCCCCGGGGCTCACGAACCGGGTCCAATGCCCCCATGGGTCCCGGTTCTGGACTGAACCAGGACTAATGGGCTGATCCGGCCTGGATCTTTGCCCCCTTTTCTACTAGCGTATTCCTCACATGGTTATGATAATCGAATGGAATCACGGCCAAGATACGTCGAACCCGGGCTACTCAGGACTCGTTTGGATTCAAAAGTTGTATACGATATGTACGTAGTGCCAGTTATATATACTAGGAGAGCCTAGCTAGTAAAACACAAAATTGTCATTATTTCTATTGAATTCATGCATTGATCAGCTGCTTCAAATGTCCGAATTGATGGAGGAAGGCGGGCAATATATTTCAACACCCCCTCACGTCTATTTATTTAGTCCTTTGACCTGTGATCCATGTAGGTCGTAGTCTTCCTTTTAATATTGCGTTCGCAGTCTTGAACTTGAGACCTCTTCGTCGGATGCAATATATTGAATTCATGCATCAACCAATTGCTTCGAAAGTCCGAGATACAAGGGCAACATATTTCAACATTTTCTGTTTTGAACTCCTCTGTAGTGTTGGTTTCCCTAATGGAACTTGATGCCTTACAAAATCTAGGTTCGACAACTTTCTCTCTAAAAAAACGTACTTGATTCCCCAAGGTAAACTAAACATGGCAAACTTCATATCAGGCAGTGATTCGTTTCTTGGTTTATTTATATTGTAATATCAAAGTAAAGGAGATAAAGAAGAGACACAAATGATTCTCTAGTTCCATTGCAATGTGGGAGATCCACTTATATACATGGTGAAGGGGTGTGTTGGGGAGACACCTCTTTCCCAACAGACACCTCCTGAGAAGCATCCCTCCCATACAATTGATCACATGTTTTTATTTCTCAACAATTTAGCACAAGAAAGGAAACAGTGGAATTTCTTCGACTATGTTTTGCTATTTCTGAAGAGGCCTCGTTTCTAAAACGAAAAGGAATACTAATTGTATCTTAGCTTGCAGTTTTCATGCTGGCATCAACCTTGCATTTTCATGCCTTGGACAGTTAGTCATGACAATGGTGTTGCTTTTGGATGCATGTTCTCGTCCACTTAGTTGACACACTCAACATGTGACTAGGCTTTCACACGAAGGGCGTGTGTGTGTGTATGTTGAACTCGCATAGAGTAGCGAACATGGTGGTTCTGATCGGGTTTGAGTTGCATGCTGATAACTAGCTACAAGTTGGTTACAAATGTTGGGCGTGCCATTACACAAGTGACGAGCGCATGGCGCATCATTCCATTCACCTGAACCGGAATAAGAGGGAGTAGGTCAAATGTTCTGGAGAGTGTACTGAAGAATGAAGACGATGAAGGTTTGACTTGCATGTTCACAGCCGCTCAAAAGTGAGTTTTTTTTTTCAAGGGGTAGCTCAAAAGTACGTACGCAGGGGAATACTAGTTTTCAAGGGGTCCTTGTGGATCAACTAGTGACATGGCCCAGACACGCGAGATAGTTTTCCTCTCGTCCCTGGCGGCTGGAACCTTAGCCGCCGTCAGGGGGAGGCCGATCTTCCAACGCCGCTCTCCGGCGGCTCCCCTCCACCGGCGATCTCGGTCGTCGGTGGTGAGGGGGGTCGCCGGATCCACGTGTGTGGATCATATTTACTCTCTCGTAGTCTAGGTTTTTAGGTTTTTCATCGTCTTTGCTTCGGCGGCGACGATGACAACGCTGAATAAAGATTCTTCGGATCCTTCCCTGACGAGGCCATCGGTCCTATGGTTGGGGATGGATTTAGAAACCAGTCTGTTCAAGCAAGGATGGCGTGGCGACGGCGGCATCCTCGTGGTGGACCTGTGTCCTCGGGCTCCGCCGTTGCGACGGCGTTTGCTCCAGCATCGGCGCGAAGCTTGGGAAGTAGTCCAGGAGCGGATGCAGATTATGGTTTGCATCGACGACATCTGGAAGACGGAGCATGTGCTGGGCTCGTGGTTGGTGGATGGCAGATATGGTTTCCTCCTTCGGCGTTTTAGTCGTGGTGGGTTGCCAGATCTGGAGTTCGATGGCATGTCCGGGGTGTTGCCACGGTCTGATTCGTTCAACGGTAACGGTTTCACTTTTGGTGAGCTACCTTGGAGGTCCGTAAAGCTGCATATCAGCGATGGAGCCGCGTCGAGCTCGGGTCGGGAGGTGATTCGTCATTCTTTTTTTCGGTGGCTGCTGTGGTGGTGTCGGAGGCATGTGACGGGCGTTGGTGTCAAGCTCAGAAATGTTCTGTTATCTTTTCAGTTTTGTCATGTCAGTCTTTACGTGACTTGTACTTTATTCTTTGTGATATGAATGAGACACATATTACCATGGAAAAAAAACTACTGGCATGGCCCATCAGCCTGATCAACTAGGCCTGTATCTTTGCGTTCTGCGCTTGGAGGAGGATGCACGACTCATTGCGGTTCCATCCATCTTTGCGCGACTAAACTGCAACACTGTTCGGGACTTCGGGTGCTTTTCGAGGAAGAGAAGAATTTGCCGGTCGAGCTCGTGTCGAGAAGCATGCGCTTTCCACTCCGGGGGCAGGGCAGGCGACGACGATCGTGTCGACCGGGGTGAAAGGGGCACGCCCAGCCTGTGTGCAGGGGAAGCGGGAGACCGCGGGATCGGCACACATGGCCTGGCCGGAGACTCCACTAGAGGCAGCGGCGTCGGCGACGGCAAGAGGGAATGAGAACCCACGCCGTCGTGCTGTCACCTGTCTGACGGCTGAGAGATGTGTTCGTTTTCCTTTTAGCGGTGTCTGCTCGTAAAGCAGCAGGAACAGTACCTTGTGGTTCTGCCCCCGTGGCTGAAGAAGGAACTGCTGGCCGGGTCATCGACAACCATTGTGGTCTGCGTGCGTATGGGGAACTCGAGGATTGCCCTTCTGCGGAAAAAACCTGAAACGGAATGAAGTTGAAACTTAGTACTTAGCAGGATCAATGCAGGAAGAATGACGGCGCGCGGCATGAACATCCATGGTCCGTTTGTGTTTTTGTTTGCGGTGATCATCGCCTCGTGTACACGCCCCCACACGTACGTATACTTTGTGTCTTCCCGGCCCCTCTGCATGTGTAGGCGAGCGACTCGACGTGGTCCGGTCAAGATGGGTCTCTCTTTCTTTCGGCCCTGCTGGCTGCTGGGCTGCCGCCGGTGCGGGTCGGTCTCTTCTTTTCTCCCTCTACGATACTAGGCTGACAGAGTGAGCGAGACCACACGCTGCGAGTGGTGATCATCGCCTCGCTTTTTCCCTTGCTTGCGTCCCCACGGGCCACGGCTGCCCGTCCCGTCGCCGGCCGGCGCTAGACGGGACCGCTCTGCTTCGAGCTGATGCACATGGAAACTGTCTTTGTTTTAGCATCCATGAAAACTCCATACTAGAGTAGGTGACAAAGATAGTCCAGATGAAGTCTTTCCTATAAATTAGAATCGGCAGGTCGTAGTATCGTTGCGGACATGTGCCTTCTTGTATGAACCTTCTTTTTTCATTTGGAATGTCAATTGACCTCTCTCTTTTGATGGGTCGATGATGGTGCTTCCGTAAAAGCATTGTGAAAAGATGTGCTTCGGCGGACGCATCGAATCCCATCTACACAAACTAACCATCCAGCCTCGAACGGCAGACCGCATTGAAACCAACCAACCCGCGGCGAACAAGATCACACACGCAGACGTGACCTGACCTGACCGCCCATGCACGCACGCGAAACACAATGCCGGCAGCTATTCGATCCGATGGATGGATAGATACGCCGAAAAGACGCGATCTTCACGATCATGACCGATCGACGCCTAGCAGGCAGCTATCGCGATCCGATCATGACGATCATGACGGATCGACGGACCCATCTTATCTCTGCTCTGAAACGGAAACGGAGGAGGAGATGCTCTCTTCGTTTGACCATCTGGACGGTGCCCGTCTTTGTCCGGTCTTTTTTTTTTTCATGGTAATACGTGTCTCATTCATATCATAAAGATCAAATTACAAGTCACGTAAAGACCGACATGACAAAATTGAAAAGATAGTAGAACATTACTAAGCTTGACACCGACGTCCGTCACTTGCCTTCGGCACCACCACAGCAGCCATCAAAGAAAAAAAGGACGGATCACCTCCTCACCCGAGCTCGACGCGGCTCCATCGCTAATATGCAGCTTTGCGGACCTCCAAGGTGGCTCACCAAAGATGAAGCCATTGCCGTTGAACGAATCTGACCGGGGGAACACCCCGGACACGCTATCAAACTCCAGATCTGAGACCCCACAACGACTAAGACGCCGAAGTAGGAAACCATACCTGCCATCCATCAACCACGAACCCAACACATGTTCTGTCTTCCAGATGTCGTCGATGCAGATCACAATCTGCATTTGCTCCCGAACTACCTCCCAAGCTCCACGCCGATGCTGGAGCAGACGTCGTCGCAACGGCGGAGCCCGAGGACACAAGTCCACCACAAGGATGCCGTCGCCGCCACGATATCCCCGCTTGAACAGACTGGTTTCTAAATCCATCACCAAGCAAAGGGACGATCGCTTCTCCGGTAGTAAAGTAGAAATGCGTCAATTCAATGCATGGTAGGAGTGGTAGCTCTCGTCCTTCAATTCTCGCAGATCTGCGTGCCATGATAAAACTTTGGCCGCCTGTGAGATGCATATTTCGACAAGGAGGATCTTAAAGATCGACTCAGGACCACTGGGCAGGACCACGTTTTTTCTCTCTAGCAAGTCATCCTTGCGAACCAGCCACGGGGGACGTGCTCGATAGATCGCCACACAAGTTCACCACCACGCCCTGAAATTCGCGGAATAATTGATGATAACCCCCCGTTTCATGTCACTTTGATCATAACCCCCCCTTTGTGTCACTGACATGTGGGACACCCCACATGTCAGTGACACAAAGGGGGGGTTATGATCAAAGTGACATGAACTGGGGGGGTTATCATCAAATCCCCCGAAATTCGCTGAGCAGGATTCCGGTTCACGCTGAGCAGGATCTGATTGTTTGACTTGGCGACTTGTGGGACATTCATGGCCTGACGTCAAAATTAGCACTACCGGAGAAACAATGGCGGATCAATGGGGTTGCCGAAATTGTGATTTTTTTCTACCTTTTTTTTGAGACAATTTTTTTTCTACCTGGTACTAGTAAAAACTCTAAAACTAAGCAGCCCGTGTATGTATTCCTACCATCTTCAGAGACTGAGGCTGGAAATAGCATCAGGAGCTATGTCTCGCATTAAGCGAGACAGACGGTAGCAGCTCTAGCTGAAGCATTTTTTGATCTACTATAACAACTGGGCCGGCCCACTTAATAAAAGAAAAGATGAAGAAAAGGCCAGCAGAACCAGGGTTCTAACATAGGTCTCCTGCATAAGAGTGCGACACTAGCCACAACCAAAGGGTCTGGTTCGTGATGAAATGTAGGGCACGGCATCCTTTAACGTAAAAGAGCCGATTTCTCCATCGTTTTATTTTTCTTTTTCAAGTTTTTCAAGGTTTTATTTTATTTTATTTGTTTTATTTTGTCATTTCCCTTTTTCTTCTCCATTTCATTTTTTATTGGAATTTTATTTTCCAGTTTCTTCATAATTTGGTTTATTTTATGTTTTTTCCAGTTTTAACTTTCTACATTTTTTCTATATGCCCACGACATTTTTCGAATACAGGTTTGATATTTATAAAATACATTAACATTTTTAATATATGGTCAACATTGTTTCTATACACATTTTAAAAAATAATTCAAATGCTTGATTAGCATTTTTTTTCATATACCATATTAACTTTTCTCGAATACATGGTTTACATTTTCTCTATACAGATTTTTTTCCAAATTCTGGGTTAACATTATTCAAATACCTGTTCATAATTTTTTCAAAAACTTGATTAGCATTTTTAATACATGGTCAATATTTTTTCTTTACACATTTAACATTTCCCAAATACTTGATTAACATGTTTCAAATACTTGTACAATATTTTTTTATCAAATTCTTAATTAACATGTTTATATACATGATAAAGAAATCATCCTTTATTTAATACATGATCAATAATTTTCCTATACAGATTCAACATTTTCTGAATGCTTGATGAACCTTGATTAACATTTTTCCAAATACTTATTCAACATTTTTAAATACTTGTTTAACATTTTTGCAAAATGCTTGATTAACAGTTTTCTAAATTTGTTCAACATTTTTCAAATATTTCTATACGAAAACAGAAAATGTTAAAAAAAGCAGACAAAGAGATTTTATAAGTCTGCATGGTCAAGTAGAACATTTCAAATGTTGAAATGCAGCAGTAATTCTAATCTACATAGGTTCAACTATTACACTCCAACATTGTTGTCCTCTTTGACCGCCCACAGATGCTCAAGCAGATCTTCCTTCAGTTGCCCGATGCTGAATTTGTTGATGCATTTGGACAAACTCTTCAAATGTAGCCAAATTCTGGTCTTGAACTTCGATAGGATCACCCATGTTATCAAATTCAAGACTTGCGGTAACATCCTCACCCTCACACTCCACGATCATGTTGCCCTTGTAAAGCTTTTGGGTAGTACTTGCGTTTCCAATGCATGCAATCAAGAGATCCGAGCAAACATGGCCACCCACTTGCTTTCGAGATTGCCAAGAGCCTCTTGGTGACTGCGACAGTTGGTTCTCTCAGGTATTGATGTTCAAATACCTCAACTACGACAGTTGCAAACCTGACCATGGCATTTCCGCATGTGCTCTCAGACATCCGGTGGTACTCGTCTCACGAATCAACGGTCATGCCATATGCAAACATGAAGTGCAGCCGTGCACTTCTGGTAACCGGAGAACCCAATCCTTCCCATGACGTCCTTCTTCTATATGAAATAGCCATTAAAGTACCTGGCGCCATGATAGAGACGATCAATGAAATTTGTGTGCATCCAGAAGCGCCGGCGAAAATTCTCAGCGAAGAGGGCATCAAGGCAAAGTAGTCGGCCATCAATGTCAAATGGATGCGCGCCCTATTGGGCTTGAGCACTCGATGACCCTGATCAATCCCTTGAAATTGAGAACATGCTCTTCCGCATGCTCCGCGTCTGCATGGACCGCTTGCATCATCACCGTCTCATCCATGTAGTTCTCGACGGACGAGCTGTCAAACGACTCAACATAGTGCTCATATATGTACTCCATATCTGAATCTGTTGCTTCAAAGAAGAAGGGATACCATTTTTAGCACATGCATTTCACCGAACAGTTGTCGGGCATGCTGAGTATGGTAGGAGCGTATGGTACCTGTGCGACGGTAGGAGGAGAGGTCCAGAACAATTGTGGAGGAGAAGCAGCGTGGAGATCGAGGTGTACCATTGGAGGTGATGGATTCATCGAGTTGCGACAGGGGTGTGGCGAAGCGGTCAGGGTTGTGGAGCAGCGGCGATGGTAAGGGAAAAATGGAAGGAGAGAAAATGAGAGGATGAAGGCGTAGGGTCAGAGAGGAGTTTGGTGGGGTTTTGTGTAGGCCGGGGGTGTCGGAGTCCTACATGGTTGTTGTCCGGACTCCCGCAAAGGCCCCCGACTTTGTCTCGGGTTTGCGGGAAAAGTCCGCCCGGACTAGTCGGCAGACCAATACATGGCTGCGTTAGATGGCTAAACATCCGGATCGTGCAGTCCGGACAGTTGCCGGATGTTTGAGGATCTGCTTTGGAGCTGCTCTAACTGTATCTTTGCTTGCAGTTTTCGTGGTGGCATCAACCTTCTATCTAAAAGTATACACAGAAAAATGCCACTAGCCGTGGACAGTAGGTCATGAGAAGAGTGTTGCTTTTGGGTGCATGTTCAGATGTTCTAGTGCACTTAGTTCACTCCCTCAACATGTAAATAGACTTTCACAACGAGGGCGTGCGTGTCTGTGTTGAACACGCGTAGAGTACTAGGTGAGATTAGTCTGGCGAGCGTGTACATACGCAGAGGGTCCCTGTGGATCAATTAGTGGCATGATCCCCCGGGCTGGTCGAACTCCATACCTCTTTGCGCGACCAAAACTTGCAACAATTCCATGCATGGTCCCGGTGCTTACGAACAGAAGAATTTGCCGGTCGAGCTCGTGTCGGGAAGCACGAGCTTTCCACCCTAGGGGCAGGGCAGGCAGGATCTCTCTTCCGATTCCGAAGTCGATCGGATCAATCGGGGTGAGAGGCGCATGCCTAGCCTGTGTGTAGGGGAAGCGGGGGACCTCGAGATCGCCACACATGGCCTGACCGGAGACTAGGGGCTAGTTTGGTTGCCACCCTGGGCTCCATGCCTGAACTTTTTTGCTGCCTGATCTATGCCTGGAAAGTTCAAGTTTTTTGCTTCGTACCCTGGCCTGCTACTCTGCCATCTAGTGATTAGAAGAATATTTTATTTAGAAAGCAAACTGTAGCTCCCTTATCTTATCTGCCAGGCTAGCAGGCAGCACATCCAGGCACGAGAAACCGAACGCCTGGTCCAGGCTAATAATCTTGTCTAGGCTAAGCATCGTATTCTATTTATCCTCACCAGGCTAATCATACGGGTGTGGTAGCCAGGCCAGGCAAGCAGTTTTTTTCTCACGACACAAACCAAACAAGTATCAGGCCAACTCCAGGCACCACCCAGGCCAGGCATATAGATATAGTGGTGTAGATGCTAACCAAACTTACCCCAGAGGCAGCTCGTCGGCCACGGCAAAAGGAACGGACGGACGAGTCCGTGGACAGTGATCAGATACTTCTTAAACCCGCGTCTTTATGCTCGCGTATCTCATACCCACATAAATTTATGCAATGTAATATGTAGATCACCAAACGATCAAAAAAGACAGAAAACTGACATATTCACCGATACTAAACGAACATAATTCACATAAACATCACCAAAAGATCATCAAATGGGCATAATTCACACAGTTCAACGATCCAGCACATTCTAACCACATAGTAGAACTAGATTATATAAAGGAGAGGGCCGAGCTTCACCACTTCCTCATCGACCCTTTGCCCTTTCGATCGCCGGCGTTGCTATAGGCGTCCGCGGTTTGAGAGCTCCGGTTGGGCTGGTTTTTTATGATCGGTCAGTGACAGGACAACGTACCCGGACATTTCACGTATTTAAGATGTCCGGCTGTAGATGCTCTGAGAACCCACGCCGTCGTGCTGTCAAATGTCTGACGGCCGAGTGATCTGTTAATTTTCCTTTTAGCGATGTGCCTGATTGTAAAGCAGCAGGATGAGTACTTGTTGTACTGCCCCCCATCGTTGAAGTACGAACTCCTGCTGGCCGGGTCATCGACAAGAAGGCAACAACCAGTGTGGCCTGCGTGCTCGAGACATGCTCTTCCGCCGAAAAAGTGAAAAGAAATGATATCCATGGTGCGTGTAGCCTGCCTGCGGTATCCTTTTCTTTTCTTGAAGGAATATTGTGCTTTATTGATCAACAATAATCAAGAGAGAGTGCCTCCCGAATATAATCCAGAATTACATGAAAAATAGAGTCACTAGAGGATTCGAACTCGGATGATCTAGCTAGAATATATGCTGCGACATTCGATTAAGGATTTATATGACTAAAGCGAACGGGCGAGAAGAACGGCGCTAACTCCTTGATATCAACAGTGACGAGCCCCACCGGCGAGCGATGAACCGTCGAAGCATTGGTTCTCTGGATAACGGACAAACATCTGACTGGAAAAGGCCTTTGGAGAGCCTTCCTGACGGGTGCCACCACACGTTGTAGCGCCATTGTTTCTGTTAGAGTGTATTTGTACTGTATTTGTAACTCTTGTACACTCCCTAGATTATAGGATCTGTAACCATACCCAAGGCCTGCGTGCCGACTCTCTCGGGCACGCCCCTCTCTCTCTCGTGTATAAGTTGTACATTGTGAGTTAATCAATGCAAGGAACCAGGGATAATCTGTCCAACTTGGTATCAGACACCAGGTGCCCCATGGCCACCGAGTCCTCCTCCTCCGCCACCACTTCACCGGGCTCTCTCTCCTCCTCGGCGCCGAACGCGCCCACTGCCCCGGCCACCACGGCGGCGACCTCACCTCCGTTCGTCTTCGGCACCAACACCTCTCTCTTCAGCGGTTCCCAATTCGCCCCCATCTTCTCCCCCGGCACGCCTCTCCCTCCAACCCCTCCTGCCCCCGCTCCCACTGATCCCATCTACCGCGACCACATCACAAACCACATCAAATTTCTCCTCAACCCCGCCGACCACAACTACCACAAGTGGAAGACATTCTTCCTCATGGTTCTCGTCCGCTACGGCATCACCTACCTCATCGAGCATCCATTACCACCCAACGCCACCTCCCAATATCTCGAGCTTGACGGCCACATCGCTCTCTGGATCTATGCCACTCTCTCTGATGTCATGTGCGACCATGTCGTCGGCGCCACCACCACATACGCCCTCTGGCACAAGATTCGGGCCTTCTTACTTGCCAATCGCGATGCGCGGTTCATGATCCTCAATCGCCAATATCGCAATCTCAAGCAGGGCGATCTTTCTGTGTTTGACTATGCCCGCCGCATGAAGCTCCTCACCGATGCTCTCGCCGACATCAACCATGCTGTCACCGAGGTGGATCGCACCACCCAATTTCTCCATGGCCTGGACAAGCGGCTCGACACCATCCGCGTCGTCCTCGGCGATCAAGGACTTCCTTTCGACACCGTCCTCTCCCGCGTCATCCTGGCTGAGGAGTCCCAGGCGCAGCGCGCGTCTGCGAAGAGCGCCTCCGCCTTTGCTCTGCCTGGCAGTGGCCCTTTGGGCGGCAGCTCTAGCGGCGGTGGCCGTCCGAGTAACGATCGCCCCACCGACCGCGCTCCGGGCGCTCCCTCTCCGTCGACTCCCGCTCCTGGACGCAGGTGCGGTGACCGCTATGGCGACGGTGGTGACCGTGGACGTGGGCGCGACCGCGGCCATGGGCTTGGCCGCCACGACAACGGGGGCCGTGGCCAGCATCAGCCGGCCCCACTCGCCCCGTACACTGGCTACTTTACGCCGTACGGGATGGCGATCCCGTCTCCGCGCTCTGGCTGGGTTCCCCTAACGCCGTCGGTGTGCTCGGGTCCCGCCCTGGCTCTCATGCGCCGGCCTACCCGCCGCCGCCCACACCACCGGCCTCGTACTACCCGGCCGCGCCTCCGCCGTGGGATCATCTCGCGATGCTCAACGCCGCCTACAGCAACAGTGGCTACCTCGCTCCTCCCGCGCTCGAGTGGTACCTCGACATCGGTGCTTCATCACACATAACAGGCAACTCAGGTACTCTCACCTCGTCAAGTTCTTCTTTAAAGCAGCATCTCCCATCTAGTATTCTTGTTGGCAATGGGCAACATCTTCCCATCACCGGCTCTAGCTCCACAACCCTTCCCCCTCACGACTTCCGCCTTACTGATATTCTTGTTTCTCCTAATGTCGTTACTAGTTTAATTTTTGTTCGGCATTTTACAAAAGACAATGCTTGCTCCATTGAATTCTTTCCTTGTGGTTTTCTTGTGAAGGATCTTCGCACTCGGAAGGTGCTCATGATCTCTGTTAGCAATGGCGACCTCTACCCATTTGTTGGCACCACCGCCGCTCGGGCGCATGCACTCTTCACCGTCTGTCCACCAGACTTGTGGCACCGTCGCCTCGGCCACCCTAGAGCGCACTCTCTTTCTACCATAGCCAAAGATTTAGTGATTGTAATAAGGTTGCTCATACTCCATGTAATGCATGCCAACTTGGCCGCCAGCCTCGTCTTCCCTTCCCCTCTTCCTTTAGTAAGACTTATGCACCATTTGATTTCATGCATTGCTATTTATGGACATCTCCTGTTATTAGCTTTTCTGGCTTCCAATATTACTTGGTCATTCTCGACGACTTTATACATTACTCATGGACGTTTCCTATGCGCAACAAATCCGACACGTCATCCATCCTCCAATGCTTCTTCACGTTTGTCCACACTCAATATAACGTCGTCATCAAAGCCATGCAGTGTGACAATGGCGGCGAATTCATTAACACATCCCTATGAGCCTTCTTCTCCTCCAACGACATTTCTTATCGCTTCTCCTGACCACACACGTCCCCTCAGAACGGCAAGGCCGAACGCCTCCTATGCACCACCAATGACATCGTGCACACTCTCTTACTCCAAGCAAACCTTCCCCCTCCCTTTTGGGTCGAAGCACTACATACGGCCACATACCTTCTGAACAGACGACCATCTCGTGCCATTAACAACACCACCCCACACTTTCTACTCCACGGCACCCACCCCACCTAGGACCATCTTCGCGTTTTCGGGTGCTTGTGCTTCCCAAACACCTACGCCACCATGCCACACAAGCTGTCCCCTCGCTCCTTTTGCTGTGTTTCTCTTGGCTACCCTCTAGAGCACAAAGGCTACATGTGTTTTGACTTAGATTCACACCACGTCATCGTCTCACGCCATGTCACTTTCGAGGAGACCCAATTCCCATACACACCGCCCACCCCTCGCCCTTCCTGTGGCACGTCCACACCGGATCCTTGCCATGCATGTGGCACGTCCACACCGGATCCCCCGCCCCGCCCCCACCGAATCCCTTGGATCTAGCAGCCCCACCTGCACCCTCGGGATCCCCGCCCAACCAGTCTCCTCGCCACGCCCCATCTGGAGATGAGCCCTGCACCCCCACTACCCCGACTGCGTCCACCGGCTCCTCTCCCATTGGCTCGCACAGATCCCCACGCGCATCCCCCTCGCCTGCCGCGCCCTCCTCATCCGGCTCCCACTAATCCCAACACACGGCCTGCGCCTGTCCCATCTGTTCCCCGATCCTCCTCTCAGTCCGCGCCCGTCCCCCGGGTTCTCGTACCGCTCGGCCCATCGAATCTGCCTCCATGTAACGCCCCGGATCTGATGCGCCAGGTGTCTGCCAGTTATTCGCCGTTGTTGCCATGTCATTTGCTGGCGTGTTACATTTTATCATGCCATCATGTACATTTCATTTAGCATACGTGTTCGTCTCATGCATTCGAGCATTTTCCCCGTTGTCCGTTTTGCAATCCGGCACTCCTATGCCCTCCGGAGTTCCCTTTTTGCCTCTCATTGTAAGCGGGTGTTAAACGTTCTCGGAATGGACTCTGTCTTGCCAAGCGGCCTTGGTATAGCACCGGTAGACCGCCTGTCAAGTTTCGTGCCATTTGGAGGTCGTTTGATGCTCCAACGGTTAACCGAGTTAGCCCGAAAGCCCCTTTCGTCTTGCAGCCCAACACCCCTCCAAAGTGGCCCAAAACCCAGCAAACTCCCCTCCATGCTCTCGGTCGTTCGATCACGATCGCGTGGCCGAAAACCGCTCCTCATTTGAACACTCCTAGCTCCTTCTACCTATAAATATGTGGCCTCCCCCGAAATTCCCGCAGTCCAAACCCTAGCCAAACTCCTCCCCGCCGCCGGACATGTCCGCCTCCGCGCCGGACGCGTCCACCCGCCAGCCGCCACCTCACCCCGACCAATCACAACGCGACACATCACCCCGCTGCCGTTCTCCTCCAT
>NC_041385.1:815437015-815443929 GCF_002162155.2 Triticum dicoccoides
GCCGCTGCCCGACCCCGCGCCCCTGGGCAATCGCCGCCGTCGTCGCCATGACTGGCCGGCTCCAGCCACGAAGCTCCGCCGGCGCCGGAGCCGCGCCCGTTCGCCGCGCCCCCGACCGGATCCGGGATGGGACCGGCCGGATCCGCCTCCGCCGCGCCTCCACGGCCATCTCCCCGCCTCCTCCGGCCTCCCTCCGGCCGATCTCCGGCGAGATCCGTCGCTGCTTCGAAATCCGTGCACGAGGTTGACTTCCCCCCCTCCGTTTTCGTCTAAGTCCCCAGTCTGTGTAATTTTCATGCCCTGTTCATCATGCCGTAACTCTGCATCCGTAGCTCCATTTTGTGCGTCTAATATGTCAAATTGTTCATCTCAACGAGTACATCATTTCATTCCATTGCATCATGTTTATTTGAGTCCATCTTGATGCCTGAATCATCGTTGCAAGAGTGCTTCATAATGTTTTCTGCTGTCTGTTAACAGAACGAGCTCTTTTGTCATTTTTGCCATGATTGATGTGTGCATCCTATGAGGTTGATGTCTACATGTGTTTTAAACTATGCCATGTATTCTTTACAGAGGTGCGTACCATGTATTTTTGTGATCTCTGTGGTGACTAGCACAAGCATGTAAACTAGGCTTCGTGATGTTACTGATTTTAGTCCCTGTTCTGCTGTTATTGTGATGCCATGTAAACATGATGCTACAGAGAGATCCATGCATATTTTGAGATATTTCAGTAAGGATGTTCTGAATATATGGTTATGCTCTATCCATCCCTGCCCTTGGTTGAAATTATGGAGTAGTCTAGCATGTCATTTTCATGCTCTACTTTTGCTTCAAAATGTTTCCTGGCAGATTGTTTACATGTTATTCAATTTTGCCAAGGTTGTTGTAGTTGATCCTTGCACCCTATGGACTTGATCTTTCCATGCTTAGCTTCACAAACATGCCTTCTTACTGTTGGTTGCCTTGCCATGCTATATAATGCTCTGTACTGAGTTGCACAAGCTCATCTACATGCCTTCATAATTCTGTTTCTGCCATGTTTGAATCTGTATTATAACTTGCCATGTTTACATGAGTGCCATCATATCTTCTGGTCCTTTTTGGCTTATGGTCAGTAAGGGTCTTTTGTTCTATGAAATTAGTAGATTCATGACATGCCTTTGTTTGCCATGATAAGTTCCTGTAACACGTTGTTTGATAGCTCTAAACATTGCAACCTGATGTTATTTTTTGCAAAGTCTAAAATTGTTATAACTTGCAATCTTACCATGTGTGTTTGAGCATGTTCTAGTGATTTATGGAGATAGCTCAGTGTTCATGTTTTGTTATGCTTTACCTGTACATCATGCCCATGTCTTTTTTTTCATGTTGAGATGCTGTAGCATGTTTTTAATGCTTGCAATATGCCTAGTTGCTGTTTTGGACAGATTGTTGCTATAACTTGTATAGTGGGTGTGTGTTGAACCGTTGCTCCGTTTTGAGTGTGCTCTATATGAAACTTGCTTGATTTTGCATGTAGCTTCATATTATCATATTGCATCCTTGTTTTGAGATGTTTGCTTGATGTTTGTATGCATTTTGCATCAATGCCATGTTTAACTTGTTTTGCTCATATCTTCTAGGCCGTAGCTCCGAACTAAATAAACTTTATATGTAACTTGACTAGAATCTCGTGTAGATCATCTTGGTGCATCTTAACTTGCTGTTTAACAACTTGAACATAAGGTTTATTCACATCTGGACCAATTTCGAAATATGCATATGAGGACTTACCGGAATTGTTATATGTTGTTCCCGGCCTCATTTAAACTTGCCTTGATGTGTTGCTCTTGTTTGCATCATCTCTTGCCATGGGTAGCTTCATGTAGCTTTGTCATGCATCATGCTTGTTGTGCACCATGTCTTGTATATGTGTGGTGTGTTTACCATGTTGTGTTCTTCTTCTCGATAGTCCCCGTTTCGTTGCGATCGTGAGGATTCGTTCGTCTACGCTTGGTTCGTCTTCGTGGCTTCATCTTCTTCATGGACTCGTTCTTCTTCCTTGCGGAATTTCAGGCAAGATGACCGCTACCCTGGATCTCACTACTATCATTGCTATGCTAGTTGCTTCGTTCTATCGCTATGCTGCGCTACCTATCACCTGTTTATCAAGCCTCCCATATTGCCATGAACCTCTAACCTTTGACACCTTTCCTATGCAAACCGTTGCTTGGCTATGTTACCGCTTTGCTCAGCCCCTCTTATAGCGTTGTTAGTTGCAGGTGAAGTTGAAGATTTCTCCATGGTGGACAGGATTTTGGTTGGGATATCACAATATCTCTTATATTATTAATGCATCTATATACTTGGTAAAGGGTGGAAGACTCGGCCTTTTGCCTGGTGTTTTGTTCCACTCTTGCCGCCCTAGTTTCCGTCATACCGGTGTCATGTTCCCGGATTTTGCGTTCCTTACGCGGTCGGGTGATTTATGGGACCCCCTTGACAGTTCGCTTTGAATAAAACTCCTCCAGCAAGGCCCAACCTTGGTTTTACCATTTGCCTCACCACCACCTATACCCTTCCCTTGGGTCGGCCAACCCGAGGGTCATCTTTATTTTAGCCCCCCTGGGCCAGTGCTTGTGTAAGTGTTGGTCCGAACTGAGCTGCCTGCGGGGCCACCTCGGGGCAACTTGAGGGTTGGTTTTACTTGTAGCTAGTCTCATCCGGTGTTGCCCTGAGAACGAGATATGTGCAGCTCCTATCGGGATTTGTCGGTGCATCGGGCGGCTTTGCTGGTCTTGTTTTACCATTGTCGAAATGTCTTGTAAACCGGGACTCCGAGTCTGATCGGGTCTTCCTGGGAGAAGGTATATCCTTCGTTGATCGCGAGAGCTTATCATGGGCTAAGTTGGGACACCCCTGCAGGGTATAATCTTTCGAAAGCCATGCCTGCGGTTATAGGCAGATGGGAATTTGTTAATGTTCGGTTGTAGATAACTTGACACCAGATCCGAACTAAAATGCATCAACCGCGTGTGTAGCCGCGATGGTCCCTTCTCGGCGGAGTGCGGGAAGTGAACACGGTCTTTGTGTTATGTTTGACGTAAGTAGGAGTTCAGGATCACTTCTTGATCATTTCTAGTTTCACGACCGTTCTGCTTGCTCTCTTCTCTCTCTTATTTGCGTATGTTAGCCACCATATATGCTTAGTCGCTGCTGCAACCTCACCACTTTACCTCTTCCTTACCCATTAAGCTTTGCTAGTCTTGATATCCATGGTAATGGGATTGCTGAGTCCTCGTGGCTCACAGATTACTACAACAACAGTTGCAGGTACAGGTTATGCGATGATCATGACGCGAGAGCGATGCTTGCTTGCGTTGAGTTCTTCTTCTGCTTCTTCGATCAGGGGATAGGTTCCAGGTCAGCAGCCTGGGCTAGCAGGGTGGATGTCGTTTGAGTTTCTGTTTGTGTTTCATCCGTAGTCGGATGGTGCTCAGATGTATTGTGATGTTGTATTCATGTGGCATTGTTTGCCTCTTGTATGTATCCCCATCTATTATGTAATGTTGATGTAATGATATCCACCTTGCAAAAGCATTCAATATGCGGGTCTATCCTTCGTGGGACCTTCGAGTTCCTTTTGGATAGGGTTGCATATTGGGCGTGACAAGTTGGTATCAGAGCCTCGACCGACCTTAGGAGCCCCCTTGATTGATCGTGTAGTTTTGCCGTTGTTGAGTCTAGAAGAAAACTATTTTTGAGTCTTAGGATTATATATATCGGAGAGTAGAATTCTTTTTACTCCTCAGCCCCTTCGTCGCTCTGGTAAGGAATCTTGACGTAGGTGTTTTGAATTACTTCTCTTCCCCTTCAAATTTTTCTTTAGGTTCACGCAGTTGGGTTTCCGATAGTTGGTTCTCACCTCTTTTCATCCGGTGCATTTCTCGTCAAGTCGACTCGAGCCTCTTCATCTTTGAGTTCAATCCTCAGTTGTTTTCTTTTCCCACCCGCCCACCCCTTCTTCTTCTTGGAACCGGAGTCCGTAATCGAGTATCTATCCTACTTGTGCGAAGTCTTTGCTTTCTTTGAACCGGTGTTTTCTCTTCAAGATATTCGTCGGTTTCCCCTTCCAAGTTGCCTTTGTTTTCCCGCCCTCCCACCCTTTCTCTTCCCGGAGTCCGAGTCTCTTTCGACCATCTATCTCATTCGTGTGGAACCTCTTCAGTCTTTCGTAAATTATTTCAACCGGAGAATTCTCGTCTCGGTGGACATTCTTCATCTCTTTTCTTTTTGGTGGATTCAATTCACGTTTTCGGTAGATCATATACTTTCCCTCGGCTCAAGTGTTTTCCTTGCTCGTTCACCTCTCGCCAGTTTATCCTTCCGGAGTGCTCAATACATCTCAGGAGATTCGTCTGTGTTCTAATTAATTCAAGGTTGTCACCTCATCCAAATATTTCAACTGTTCTGGTGCATCATTTTTCTGTTCAACAATCCTTTTCAACGGTGTTATCTCTTTAGTGGGCCCTAACCCACAGGTCTTTTCCCAGGATCTTACCTGACTCTTCTAATTCTCCCGGAGTTATTCTCAAATCCTTTGTAAGCGTGACGTAAAAATGGATCCCATCAGTCACATGTCTTCTCCAAGATCGCGTTCAAATTCTTTTCATTGTTGGCTCAACCTCTCTCACTTTTCATTCTCCCGGAGTTTCTCAGTAATTTTGGTGGTGTTTCTCGTCATCATTTGAAGATCGCAGAAGAGTTTTTCCTCTCAATCTTGTCTGTTCTCCTGAAGATTCGTGGTTCTAGCTTCTTGTTATCAGTCTCGAATTATTCCGTTCGTCAGATATTCTTTTCTTACCCATCCGGAGTATGTTAGAAGTTGTTTTTCTGTTTCTTTTCACCGGAGGCCATCGTTGCCGAAGAATTCTTCGTTCTCACATTTCAGCTACCGTTCTATAATTATCCCGGCGTATCTGTCAAGTCTTCTTTATCAGCTCGTTGTCTCTTTGTTCTTTGCATATAAATCCCCTCTAGCATATTTGTTCTTCTAATTCTCCCGGTGATTCATCCTCGTTCATTAGTCATTTTCAAATTCTTACGGTGGTTCTTTCAGATCCTTTTTCCTTTGTTATCATTTTTATTCATTCGTTCTTTCGAATCCTACCGATGGTTCATGAAGACTTTCTCAAGTTTTGTGCTATCCCTTCTCAATCCTTTTTCAACAAGAATAAGTAGGATGCAAAAATCCATTGCTTGTCATCAATTTAATTTGATGAAGGATAAGCATACAATAAATCTTATTCTTATTTCCTCCAAGTGATTAATCCTTTTCTTCGGAGTTTGTTCTTGATGAATAAATTCTAGTTCCAAGTGTTTTCATCTTTTCTTTTCCGGAGTTCAAATTTCCTCGGCCATCTCGTCGGAACCTCCATCTAAATCATCGCAATGCTCATCTTATTCTTTCATCCTTCATTTTATCTCGTCATCCATTTTGTTACCGGAGTTCTTCATGGTGGTTCTTCACGATTTAATTCATTCTTCAAGTTTTTCATCAAGTTTTGTTGGTGGAGTTCAAGTATCTTTTCTTCTTGCATCTTAAAGTGCAATTAATTCTCCATATTCTTTTGAAGTGGAGTTTTGCATTCCTTCGTTCTTCTCAGCTATTCAATCATTTTCGTTTGCGGCTGGTTATCACCTCATAATTTCTGAGATGTTTTCCATAAGACCACAACAAGCTTATTCTTTCGTTGTTGAATTTTCTCAACAACTCCATTCAATCTTTTCTTCTAAGGTTGCTTTCTATTTCATTCGTGGCACAAGTTGTCATTTTATTCTCCGTTCTTTTCATTCAATTCTTTTAATTCTTTTCGGAGGTTTTGTGTCATGTCTTCATCAAGTATCATTCCATCCTCTAAAGTTCATGTTCTATTATTTCCATGTCCAGCCAGAGTGCTGCCTAAATCCTTTCAGTCTTATTCGTTTCTTATCTTGTTCTAACCAGAGTGGTTTCATAGTCTATCTGATTCCGCGAGCTTTCGATTCTCGTCATTCTCGTTGTTCCTCTCTTCTTCTCGAGTGCTCTCGATTCTTTGTTGCTTCTCTTGAGTTCTTGTTTCACCTCATCCCTTTTTCCCTTCCGTCTCGGTCCTAAGATCTCGGGACGAGATCTCTTGTTAGTGGAGGAGTGTTGTAACGCCCCGGATCCGATGCGCCAGGTGTCTGCCAGTTATTCGCCGTTGTTGCCATGTCATTTGCTTGTGTGTTGCATTTTATCATGCCATCATGTGCATTTCATTTAGCATACGTGTTCGTCTCATGCATCCGAGCATTTTCCCCGTTGTCCGTTTTGCAATCTGGCACTCCTATGCCCTCCGGAGTTCCCTTTTTGCCTCTCGTTGTAAGCAGGTGTTAAACGTTCTCGGAATGGACAGAGTTTTACCAAGCGGCCTTGGTATAGCACTGGTAGACCGCCTGTCAAGTTTCGTGCCATTTGGAGGTCGTTTGATGCTCCAACGGTTAACCGAGTTAGCCCGAAATCCCCTTTCGTCTTGCAGCCCAACACCCCTCCAAAGTGGCCCAAAACCTAGCAAACTCCCCTCCATGCTCTCGGTCGTTCGATCACGATCGCGTGGCCGAAAACCGCTCCTCATTTGGACACTCCTAGCTCCCTCTACCTATAAATATGTGGCCTCCCCCGAAATTCCCGCAGTCCAAACCCTAGCCAAACTCCTCCCCGCCGCCGGACATATCCGCCTCCGCGCCGGACGCATCCACCCGCCAGCCGCCACCTCACCCCGACCAATCACAACGCGACACATCACCCCGCCGCCGTTCTCCTCCATTGCCGCAGCGCCACATGGCCAGCCGGCCTCCTCTCTCCTCCCCGCGCCCGCCGCGGCCCGCCGAGGCCCGGGTCGGGCCCG
>NC_041385.1:815444374-815575737 GCF_002162155.2 Triticum dicoccoides
GCGCCGGCCGCCCAGCATCGTCCCTCGCCGGGCCGGCCTCGAATCCCCGCCGCCTCCACGCGCGCTTCGCGCGCTGCTGCCCGACCCCGCGCCCCTGGGCAACCGCCACCGTCGTCGCCATGAGTGGCCGGCTCCGGCCATGAAGCTCCGCCGGCGCCGGAGCCGCGCACGTTCGCCGCGCCCCCGGCCGGATCCGGGATGGGACCGGTCGGATCCGCCTCCGCCGCGCCTCCCCGGCCATCTCCCCGCCTCCTCCGGCCTCCCTCCGGCCGATCTCCGGTGAGATCCTTCGCTGCTTCGAAATCCGTGCACGAGGTTGACTTCCCCCCCATCTTTTCGTCCAAGTCCTCAGTCTATGTAATTTTCATGCCCTGTTCATCATGACGTAACTCTGCATCCGTAGCTCCGTTTTGTGCGTCTAATATGTCAAATTGTTCGTCTCAATGAGTACATCATTTCATTCCATTGCATCATGTTCATTTAAGTCCATCTTGATGCCTGAATCATCATTGCAAGAGTGTTTCATAATGTTTTCTGCTGTCTGTTAACAGAACGAGCTCTTTTGTCATTTTTGCCATGATTGATGTGTGCATTCTATGAGGTTGATGTCTACATGTGTTTTGAACTATGCCATGTCTTCTTTACAGAGGTGCTTACCATGTATTTTTGTGATCTTTGTGGTGACTAGCACAAGCATGTAAACTAGGCTTCGTGATGTTACTGATTTTAGTCCCTGTTCTGCTGTTATTGTGATGCCATGTAAACATGATGCTACAGAGAGATCCATGCATATTTTGAGATACTTCAGCAAGGATGTTTTAAACATATGGTTATGCTCTATCCATCCCTGCCCTTGGTTGCAATTATGGAGTAGTCTAGCATGTCATTGTCGTGCTCTACTTTGGCTTCAAAATGTTTCCTGGCAGATTGTTTATAGTGGGTGTGTGTTGAACCGTTGCTCCGTTTTGAGTGTGCTCTATATGAAACTTGCTTGATTTTGCATGTAGCTTCATATTATCATGTTGCATCCTTGTTTTGAGGTGTTTGCTTGATGTTTGTATGCATTTTGCATCAATGCCATGTTTAACTTGTTTTGCTCATATCTTCTAGGCCGTAGCTCCGAACTAAATAAATTTTATATGTAACTTGACTAGAATCTCGTGTAGATCATCTTGGTACATCTTAACTTGATGTTTAACAACTTGAACATAAGGTTTATTCAGATCTGGACCAATTTCGAAATATGCATATGAGGACTTACCGGAATTGTTATATGTTGTTCCCGGCCTCATTTAAACTTGCCTTGATGTGTTGCTCTTGTTTGCATCATCTCTTGCCATGGGTAGCTTCATGTAGATTTGTCATGCATCATGCTTGTTGTGCACCATGTCTTGTATATGTGTGGTGTGTTTACCATGTTGTGTGCTTCTTCTCGATAGTTCCCGTTTCGTTGCGATCGTGAGGATTCGTTCGTCTACGCTTGGTTCGTCTTCATGGCTTCATCTTCTTCATGGACTCGTTCTTCTTCCTTCGGGATTTCAGGCAAGATGACCGCTACCCTGTATCTCACTACTATCATTGCTATGCTAGTTGCTTCGTTCTATCGCTATGCTGCGCTAACTATCACCTGTTTATCAAGCCTCCCATATTGCCATGAACCTCTAACCTTTGACACCTTTCCTATGCAAACCGTTGCTTGGCTATGTTACCGCTTTGCTCAGCCCCTCTTATAGCGTTGTTAGTTGCAGGTGAAGTTGAAGATTTCTCCATGGTGGACAGGATTTTGGTTGGGATATCACAATATCTCTTATATTATTAATGCATCTATATACTTGGTAAAGGGCGGAAGACTCGGCCTTTTGCCTGGTGTTTTGTTCCACTCTTGTCGCCCTAGTTTCCGTCACACCGGTGTTATGTTCCCGGATTTTGCGTTCCTTACGCGGTCGGGTGATTTATGGGACCCCCTTGACAGTTCGCTTTGAATAAAACTCCTCCAGCAAGGCCCAACCTTGGTTTTACCATTTGCCTCACCACCACCTATACCCTTCCCTTGGGTCGGCCAACCCAAGGGTCATCTTTATTTTAGCCCCCCCGGGCCAGTGCTTGTCTAAGTGTTGGTCCGAACTGAGCTGCCTGCGGGGCCACCTCGGGGCAACTTGAGGGTTGGTTTTACTCGTAGCTAGTCTCATTTGGTGTTGCCCTGAGAACGAGATATGTGTAGCTCCTATCGGGATTTGTCGGCGCATCGGGCGGCTTTGCTGGTCTTGTTTTACCATTGTTGAAATGTCTTGTAAACTGGGACTCCGAGTCTGATTGGGTCTTCCTGGGAGAAGGTATATCCTTCGTTGATCGCGAGAGCTTATCATGGGCTAAGTTGGGACACCCCTGTAGGGTATAATCTTTCGAAAGCCGTGCCTACGGTTATAGGCAGATGGGAATTTGTTAATGTCCGGTTGTAGATAACTTGACACCAGATCCGAATTAAAACGCATCAACCGCGTGTGTAGCCGTGATGGTCCCTTCTCGGCAGAGTCCGGGAAGTGAACACGGTCTTTGGGTTATGTTTGACGTAAGTAGGAGTTCAGGATCACTTCTTGATCATTGCTAGTTTCACGACCGTTCTGCTTGCTCTCTTCTCGCTCTTATTTGCGTATGTTAGCCACCATATATGCTTAGTGGCTGCTGCAACCTCACCACTTTACCTCTTCCTTACCCATTATGCTTTGCTAGTCTTGATACCCATGGTAATGGGATTGCTGAGTCCTCGTGGCTCACAGATTACTACAACAACAGTTGCAGGTACAGGTTATGCGATGATCATGATGCGAGAGCGATGCTTGCTTGCGTTGAGTTCTTCTTCTGCTTCTTCGATCAGGGGATAGGTTCCTGGTCGGCATCCTGGGCTAGCAGGGTGGATGTCGTTTGAGTTTCTGTTTGTGTTTCATCCGTAGTCGGATGGTGCTCTGATGTATTGTGATGTTGTATTCATGTGGCATTGTTTGCCTCTTGTATGTATCCCCATCTATTATGTAATGTTGATGTAATGATATCCACCTTGCAAAAGCGTTTCAATATGCGGGTCTATCCTTGGTGGGACCTTCGAGTTCATTTTGGATAGGGTCGCATATTGGGCTTGACACTCCACTTCCGCGCTGACCACTCCTAGCACACCACGTCTACCTCACCATGCAATTCCGATAGAGCCAACCCGCAACTCCCACCGCATGTCCACCCGCGCCAAGTGTGGTTATTGTATGACATGCCATCTCTTCCTCACCATTACCACCACCTCTCCGCTCTCTCCCATACCTGCCACATATCGACCAACCCTCAAAGACCCCAATTGGCAACAAGCTATGCAAGATGAATATTCTGCTTTAATGAAAATTTTTACTTGGTCTTTGGTGCCTAAACCTGCAGGTGTGAACATCGTCACGGGGAAGCGGATTTTTCGCCACAAGTTCAATGCGGATGGCTCTCTTGCTCGGTATAAAGCTCGATGGGTAGTTCGTGGATTCACTCAGCAAGAAGGTGTGGATTATGTGGAGACTTTCAGTCCCGTGGTGAAGCCTTCTACCATTTGTGTCGTCCTCAGTCTTGCCACCTCACAGTCATGGCCTATTCATCAATTGGATGTCAAGAATGCTTTCCTCCATGGAGAGCTCAATGAGACCGTGTATTGCTCTCAGCTAGCTGGGTTTGTGGATTCCTCACGACCGGACCACGTATGCTTACTTCACAAGTCTCTTTATGGGTTGAATCAAGCACCATGACAATGGTTTCTTCGGTTCCAACGGTTCCTCCTCTGTCTTGGTTTTACTGCTGCGCGGAGTGACACCTCCTTGTTCATACTTCATCAGGGAACAAGCATTGCCTACCTTCTAGTGTACATTGATGATATCATTCTCACTTCAAACTCAACCCACACTGACGGTGTCCTGGACTAGGGGGTACTCAATGCATCATCTCCCGATCAGTTGGATTGGGCCGAGGACCCCCATGGCCGTATACTCATGGGCCAGTCCGGACAGCTGCCGCATACAAGGAAGAATCCACAAGACTTGGCGATCAAGACAAGGACTCCTCCCCCACCGGCGTATTCGGCTAGGACTCTTGTTATCCTAGGCCTCTGGTGCATTATATAAACCGGGGCCAGGCTAGTCAATAGACATATACAACAACAATCATACCATAGGCTAGCTTATAGGGTTTAGCCTCTCTGATCTCGTGGTAGATCAACTCTTGTACTACCCATATCATCAATATTAATCAAGCAGGAGTAGGGTTTTACCTCCATCGAGAGGGCCCGAACCTGGGTAAACATTGTGTCCCTTGCCTTCTGTTACAATTGATCCTAAGACGCACTGCTTGGGACCCCCTACCCGAGATCTGCCGGTTTTGACACCGACATTGGTGCTTTCATTGAGAGTTCCGCTGTGTGATCGGCGAAAGGATCAATGGCTCGACTGCAGGTCAACTGCGACGTCGGCTTCTTCGTCGCCAGCTCAACTGGTCACCTTGGCTTGACCGAGGACTGCGCCCTACCTCCGATCGTCATGTTCGGATGAAGGCCTTCATCAACACCAACTCCGATCTCTATCAAGATCATGGAGGAGTCGTCCATGGAGCTCGGGGGCTCAACGTCAACATTGCCCTCAGGCGATCGTGCTGTTTTTCTGGACAACAAACTTGTATCTGCCACCACCGCCTCCTCGAGTGTCGCTTAAAAGATTACTTCGGTGGAATTATGCAGAATTAAGTCTACAACAACCCTGCAAAAATTTCATCGAGTTCCGATGGAGGAATCTCCGGCAATCTCCTATATATCGGAGCCCTGTTTAATCTGGACGAGAATCCGGACGAGTTTAGGGCATGGTATCTAGCATCTAGTTCAGATGTCCTTTGGAGGATCCAACAGTTGATTTACTGCGGAATTCCCATATCTACCACCTTCCAAACATTTAGCTCGATCCGACCGTCCAAACTCCGGGAAACTTCCGATTAGTGCATCACTTTTTTGGATCCGTTTTCTGCGCGAGAACGAATCCGACCCGAATTCATATTCTTTATGAACGGGATCTCGGACATCCTTTTTGAAGGAACTTTTCGTATGTGTTGTTGTGTTTTATTCTCAAACACATCCCAGTAGTATTAAAAGTATTCTTGCAATACGAACTTCACCGTCGCGCCGGTGTCAAACCAGCCTGACAACATCACTCCACGGCGGCCGACTTGCGTTAGACACGTCGTCGCTTTGTTGAGCCGAGCTCAATTTCTTCGGATCATCATCTCGGCCAGCGGAACAATAGTTCGGCATCACGAAGGATAAAACACCACCAACATTGCCGCCCCACGGATTACACGGAGCGGGCACACCTGCATCACCGCACGGTCACTTCATCAAGCCGGCATCGACCACGTCACGACCTGCATTGGCAGGGCCGCATTGTTGCTTTCTCAAGCTGGTGTCCACCACACCGACCTACTTCGACTCATCGGCTGACACCGAGGCTTCATCACGTTAGCTGGACCGGGGGCTTCATCATCTCTTCATCAACCTACTCCTGAGACTTCGGCGTCGCTGGCCGACCGGCTCCGTCACGTTAGCTAGACCGAGGGCTTTGCCTCGGCGAGCCAACCTTTGCCAGCATTGTCATGCCATTGCTTTATCGCCCATCAGGCGATAGGTGTGCGGATCGAGTCCCAATTTTGGGAATCACCTTTCTTTGGATTGCTACAACAAATAAACCAGGTGCTATTAATCCTAGTATTTTTTTGCTTGTTAGGGTTCATTTTTCCAATGAGTTATTACTCTGGTTTGTCCGTCATATGTACGCAGGTCTATCAAATGGTGGCCGCATTAACGACGGTCGCATGGTGGTTCGGTCAGTTTCCGTACATAGTCCGGCGAACGCCGCATCCGGAACTCGAACCGACCTATGAATTCAGGCCTTGCGATACCTTTACCGCATCACGCCGCCGCCCTGCATCGACATTGACTTCGGCGCGAGGCCATATTTCTTTTATTACTCACTTTGCATAAATTATTTATTATGCAACGATTTCTTTTATTATTATTACTATTATCTCCGGTTTGCACTATTTTTTGTGCACAGGAAAATGATCTAGCCGGACTATATCCTTTGGCGTCACCTCGGCTGGACGGGGGGCTTCGTCAACACTTCATTACCCCATGCCGGGGACTTTGGCATCACCCCGCCGTCCTGCATTGACCGTGCTATGTCACCACTTCGGAGTGCCGAGCTCTTTGCTCCGCCACCTCGGGACCGGCTCGGGGATGGAACTTTGTCCCGCTTCAAGCTCGGACCGCGTCATCAATACCGAACACATAAACCAGCTAAGTTGTCTTCATGCTCAAAGTTTTAAATTTTTAACTTGTTCGGCTCAGCCAAGCATTATACTTTTTTGGAAAAAAGTTGCTTGTAAAAATTTCCTTGTCCAAACTTTGTTTGTGACGCGCAAATTCAAATACCCCGTTTACTTGGGGGCTTCCTTCATGAAGCTTTTTCCTCTTGCATATGATTATACTTGTACGGCTTCGTTCCTTGTTCGTGTATTACGCCACAATATGCACCATATTGACTTAAGCGATTTGCAAGCTGGGTTGCCTGGCTCCTGTGCTTACCCCTACGTTCCCGATTGTTCGGCTAGGGAGTAAAGGGAGCACCTCTGCGATTGTCACGATCGGGTCAACCGAGCCGGACCTCAGACTGGATGAAGCCGAAAGCTAGTGCTCTTATTGTTTTCAATCATGGTCGGCACACAACGGAACTCATGAGTACAAAAAATCTATTGCACAAGTCTCATAATAACAATGAGCACCGAAGAAAGGTATCGGTGGGGGTACTATTTTCTTCGAAGATGCTTCTTACTCTTCGCAGTAATATAACATAAGTTCCCTGAGCGCGCTTTGTCTGTTACAGCCTTATGGCCTGATTGCCTGGTTATTGGAAACACCGTCAATATTCTCGACAGATGGAGTACATAACACTTTTCAATCCTTGACCGAAGAGGGAGAAGCCGACCGTCAGTTAAGACGCGTTTAAAGTTCGGTTGAACATAGATATGATATAAGTACTTCGGTACATGCAATCATTCTTTTACCCAAGTCACTTGGGGGCTCTTAAATTTATATGAGCCATTTTATGATAAGTGTTTTTCTTCTTAGTTGTTGCAAAGTTATTATTATTATTTATCACTCCTTTTCTCGACACGAGTGTGCGGTCACTAGCCGGGGAGCCTAGTTTCTCTCTCAAAACCACTAGAGTTTAGTTTACTAAACTGGCCTAATGAGAAGTACTCCGCCTTCGGGATGGGAGACTGAAGCCGTAGGCTGACCCGCTTGAAGTCTTGAGATAGGATGTGTTATGTTAAAGCACGACAGAAGCACCTTTTTTTCTAAAGTCCAATTTTCGGATTGGCACCGAACACTTGATCTAGTTCGGACATTAAGCTTTTGAATAAGTTTTTTGGCTTTTCGAGCCCATGGCACTTTAAACTATTTGTGTGTTTTCAGCACAAGTCTCGCAGTGCAACGCTAGACACCTTTTGAGATTCGGCAAAAACATTCTCGGATATTGCTATATATGCATCGGTTTCGAATTGTGTCTTCGGTCAATAGTTGGGTTGCCCGGCTCCTGCGCTTGCCTCCTATGTTCCGCTTTGTTCGGCTAGGTGTGCAAAGGGAGAACCACTGCGATTGTGCTTCCAGCTCACATGGTTAAGCACCTCAGTGGAGAAAGCCGAAAACTGACTGTCACAATAAGCATAAACTGGTCAGCAATCCGATGACGGCGTTAAACGACGGGCCATTCATAACAATGGCCGAAGTGTTTACGGCTTGACCTTGACTGTCGCCGAACACTACCGGGGGCTATTAACTGGCCTCCCAAACTAAATCCTCGATATTTCGCTCTTACATTGGAGCTGAGGTTTCATGATCATGCTTAGCATGACAACCCAAAGAAAGGAACCGATAGCGGGACTATTTTCTTTGGAAGACATTTCTTCTGTTAAACAGTAATATAACATATCTCTCCGCGTACCTTTGTTTATAAAACCGTATGGCCAGATTGCCTTGTTTGTTGTAAATCTTTGCCCTTATAAAGGCTTTATAAAGTAGGACAAACACTCCTCGGCTATTGGCCGAGGTGGAAGCCGATGGTCGGTCAACAAAGTTTTGTACAATGCGGATCCGAGCATTAATGACGTAAAGTAATTGGATACATAGAGTCATTACACATAATTTGTGACTTTACTATGGATATCGATCCTTAATTCGGCCTCCCGTGCCCGCATTAAGGCTCGGGGGCTACTGGGCTTCGGGCTTATTATTTACAAATATTAAAGGGGCACATCGATCCCCTGATCTGGTGTTGCCACCCGACCAGTGTCTCGGGGGCTACTGCATTGCCTGTTCTATGCAGAAAATTTTAAGTGCAATACAGTTTCCGAGGAGATTTTGATCCTCAGGTTGGTCGGCCGCACCCAACCTGAGTCTCGAGGACTGAACACACCGCTTTTTGTGTCCCAAAGTATTCTGCCGAGCTAGGACTTGATCCTCAGACCGATTTTGCAAATCAACCTGAGTCTCAGCGGCTACGGGGATCAGCGGTCTTATGTCATCCTTCATGTGCATCTCGGGTTTTAGACCGATACCCACCTTGAGGGCTACTGGCTATGTATCTCGGCAGAGAATAAATTGCACCAATCAAAAATATTGACAAAAATGGGCCCACATTCGGGGAGGTGCACCACCTCGGAAGCAGTCCGGCATAAAGCTCGGGCGCTAGTGGCTGGCTCCATAGAGGGCATTTCCGGCATTAAGCTTGGCTAAACTCCTTCAAACTTCTTTGAACCAAGGTGATTTACGACACCTTGGATACAGTCCGGCGTTAGAGCTCAGATACATAGTCCGACATTGGAGCTCGGATACAGTCCGGCGTTGGAGCTCGGATACATAGTCCGGTGTTGGAGCTCGGATACATTCCGGCGTTGGAGCCGGGAAGCAGTCCGACATTGGTGCTCAGCTGCAAGAGATACCTTGAATGCAGTCCGACGTTAGAGCTCGGACGCAAGAGGACACTGCCTCCCGGGAACAACTCCGAACCCGAGGTGTGGCATAAAAATAACAAGGCATTGATAAAGGTCGGAAACTTAAAGGGGCTCCTCGGATACCCGACGTGTAAACTCATCGAATGCATTTCGGCGATCCTCAAGATAAAAGATGAGAAGATTTGTTGAACCAGTTTTCAAGACCGGCAACCGAAGATGAAGAACAGTTCGGAAGAATCAAGGAGCGTCCCTAACCTGAAGACCGGTTCAGGGGGCTACTGACGGTGTCCTGGACTAGGGGGTACTCAACGCATCGTCTCCCGATCAGTTGGATTGGGCCGAGGACCCCCATGGCCGTATACTCATGGGCCAGTCCGGACAGCTGCCACATACAAGGAAGAATCCACAAGACTTGGCGATCAAGACAAGGACTCCTCCCCACCGGCGTATTCGGCTAGGACTCTTGTTATCCTAGGCCTCTGGTGCATTATATAAACCGGGGCCAGGCTAGTCGATAGACATATACAACAACAATCATACCATAGGCTAGCTTCTAGGGTTTAGCCTCTTTGATCTCGTGGTAGATCAACTCTTGTACTACCCATATCATTAATATTAATCAAGAAGGAGTAGAGTTTTACCTCCATCGAGAGGGCCCGAACCTGGGTAAACATTGTGTCCCTTGCCTCCTGTTACCATTGATCCTAAGACGCACTGCTTGGGACCCCCTACCCGAGATCCGCCGGTTCTGACACTGACATACACACTTCAGCGCATCATCTCCGCCCTCCAGTCCGAGTTCTCCATGTCTGATCTTGGCGAGCTTCACCACTTCTTGGGCATCAATGTCACCCCCAATGCCTCGGGATTGTTCCTCTACCAGCAACGGTACGCCCTCGAGATCCTTGATCGTGCCAAAATGCTCAACTGCAAACCTGTCTCCATACCCATCGACACTAGATCCAAATTGTCTGCCACCGCTGGCCACCTCCTCTCTAACCCCACACAGTACCGCAGCCTCGCCGGTGCCCTCCAATACCTAACCCTCACCCGGCCAGACATCTCCTACGCGGTTCAGCAAGTATGCCTATTCATGCATGCACCCCGGGACAGTCACATGCAGTTGATCAAGTGTATTTTGCATTATCTTCAAGGTACATCACACTATGGGCTCCAATTCTACAGGTCCTCCTCCCACAACTTGGTTGCCTACATAGATGCAGATTGGGCCGGTTGCCCCGACACCCGCAAGTTAACCTCTGGGTTCTGTGTCTTCCTCGGATCCAACCTCATCTCTTGGTCTTCTAAACGGTAGCCGACCGTTTCTTGATCAAGCGTTGAGGCCAAGTACCGTGGGGTCGCCAACTGCGTTGCCGAGTCCTGTTGGTTGCACCAGCTCCTACATGAACTGCGCCGCCCTCCTCGCCGAGCCACTGTGGTTTATTGTGACAACATTAGGCCTTGTACCTCGCCAGCAACCTGGTGCAACATCAATGCACTAAGCATGTCGAGATTGACCTGAATTTCGTGCATGATCGGGTCTCTCTTGGTGAAGCACAGATCCTACATGTCCCGTCCTCCTCACAGTTTGCTGATTTTTTCACCAAAGGGTTGCCATCACAAGTGTATCATGAGTTTCGTTCCAGCCTGAACGTCCTCCCCAGCGGAGTTCCGGCTGCGGAGGGTGTTAGAGTGTATTTGTACTATATTTGTAAGTCTTGTACACTCCCTAGATTATAGGATCTGTAACCATAGCCCAAGGCCTGCGTGACGACTCTCTCGGGAACGCCCTATCTCTCTCTATCTCTCGTGTATAAGTTGTACATTGTGAGTTAATCAATGCAAGGAACCAGGGATAATCTGTCCAACTGTGTCAACTAGTTCTTGGGCGATAACCTCGTCAGCGCACTTGCGACAAGCCAACAAGCAAATCTCTAACGTGGTTCCTGATTACCACACCAATCCCATTCGTGGAGAATCCTTAAAGAGTGAGCATCCACATCAACCGTCTCTGCATCTGTTGGCGCCAAAACCCATTTGGCAGCACAAACTGGGGTATGATGCTAAGAAGCAAGTGCAACCCTACCATAATTCTGTAGAAACATAGGCCAAAACTTCCTCAACCGTTCGAGGAGGATGCATCTTAACATCATAGTTTTTGGCATCATTCCATTGTCTTGAGAGAGGTCGCTCGCAAATGAAATCAAAGATCCACTGCTTGGTATGAACAAAAGTTTTGTGGCATAGATGGAAGCCCAAATTCCGTTTCGGCACTCTCCATACCCGGCACACAAAGTGGCAAAACAAAAAGAGATGCTCGACCTGCTCCTCTCTGTGACAGAAAAAACATGCCCCCGCATTTGGAACATGGCGATGTAGCAACTGGCTGCCTGTCGGCAGACAATCATGGGCCATTCTCCCGAGAACGATCTTCATCTTTCCCAAAGCATTGACTATCCAAAGAGCTTGCCAGCTTTTCACTTCAGCACCAAATTTTGATTGGACACCATGGCCATTAGAATTGTGAGGAGCATGACATTTCTCAAACTTGGCCAAGTTATATGACAATCTAACTAAGTAGGATCCAAATCGATCATGAGGCTAGGTAACATAATCATCCACCACATGCACACTGAGTGGAATCTGTGACACTACATTGGCCATCATCCCAGAAAAAACACTTTGGACCACTCCCTCGTCCCTAGTGATGCTGAGCATCCTACGGTCACCCCCATGGACTTAGCTATGCCTAACCAAGCGCCAAGAGTACCAATGACACGAGCACGTGAAAGAGCTATCGAGACCAAGGTGACATCTCTCCTTAGTGACTTTTCGTATGACCCACGGGAGGCATGGATACTACCTCAATCTGGAATGCTATGTGCGCTTAGGTACCAAGAGGGTTCTCTCGAAGCTACTACATCCAATGGACAATATGGCGAGGACACCAAGTACAAAGACCAAGTGGAAGAGCCGGCCGAAAGCTTCAGCCACCGGACAAGCAGCCTGCACCGGACGTCCGACACCTAGGAGATCACCCGACTAGAAGGAGCAGACGCGATTTTCTACAACGCCCAGACGACCGGTCCGGACCGGACGTCTGACACCCAGCGACCAAACAACCATCCTCCTTTGGACATCAGGCATCTCCATCATAGAACCAAAAGGTCAGAAATCCGAAGTCCTCCAGACGATCGCTGCACCGGACGTCTGACCCACGCCGGAAATCCGACCGCGCCACACTCGAGCCGAATTGCCGGAAATCACTTTTCCAGATGGAACTTCTTTTTTTTCGCCCGAAAATTTTCAGCCACCGCCCACACTTCCCCAGTGCCAACCACATAACCCATCATTGAAACTCCGCAACCCATTGGAACTTCTGCAACACCGTCACACTTTTCGCTACCACCATCTGACATTTGCCTTTGAAAATTTGAGTTGTGTTTCTTTCGTTTCCTAGGGTGTTTCGCCTAACTAGGATTGGTACGGCTTCATAATCACCATCGCTCATCTTCGCTACCGACACGACATCGACATTGTCCACCTCACCATCATACGTCCTTGCTTATACCGACAAACCGATGATGGTAACTTCGACGACACCTTTGTGTACCTCTTTACTGTTGCATTCTTAACCATAGCCCATTTGTGTCACTTTCCTATCGAGACTAGCCATTTAAGTATTGCCGGGCAACACTACTTGTGCACTTTAGTGATAATCGATACGTACCTCCCATTGCACGCATACATCATTGTATCATCTATAGTGTTATACATTGTTCCCGCATATACACAATTGCTATCTTGGTTTGAGTATTTTGGAAAAATGGCCAAAGAAAGATATCAAAAGAGAAAGAAAGAAAAGCTTTAAGAAAAAAGAGAACAAAGAAGCTTGTAAGCAAGAGCCATAACATCTTACCACATGATATGTCTCCAATGTATCTATAATTTTTGATTCTTCCATGCTCTTATATTACCTGTTTTGGATGTTTATGGGCTTTACTTTACACTTTTATATCATTTTTGGGACTAACCTACTAACCAGAGGCCCAGCCCGAATTGCTGTTTTTTACCTATTTCAGTGTTTCGAAGAAAAGGAATATTAAACGGAGTCCAAACAGAATGAAACCATTGGGAGCGATCTTTTTGGAACAAACGCAATCCAGGAGACTTGGGGTGGACGTCAAGAAGCAGCCGAGGCGGCCACGAGGCAGGAGGGCGCGCCCCCACCCTTGTGGCTCCCCTAACCTACCTCCTTCGCCTATATATATCTACGTACCCCGAAAACATCTAGGAGCACCACAAAAACCTATTTCCACTGCCACAACCTTCTGTATTCGTGAGATCCCATCTTGGAGCCTTCGCCGGCGCTCCGCCGGAGGGGTAATCGATCACGGAGGGCTTCTACATCAACACCATAGCCTCTCCGATGAGTTGTGAGTAGTTTACCACAGACCTTCGGGTCCATAGTTATTAGCTAGATGGCTTCTTCTCTCTCTTTGAATCTCAATACAATGTTCTCCTCGATCTTCTTGGAGATCTATTCGATGTAACTCTTTTTGCGGTGTGTTTGTCGAGATCCGATGAATTATGGGTTTATGATCAAGTTTATCTATGAGAAATATTTGAATCTCCTCTGAATTCTTTTATGTATGATTGGTTATATTTGCAAGTCTCTTCGAATTATCAGTTTGGTCTGGCCTACTAGATTGATCTTTCTAGGAATGGGAGAAGTGCTTAGCTTTGGGTTCAATCTTGCGGTGTCCTTTCCCAGTGACAACAGGGGCAGCAAGGCACGTATTGTATTGTTGCCATCGAGGATAAAAAGATGGGGTTCATATCATATTGCTTGAGTTTATCCCTCTACATCATGTCATCTTTCTTAATGCGTTACTGTGTTCTTATGAACTTAATACTCTAGATGCATGTTGGATAGCGGTTGATATGTGGAGTAGTAGTAGATGCAGGCAGGAGTCGGTCTACTTGTTGCGGACGTGATGCCTATATACATGATCATGCCTAGATATTCTCATAACTATGCACTTTTCTATCAATTGCTCAACAATAATTTGTTCACCCACCGTAATACTTATGCTATATTGAGAGAAGCCACTAGTGAAACCTATGGCCCCCGGGTCTATCTTTTATCATATAAGTTTCCGATCTACTTTATTTTGCAATCTTTAATTTTCAATCTATATCATAAAAATACCAAAAATATTTATCTTATCTTATTATCTCTATCAGATCTCACTTTTGCAAGTTACCATGAAGGGTTTGACAACCCCTTTATCGCGTTGGTTGCGAGGTTCTTGTTTGTTTGTGTAGGTACGAGGGACTTGCATGGAGCCTCCTACTGGATTGATACCTTAGTTCTCAAAAACTGAGGGAAATACTTATGCTACTTTGCTGCATCACCCTTTCCTCTTCAAGGGAAAACCAACGCAATGCTCAAGAGGTAGCAAGAAGGATTTCTGTCGTTGTTGCCGGGGAGGTCTTCGCTCAAGTCAAGACATACCAAGTACCCATCACAAACTCATCTCACTCGCATTACATTATTTGCCATTTGCCTCTCGTTTTCCTCTCCCCCACTTCACCCTTGCCGTTTTATTCGCCCTATCTTTTCCGTTCGCCTCTCTTTTTCGCTTGTCTCTTATGTGCTTGTGTGTTGGATTGCTTGTCACGATGGCTCAAGATAATACTAAATTTTGTGACTTTTCCAATACCAACAATAATGATTTCCTTAGCACTCCGATTGCTCCTCTTAATGATGTTGAATCTTGTGAAATCAATGGTGCTTTGTTGAATCTTGTTATGAAAGACCAATTCTCTGGCCTTCCTAATGAAGATGCCGCTACTCATCTAAACAACTTTGTTGATTTGTGTGATATGCAAAAGAAGAAAGACATGGATAATGATATTGTTAAATTGAAGTTATTTCTGTTTTCACTTAGAGATCGTGCTAAAACTTGGTTTTCGTCTTTGCCTAAAAATAGTATTGATTCATGGAATAAGTGCAAATATGCTTTTATCTCTAAGTATTTTCCTCCCGCTAAGATCATCTCTCTTAGAAACGATATTATGAATTTTAAACAACTTGATCATGAGCATGTTGCACAATCTTGGGAGAGAATGAAATTAATGATTCGCAATTGCCCTACACATGGTTTGGATTTGTGGATGATCATACAAATTTTTTATGCCGGATTGAGTTTTGCTTCTAGAAATCTTTTAGATTCAGCCGCGGGAGGCACTTTTATGGAAATCACTTTAGGAGAAGCTATTAAACTCCTAGATAATATTATGGTTAATTATTCTGAATGGCACATCGAAAGATCTACTAGTAAAAAAGTTCATGCGATAGAAGAGATTAATGTTTTGAGTGGAAAGATGGATGAACTTATGAAATTGTTTGCTACTAAGAGTGCTCCTATTGATCCTAATGATATGCATTTGTCTACTTTGATTGAGAATAATATGAATCTATGAATCTATGAATCTATGAATCTATGGATGTGAATTTTGTTGGTGGGAATAATTTTGGTAACAATGCTTATAGAGGAAACTTTAATCCTAGGCCGTTTCCTAGTAATTAATTTAATAATTATGGTAATTCCTACAACAACTCTTATGGAAATTTTAATAAGATGCCCTCTGATTTTGAGAATAGTGTTAAATAATTTATGATCTCTCAAAAGAATTTCAATGCTTTGCTTGAAGAAAAATTGCTTAAAGTTGATGAATTGGCTAGGAATGTGGATAGAATTTCTCTTGATGTTGATTCTTTGAAAGTTAGATCTATTCCACCTAAGCATGATATCAATGAGTCTCTCAAATCCATGAGAATTTCCATTGATGAGTGCAAAGAAAGAACTGCTAGGATGCGTGCTAAGAAAGATTGCTTTGTAAAAGTGTGTTCTTCTAGTTTTCATAATAATGATGAAGATCTAAAAGTGATTAATGTGTCTCCTATTAAATCCTTGTTTTGCAATATGAATCTTGATAATGATGGGACTGGAGATGATTCAACTTTAGTTAAAAGGCGTCCCAATGATTTGGAGTTTTTAGATCTTGATGCTAAAATTGGTAAAAGTGGGATTGGAGAGGTCAAAACTTTACATAGCAATGAACCCACTATTTTGGATTTCAAGGAATTTAATTATGACAATTGTTCTTTAATAGATTGTATTTCCTTGTTGCAATCCGTGTTGAATTCTCCTCATGCTTATAGTCAAAATAAAGCTTTTACCAAGCATATCATTGATGCTTTGATGCAATCTTATGAAGAAAAACTTGAATTGGAAGTTTCTATTCCTAGAAAACTTTATGATGAGTGGGAACCTACTATTAAAATTAAAATTAAAGATCATGAATGCTATGCTTTGTGTGATTTGGGTGCTAGTGTTTCTATGATTCCAAAAACTTTATGTGATGCGCTAGGTTTTCGTGAATTTGTTGATTGCTCTTTAAACTTGCACCTTGCGGTTTCCACTATTAAGAAACCTATGGGAAGGATTAATGATGTTCTTATTTTTGCAAATAGGAATTATGTGCCCGTAGATTTTATTGTTCTTGATATAGATTGCATTTTTTCATGTCCTATTATACTTGATAGACCTTTCCTTAGAACAATTGGTGCAATTATTGATATGAAGGAAGGGAATATTAGATTCCAATTTCCATTAAGGAAAGGCATGGAACACTTTCCTAGAAAGAAAATCAAATTACCTTATGAATCTATTATGAGAGCCACTTATGAATTGAATACTAAAGATGGCAATACTTAGATCTATTCGCGCTTTTATGCCTAGTTAGGGGCGTTTTTAGTGTTTGTGCCAAGTAGGACATATAGGATAACCTATGGTGAAAGTTAATTTGATCTTGTTGAAAAACAAAAACTTTTGCATGCACGAGAATAATTTTAATAAATCACAGAAACGTGATTTTGAGTTGATTATTTTTTAAGTAGATCAATAGACAAATTTCCTAGGACTTCCTATTTTGGTAGGAGTTTTAGAGGTCCAGAAGTATCCGAAAGTTACAGATTGCTACAGACTGTTCTGTTTTTGACAGATTCTGTTTTTTGTGTGTTGTTTGCTTATTTTGATGAATCTATGGCTAGTATCGGGGGGTATGAACCATAGAGAAGTTGGAATACAGTAGGTTTAACACTAATATAATTAAATAATGAGTTCACTACAGTACCTTCAGTGGTGGTTTTTCTTTCTTGCACTAACGGAGCTCATGAGATTTCCTGTTGAGTTTTGTGTTGTGAAGTTTTCAAGTTTTGGGTAAAGATTTTGATGGAATATGGAATAAGGAGTGGCAAGTGCCTAAGCTTGGGTATGCCCATGGCATCAAATATAACTCAAGGACAACCAAAAGCCTAAGCTTGGGGATGCCCCAGAAGGCATTCCCTCTTTCGTCTTCGTCTATCGGTAACTTTACTTGGAGCTATATTTTTATTCACCACATGATATGTGTTTTGCTTGGAGCGTCTTGTATGATATGAGTCTTTGCTTTTTAGTTTACCACAATCATCCTGGCTGTACACACCTTTTGGTTGAGACGCACATGATTCAGAATTTATTAGAATACTTTATGTGCTTCACTTATATCTTTTGAACTAGATAATTGCTCTAGTGCTTCACTTATATCTTTTTAGAGCACGGCGGTGGTTTAATTTTGTAGAAATTATTGATCTCTCATGCTTCACTTATATTATTTTGAGAGTCTTTTAGAATAGCATAGTATTTTCTATGGTTATAAAATTAGTCCTAATATGATGGGCATCCAAGTTGGGTATAATAAAAACTATCATATAAAGTGCATTGGATGCTATGATCAATTTGATACTTGATAATTGTTTTGAGATATGAGGATGGTAATATTAGAGTCATGCTAGTTGGGTAATTGTGAATTTGAAGAATACTTGTGTTACAAGTTTGTGATTCCCGTAGCATGCACGTATGGTGAACCGTTATGTGATGAAGTTGGAGCATGATTTATTTATTTATTGTCTTCCTTGTGATTGGCGGCCGGGGACGAGCGATGGTCTTTTCCTACCAATCTATCCCCCTAGGAGCATGCGTGTAGTACTTTGTTTTGATAACTAATAGATTTTTGCAGTAAGTATATGAGTTCTTCATGACTAATGTTGAGTCCATGGATTATACGCACTCTCACCCTTCCACCATTGCTAGCCTCTCTTGTGCCGCACAACTTTCGCCGGTATCATACACCCACCTTATACCTTCCTCAAAACAGCCACCATACCTACCTATTATGGCATTTCCATAGCCATTGCGAGATATATTGCCATGCAACTTTCCACCGTTCCGTTTATTATGACACGGTCCATCATTGTCATATTGCTTTTGCATGATCATGTAGCTGACATCGTATTTGTGGCAAAGCCACCTTCATAATTCTTTCATACATGTCACTCTTGATTCATTGCATGTCCCGGTACACCGCCGGAGGCATTCACATAGAGTCATATTTTGTTCTAAGTATTGAGTTGTAATTCTTGAGTTGTAAGTAAATAAAAGTGTGACGATCTTCATTATTAGAGCATTGTCCCAAGTGAGGAAAGGATGATGAAGACTATGATTCCCCCACAAGTCGGGATGAGACTTCGGAATTTATAAAAATAAAAGAGGCCAAAGAAGCCCAAATAAAAAAAAGAGGCCAAAGAAGCCCACCAAAAAGATTGAGAGAAAAGAGAGAAGGGACAATGTTACTATCCTTTTTCCACACTTGTGCTTCAAAGTAGCACCATGATCTTCATGATAGGGAGTCTCCTATGTTGTCACTTTCATATACTAGTGGGAATTTTTCATTATAGAACTTGGCTTGTATATTCCAATGATGAGCTTCCTCAAAATGCCCTAGGTCTTTGTGAGCAAGCAAGTTGGATGCACACCAACTTAGTTTCTTTTTGAGCTTTCATACATTTATAGCTCTAGTTCATCCATTGCATGACAATCCCTACTCACTCACATTGATATCTATTAATGGGCATCTCCATAGCTCGTTGATACGCCTAGTTGATGTTTGACTATCTTCTTCCTTTTTGTTTTCTCCACAACCACCATTCTATTCCACATATAGTGCTATGTCCATGGCTCACGCTTTTGTATTGCGTGAAAGTTGAAAAAGTTTGAGAACATTAAAAGTATGAAACAATTGCTTGGCTTGTCATCGGGGTTGTGCATGATTAAATACTTTGTGTGATGAAGATAGAGCATATCCAGACTATATGATTTTGTAGGGATAACTTTCTTTAGCCATGTTATTTTGAGAAGACATGATTGCTTTGATAGTATGCTTGAAGTATTATTACTCTTACGTTAATATGAACTTTTATCTTGAATCACTTGGATCTGAAAATTCATGCCACAATAAAGAAAATTACATTGGAGAATATGCTAGGTAGCATTCCACATCAAAAATTCTGTTTTTATCATTTACCTACTTGAGGACGAGTAGGAATTAAGCTTGGGGATGCTTGATATGTCTCCAACGTATCTATAATTTTTGATTGTTCCATGCTATTATATTACCTGTTTTGGATGTTTATGGGCTTTACTTTACACTTTTATATCATTTTTGCGACTAACCTACTAACCGGAGGCCCAACCCGAATTGCTGTTTTTTTGCCTATTTCAGTGTTTCGAAGAAAAGGAATATCAAACGGAGTCCAAACGGAATGAAACCTTCGGGGGCGATCTTTTTGGAACAAATGCAATCCAGGAGACTTGAGTGGATGTCAAGAAGCATCCGAGGCGGCCACGAGGTAGGAGGGCGCGCCCTAGGGGGGTGGGCGCGCCCCTCACCCTTGTGGGCCCCTCGTGGCTCCCCTGACCTAACTCCTTCGCCTATATATATCTACGTACCCCGAAAACATCCAGGAGCACCACGAAAACCTATTTCCACCGCCGCAACCTTCTGTATCCGCGAGATCCCATCTTGGAGCCTTCACCGACGCTCCACCGGAGGGGGAACCGGTCATGGAGGGCTTCCACATCAACACCATAGCCTCTCCGATGAGTTGTGAGTAGTTTACCACAGACCTTCGGGTCCATAGTTATTAGCTAGATGGCTTATTCTCTCTCTTTGAATCTCAATACAATGTTCTCCTCGACCTTCTTGGAGATCTATTCGATGTAACTCTTTTTGTGGTGTGTTTGTCGAGATCCGATGAATTGTGGGTTTATGATCAAGTTTATCTATGAGAAATATTTGAATCTCCTCTGAATTCTTTTATGTATGACTGGTTATCTTTGCAAGTCTCTTCGAATTATCAGTTTGATTTGGCCTACTAGATTGATCTTTCTTGCAATGGGACAAGTTCTCAGCTTTGGGTTCAATCTTGCGGTGTCCTTTCCCAGTGACAGCAGGAGCAATAAGGCACATATTGTATTGTTGCCATCGAGGATAAAAATATGGGGTTTATATCATATTGCTTGAGTTTATCCCTCTACATCATGTCATCTTTTTTAATGCGTTACTCTGTTCTTATGAACATAATACTCTAGATGCATGCTGGATAGTGGTTGATGTGTGGAGTAATAGTAGTAGATGCCGGCAGGAGTCGGTCTACTTGTTTGCAGACGTGATGCCTATATACATGATCATGCCTAGATATTCTCATAACTATGCACTTTTCTATCAATTGCTCGATAGTAATTTGTTCACCCACCGTAATACTTATGCTATCTTGAGAGAAGTCACTAGTGAAACCTATGGCCCCCGGGTCTATCTTTTATCATATAAGTTTCCGTTCTACTTTATTTTGCAATCTTTAATTTTCAATCTATATCACAAAAATACAAAAATATTTATCTTATCTTATTATCTCTATCAGATCTCACTTTCGGAAGTTACCGTGAAGGGATTGACAACCCCTTTATCGCGTTGGCTGCGAGGTTCTTGTTTGTTTGTGTAGGTACGAGGGACTTGCGTGGAGCCTCCTACTGGATTGATACCTTGGTTCTCAAAAACCGAGGGAAATACTTACGCTACTTTGTTGCATCACCCTTTCCTCTTCAAGGGAAAACCAATGTAGTGCTCAAGAGGTAGCACCACATTGCATACAAAATTGCCATACTCGATCATCTTGGATCATCTTGGGAGAATCACAGGGAATCATACATAATAGAATATTTGGGACATGAAGTCGCTATGTTTTGTCTCTTAAAGGTAGTGCACAAGTTCATATCTGCCTATTGAGCAATCGTGCTAGCGTAGTGTTGTGCAACAAGAGCATTTTTTGTGGGTTCCGCATTTTGAGCTCTTGGTTGCACGACCCCATTTATCTATCCATGCGTGCACACGACCGCATATTGCTATTGGTCTACTTGTTGCACTTGCAAATTTGTGAATCTTTTTCAACATTATTGAATGTTGATAACAATTGCATAAATTTTGTGCACCATCCTCACCAAGATAGTCCAAAAGCTTTACTTGTGTAGGTGTGAGAATTGACAAGATCCGATACCAATTGTGCTATTTCCATAATACGTTATTGAGTGATCATTGATCCATCTTGAACATCAGATAAGGTACATTTGGTCTAGTTCTTCCTTTCTTCCACTCACATATTTTCTTAAGACGATGGATAGGCCAATCACTTCTTCAAATCCACTATTCATCGAGCAAGAAGAGGAACCAAGCAACTACGTCACCAAGAATCACTTATTCGGTGTGCAAAGAGCTTTGCATCAAGAGAATGAAGCATTGAGCGACTGCATGGACCTACTCGCTATCGGCATGCGGTAATCCGAGCTACGTACAAGAGACTACTTCGAAGAAAAACTATCCAGAAAAATGGAAAAGATCTACACAAGGATGTCTACTCAAATGGAGGAGTTTCGCGCCTTGTTGGTCAACCGTTCTTCGACAATATCGTCATCATCAAAATGGCACTACTCAAGCCGACACTCTTCAGAAGCTTTTTCGGATGCAAGTCTTCACCGAGTTCGTTCGTATCATTGTCAAGACCATGAAAATCATCAAGCTCCAAAAAGCCAATTTCCTGGAAATAGTTCACACGGCCGCCTTCGGGAACGTGAACGACTACATCTTCAAGCTAATGATCCAATGGAACAAGAGCAAGATCCATGAACGCCAACCTCAACAACAAGAACATCAAGATGGCGACGCAGTACGACAAGAGAAACTACGCTATGAAGAACAAGCCCTTGAAGCCCAAAATGCTCTACATGAAGCAACCAAAAAATGTGCAAGAGCGCAACCACCAAATACGTCTACAAGAAGAGGCCCTCCGACGGGAGCGACAATAAGAAGCCGCATGCCTTGAGGAGCGACAAGAGATGAGGAACCATGCAATAATTCTACGACCTTAGCGTCAAGTTCACCAAGAGGAGCACGAGGAGCAAGCGGTTCAAGACCCTCCACCACGGCAAGAGCGTCATCACCGTCACTGTCGGTGTCAAAACCGGCGGATCTCGGGTAGGGGGTCCCGAACTGTGCGTCTAGGCGGATGGTAACAGGAGACAAGGGACACGATGTTTTACCCAGGTTCGGGCCCTCTTGATGGAGGTAAAACCCTATGTCCTGGTTGATTGATATTGATGATGTGGGTATTACAAGAGTAGATCTACCATGAGATCAGGGAGGCTAAACCCTAGAAGCTAGCCTATGGTATGATTGTTGTTCGTCTCTATCGACTAGCCTGGCCTCGGTTTATATAATGCACCAGAGGCCTAGGATAACAAGAGTCCTAGCCGGATACACCGGTGGGGGAGGAGTCCTTGTCTTGATCGCCAAGTCTTGTGGAATCTTCCTTGTATGCGGCAATTGTCCGGACTGGCCCATGAGTATACGGCCATGGGGATCCTCGGCCCAATCCACCTGATCGGGAGACGACGTGGTGAGTACCCCTAGTCCAGGACACCGTCAGTCACTCCCAACACTATGAAGAGCAACACCACGACAAGCTCAAGTTCAACATGCCTAAGTTTTCCAAAAGCAACGATCCCAAAGACTACCTACCATGGGAATTGAAGTTCGACAAGATTTTTCTCCTACACAACTATGAAGAGAAGAAGAAGATCGCCATTGCATCTCTTGAGTTTCAAGATTACGTCCTCATTTGGTGGGAGCAAGTCAATGAGCGGCCATAAGAAAGAGGTGACCCTCCTGTCGGTGTCAAAACCGGCGGATCTCGGGTAGGGGGTCCCGAACTGTGTGTCTAAGGCTAATGGTGACAGGAGGCGGGGGACATAATGTTTACCCAGGTTCAGGCCCTCTCGATGGAGGTAATACCCTACTTTTCCTGCTTGATTGATCTTGATGATATGAGTATTACAAGAGTTGATCTACCACGAGATCGTAGAGGCTAAACCCTAGAAGCTAGTCTATGATTCTGATTGTTGTTGTCCTACGGACTAAACCCTCCGGTTTATATAGACACCGGAGGGGGCTAGGGTTACACAGAGTCGGTTATAGAGATGGAGATCTACACATCCGAATTGCCAAGCTTGCCTTCCAAGCGAAGGAGAGTCCCACCCGGACACGGGACGAAGTCTTCAATCTTGTATCTTCATAGTCCAACAGTCCGGCCAAAGTATATAGTCCGGCTGTCTGAGGACCCCCTAATCCAGGACTCCCTCAGTAGCCCCTGAACCAGGCTTCAATGACAATGAGTCCGGCGCGCAGATTGTCTTCGGCATTGCAAGGTGGGTTCCTTCTCCAAATACTCCATAGAAGATCCTGAATATGAGGATCGTGTCCGGCTCTGCAAAATAATTTCCACATACCACCATAGAGAGCACAAAATTCCACAAATCTAATCTGCTAACAACTCTTCATAGCATGACATCACACCGCGGCCCGGTCGTTACGAACCGTTTTCCCCAGCCTGCCACAACACGTGTTGCGAGGCGGTTTTATTGGCACGTCTTGTCGAAGCAGAGATCATGTTCCCCTTATCACAGGATTCTCATCAATACGGGCGTGGGTAACCCAACCGTGCTTGTTAGTATGACTCCTCAATCTTAGGCAAGTTCCAAACGGCCACGCGGAGGACGCTTGATATTCGCCCTCTTTATAAAGGGGCCAAAGCCTATACTTTTCTTCCCACGCTCGATCCTTCTTTTCCCCCACCTCGAGTTCCAACACCCAAGGCTCAAGCTAAACGCTTCGGACCTTCAACCATGTCCGGATCCAACCTTCAAGGCCGGTGGATGGCCTCCTCTGTCACAGAGGAGGACATCAAGTAGCTTAGGGAGGCCAGGTATCTCACCGCCAAAATCCTACACAGGCTGCCTGCTCAAGGGCAGGTCATCCCCACTCCCAAACCCAACGAGAGTGTCATATTTGTTTCCCACTTCCTCCGAGGGCTAGGATTTAGTCTTGATCCCTTTGTTAGAGGGCTCATGTTCTATTACGGGCTAGATTTCCATGATCTAGCTCCAGATTCCATCCTTCACATCTCGTCGTTTATCGTCATGTGTGAGGCCTTCCTCCGCGTCACCCCACACTTTGTCTTATGGCTCAAGACCTTCAATGTGAAGCCGAAGATGATCGATGGGCGACACGCAGAGTGCGGAGGCGCTACAATAAGCAAAGGCACTGACGCCCTATGGCCAAAGGGTTCCTTCCCGGAGGTGTCCAACTTATGGCAACGGGAGTGGTTTTACATCACAGCTCCCCGAGGTACAAAGCGGGCGGCCACCCCCACCTTCTGCCCGGGCCCTCCACCCCAACTGGCGTCATGGGTCAACAAGGGGCTGGACTGGGGGCCAGTTAATGACGTGCTATCATTGCAAAGCCGCATCCGAGATCTCCTCAAGAGGGATGTCAGTATTGTCAAGGTAATGCAAGTTATGCTAGTTCGCCGGGTCCTACCATGCCAACATCGATCTCTCCATATGTGGGAGTTCAACCCGGAAGGACCACGAACTATTCAACAATTCTTCGGCATGACGCTCGAAGAGATGTATGGATTGTTCTTCGGATAACGAATAAAGTGTCCGGACACCATCGAGGATGTGGGTCTCAACTGCAACAGTCCAGATACCCAAGTAAGAAATTCCGTGACTGAACATGCCATCTTTTTATTTATCACAATATCATTCTGAAAGATTGTCTCGACCAGGACTGGATAAGAAAGGCGGAGAGGATCAGGTGTTCGGCCACCCTTTCCGAAGGCTCACCGGATCCTGTACTAACCAGGATGCTTGAGCATGCACCTTATCAAGTGCCATCAGGAGAGGATGAAGGGAGGAATAAAGAAGCCGAAAGCGAGCTTCACACATTACACATCCAAACCGGGGGAATTAGTGTCTCGACGAAGGAGGATAATCGGGGAGGTGAATCTAGAGTCCCCTCTCCCCAAGGAAAGAAAACGGCCGCCTCTGAAGACTTGGAAACAGAGGTTTCCAAATGAGGGAAGGAACTTTCGCCGAGGGGCTCTGCCCTGGAGGGCGTCCTTTCCGCACAGCGCCCGCAAGGGGGCCAGCCCTCAACCGAGCTGTAAGTGAACAAAAGTACTTTGGCAAATATATCCTGCTTTATATCTGAGAACAATAACCGAGACATATATCTTGCAGTCCAGCTCATAGCCCTTCTCGACAGAGTTCGTCTTCGAGGTATCTTCTTCTAGAGATGATGGAGAGTGATGTCTACTACACAGCCTTCTTCCTGTAGACGTTGTTGGGCCTGCAAGTGCACAGGTTTGTAGGACAGTAGCAAATTTCCCTCAAGTGGAGGACCTAAGGTTTATCAATCCGTAGGAGGCATAGGATGAAGATGGTCTCTCTCAAACAACCCTGCAACCAAATAACAAAGAGTCTCTTGTGTACCCAACACACCCAATACAATGGTAAATTGTATAGGTGCACTAGTTCGGCGAAGAGATGGTGATACAAGTGCAATATGGATGGTAGATAAAGGTATTTGTAATCTGAAATAATAAAAACAGCAAGGTAGCGAGCGATAAAAGTGAGCGTAAACGTTATTGCAATGATAGGAAACAAGGCCTAGGGTTCATACTTTCACTAGTGCAAGTTCTATCAACAATAATAACATAGATAGATCATATAACAATCCCTCAACATGCAACAAAGAGTCATTCCAAAGACACTAATAACGAAGAACAAACGTAGAGATTATGGTAGGGTACGAAACCACCTCAAAGTTATTCTTTCGGATCAATCTATTCAAGAGTTCGTACTAGAATAACACCTTAAGACACAAAGCAACCAAAACCCTAATGTCACCTAGATACTCCATTGTCACCTCAAGTATCCGTGGGCATGATTATATGATATGCTTCACACAATCTCAGATTCATCCAACCAACACAAAGTACTTCAAAGAGTGCCCCAAAGTTTCTACCAGAGGGTCAAGAACGTGTGCCAACCCCTATGCATAGGTTCATGGGCGGAACCCGCAAGTTGGTCACCAAAACATACATCAAGAGGCACATAATATCCCATTGTCACCACAGATAAGCACGACAAGACATACATCAAGTGTTCTCATAAAAGACTCAATCCGATAAGATAACTTCAAAGGGGAAACTCAATTCATTACAAGAGAGTAGAGGGGGAGAAACATCATAAGATCCAACTACAATAGCAAAGCTTGGGATACATCAAGATCGTGCCATAGAGGGAGCACGAGAGAGAACACGAGAGAGAGAGAGAGATCAAACACATAGCTACTGGTACATAACCTCATCCCCGAGGGTGAACTACTCCCTCCTCATCATGGATAGCGCCGGGATGATGAAGATGGGCCACCGGTGATGGGTTCCCCCTCCGGCAGGGTGCCGGAACGGGCTCCCGAGAGGTTTTTGGTGGCTACAGAGGCTTGTGGCGGCGGAACTCACGATCTATCTTGATACTCGATGGTTTTAGGGTACGTAGGCTTATATAGGCGAAAGAAGTCGGTCGGGGGGTGCTTGAGGGGCCCACGAGACAGGGGGCCACCACCCTGTAAGGGGGGCGCGGCCTCCTATCTCGTGGCCTCCTCGAGGATCTTCTGGCGTGGATTCCAAGTCTCTAGGATCATATTCTTCCAAAAAATCACGCTGCAGAAGTTTCATTCCGTTTGGACTCCATTTGATATTCCTTTTCTTCGAAATACTGAAACAGGCAATAAAACAGCAATATGGGCTAGGCCTCCGGTTAATAGGTTAGTCCCAAAAGTAATATAAAAGTGTATAATAAAGCCCATAATCATTCAAAACACATAGTAATATAGCATGAGTGCTTCATAAATTATAGATACGTTGGAGACGTATCAGCATCCCCAAGCTTAATTCCTACTCGTCCTCGAGTAGGTAAATGATAAAGAAAGAATTTATGAAGTGTGAATGCTAGAAGGTGCACAAGTTTGATCAATGATAATTTCAATCACCTTTTCTAGCATGATAATATGTCATAATAGTAGTTCATCTCATAAAACTTTTCACGATAAAGTAACAAGCAATTCACATGTCAAAGCATAGACCATAAACTTTCTTGAAAACTAGCAAACTTCATTCTTAGTCATCAAACAATTGCAATTCATCTTATTTTCAGGAAGAGTCTATGTCAGAGCTTTGGTTTAGCAAACTTCACATACTCAACTATCATATAGTCTTCTACAATTGCTAACACTCATGCAATACTTGTGGTTATGAAGTTTTAATCAGACACAGAGAAAGATTGGGGCTTATAATGTTGCCTCCAAACGTATTCACCTTTGGTGATGTCAACAATAATAGTTCATGCTAACGTACATCCAATTGGATATATATATATATATATATATATATCAGGATCACCCTAACACAAAAGTTCTTGTCAAAGGATAAAATGAAAAAGGGAAAGGTGAAGATCACCTTGACTCTTGCATAAAGTAAAAGATAGGCCCTTCGCAGAGGGAAGCAGAGGTTGCCATGCGCTTTTAGGGTTGGATACACAAAATCTTAATGCGAAAGAACGTCACTTTATATTACCCCTTGTATATGGACCTTTATTATGCAGTCCATTGCTTTTATTGCTTCCATAACAAGTTCGTACAAAGCTTATTTCTCCACACTAATAAGTCATGCATATTTAAAGAGCAATTTTTATTGCTTGCACCAATGACAAATTACTTGAAGGATCTTACTCAATCCATAGGTAGGTATGGTGGACTCTCATGGCAAAAACTGGGTTTAAGGATATTTGGAAGCACAAGTAGTATCTATACTTGGTGCAAGGAATTTTGGCTAGCATGAGGGGGGAAGGCAAGCTCAACATGTTTGAATGGTCCATGACAATATACTTTAACTGAGATTACGGAAAACATAAACCATTACATTGTGTTCCTTGTCCAACATAAACTCTTTAGCATGTCATACTTAATGAGTGCTCCCAATTATAAAAGATGTCTAGGATAGTGTATTTATATGTGAAATATCTCTTACTTCAATATTCTTTCATGAATTGTTTAAATGCCCAATACAACGCTTGCTAACCTTCAATAAATTTACAACCTATACTTCTTAGATGTGAAGTCATTACTTCCCATGGGATAAGCAAATGAAACATATATAATTTAATATTTATGACAATCAACTCATTCAACAATTTACCCATAGGATATAAGTGAAGCACACGAGTAAATGAAAAACTACTCCAAACAGATATAAGTGAAGATCAATGAGTAACTAAATAATTATGCAACTATGCGAAGACTCTCTCTCATTAAAGAATTTCAGATCTTGGTATTGTATTCAAACAGCAAGCAAAACAAAATAAAATGACATTGCAAGGATAGCACAACTCATGTGAAGAAGCAAAAACTTAGGCTCAACCGATACTAACTGATAGTGGTTGAAGAGGAAAGGTGGGATGCCTACCGGGGCATCCCCAAGCTTAGATTCTTGAGACTTCTTGAAATATTATCTTGGGGTGCCTTGGGAATCCCCAAGCTTGAAATTCTGTGTCTCTTTAATTCCTCTCGTATCATGGTTTCTCTTTTTATCAAAAGCTTCATTCACAAGAAACTCAACAAGAACTCGTGAGATAGGTTAGTATAAACCAATGCAAAACCTTATCATTTTCTACTGTAACAAATCACTAAAATTATTGTTCAACATTGCATACTAAATGCCTCTGCATATTCAACACTCCTATACTCAAATAGAATCACTAAACAAGCAAACATATGCAAACAATGCAAACATAACAGCAATCTGCCAAAACAGTACAGTCTGTAAAGAATGCAAGAGTATCAATACTTCCCTGATTCCAAGAATTATGAACTAAAATTCCCACTGTAATAAATTACCAGAGCTTAATATGCAAAAATATTCAACGTTATACCATTCTCTAACTTTTCTAGGGAATTTTTGCAACAGCAGTAAACTTTCTGTTTTCAAACAGCAACATGTATACTAGCAAAATAAGCATGGAAAAGGCTATCCTTGACATTTTTATTGAAATTAAAGATGCAAAACATTATTCTAACTAACAGCAAACAAACACTAACAAAAGAAAATGACGCTCCAAGCAAAACACATATCATGTGGTGAGTAAAAATATAGCTCCAAGTAAAGTTACCGATGAACGAAGATGAAAGAGGGGATGCCTTCCGGGGTATCCCCAAGCTTAGGCTCTTGGTTGTCCTTGAATATTACCTTGGGGTGCCTTGGGCATCCCCAAGCTTAGGCTCTTGCCACTCCTTATTCCATAGTCCATCGAATCTTTACCCAAAACTTGAAAACTTCAACCACACAAAACTCAACACAAAACTCGTAAGCTCCGTTAGTATAAGAAAATAAAACCACCACTTAGGTACTGTAATGAACTCATTCTAAATTCATATTTGTGTAATATCTACTTTATTATAACTTCTCGATGGTTCATACCCCCTGTCGGAGTAAATGACCACGGGTAGCCTAGCCGGCTCCCCTGGCTCTTCAAAAAATGGCAGGCCGATCGAGCCTTCAAGTATCCAAGACGCGAGGCCGCCTTCCCTCAGCCGGCTATCACACCAGCCGACTACCGGAAGGCGGCCCGGCCCAAAAACCCTCAAGAAGGAAGCCACGAGAGGGCCGGCTCCAAGAAGCCGGCCACGAAAGGGCGGACTCCAAAGTGCCAGCCACAAGAGGGCCAACTCCAAGAAGCCGGCCCCCAATAGGCGGCCAAGTTTACGCACTCAAAGTTTGCGCCCACATGACGGAGATGGAACGGGGCATGGCAACAGTGAAGCCTGCCACCCCCGAATCCCGGAGCATGCATGGCCACAGTTCGCTGAACGGGGCAGCCACTGCCCGTCCGGCGGGGCACTGTTGCCATGCTAATCATGACGCCACCCACGACAAGACGCCAGTATGGTCCGCAGGCGGCGGGCCCCTTCGGTCAAAGAGACACCCAAAGGCGGCCACGCTTTACCTAGTCAGCCTGGGGCGTAGCCGGCTCTCCCCAGCCGGCTCGTTCCCCCCTCGAAGTATGTGCACCATTAAGGAGACAAGACGAGGTAAGGCTACACTGAGAACCCGCCAGGTGGCGGCACTGTAGCCATGCTTACCTCGACCAAGCCCTCGTCATCACGGGTGAGGCAATAGTAACCAGCCCCGACAAGACACCCAAGCGGTGGGGCCGGCCTGTCGGCCCAGGGGCTGACAGCCGGCGGGACCCACCAGTCGGCGGGCCCCAGCAGTCGGCGGAGAAGCCAGCGAGCATAGACACTGATGGCTGGGCCAGCCCTAGCCGGATTACCATTGTACCCCTGGGGGGTAGGCCTATATGAACCCCCAGGGCACCCATGCAAAGGGTTGGACTTTCATAGTTTTAGACACCACTTTGAGAGGACAAGAGAGCTAGCCTTGCCCTTCTTCCTCCTCTCGCAAATAGCTCAAGGAGCCTCTTGTAGCTACTGTCGATCTAGTGATCATGCGGAGACCCGGCAGAGCAGGAGTAGGGGTATTATCTCCACTGAGAGCCCCCAACCTGGGTAAGATCCGCCGGCGTGCATGTCTTCGCCTCATCCCGTTTCCAGGCACTGGCGATGTCTTATTGGCTCCCACAATGATAAGCCATCCGTTGGCATATGTCGCACCTACCACCCGACATTTGGCGCCCACCGTGGGGCTAGGTGCACCGTCGTCCGGAGACCTGCTCTGGATGGGAACCCTCTTCCTCCCCCGCGAGCGTAGCCAGCCCGGCACACCCGATGGCGCTTGCCCCGACACTCTGCAAGGTGTCGACGACACCTGTGCGGCGAGCTGCCTCGCCGATCTTCTTGACGAGGCTCGCATCTCCGACGAGCCTGCGTCCGACGCAGGCACCGGCTGCCTTGAGAGCCGCCTCATTAGCCTCCTCGACCAACTCCACGTCTACAACGAGCTTGCTGTGGATTTGGAGTCTGTTGGATCCACCGACCCGATGCTTGTCGACTCCGACACGACATCGCTCAATGCCTTCCCCACCAACGTGGTGGTCTTCGACGACCCCCTTCCTCGAGCCGACAGCGACGGCAGCACCGTCACTGAAGTGTTGGTCATCAGCCACGGTGTCACCTCCGGCGAGAACACCCATGACGCCCTGCAAGCGGCATTGCATGACCTGTCCGCCCCCATCCCGACCGACGCCGATGCCGAGGTGCTGGTGGCACGCCACCTTGCCCTCATTACGGAGGGCCAGAAGATAGGCACCATGAGACGCCTCATTGAGGCCCACCAGCGCGAGGTCGATCGCGCCGCTTTTGGAACTCCGCCTCCCGAGGGACCGAGCTAGTCCGGCGCCGTCAAGAAGCGCGGCGCGTCCATCGCCGACATGCTAGGAGCGGACCGCCCAGTCTACGCCACGCCTCTTGAGAACCTACGTGCCGCTCAGTCGATCGTAGATGAATTGAATGGACTGGGGGTCGACGAGCTCCCCTACATGACCAGACACATCCAGTAGTTGATCGACGCGGCCGCAGAGCGGCACGAAGCCGGCGTCTGTGCTGGAAGCCCCCCTCGCCGAGAGCACGATGCAACATCACGTACGCCGACTGTGGGCGGCGCCCGCACAAGGCAAGAGAAGGAGCCAGCTGCTAGCCGCAGTTTGACTCGAGTCACCATCGAGCGCAACGTAGAAGGCCGCCCTCGAGCTGTGGAGCGATGAGGCGATCCGCCTCCTCCTCCTCCTTGAGGAGAAAGATATCCCACCTCGCCTCCTGTCACGCATCCGACTCTCAACGGCCGACTAGGTCGCTGCGAAGGAGCCGGCGAGAACGATGCCCGCCATCGGGTCGACCGCCTTACGCGATCCCTGGCTTTAGAAGAAGATGATGATGTCGGCCCGCCTTGCTTCGCCCCCCGCATCCGCGATGAGCCCTTCCCCAAAGGGTTGTCGCTCCCAAGAGACACGCCCAAGTACAACGGCTCCATGAAGCCGGAAGATTGGTTGATCAACTACTCCACCGCAGTTCGCATAGCAAACGGCAACAGGCGTGTTGCCGTGAAATATGTCCCCCTGATGCTCCAAGGCACGACACGCACCAGGCTTAATAGCCTCAAGCCCTATAGCATCAACAACTGGCTAGACTTCACGGAAGCCTTCATTCGCAACTTCACCAGCACCTACAAGCGGGCTCCCAAGCCCCGACAGCTCTCCTTGTGTGTACAAGGGCTTAATGAGTCAACTCGCGACTACCTCACGCGTTGGGCCGAGGTCCACAACTCCTGCGAGGGGGTGCATGAGGTTCAAGCCATAGAGTACTTCACCGCCGGGTGCCGAGAAGGCACCCTCCTCAAGCACCGACTCCTCTGCGACGAGCCGACTACCCTCGACGAGCTGCTGGTCATAGCAGACAAGTTCGCCACGGCCGACTCTTCGATGAAGACCGAGCTTCGAGTAGACTCCTCTTGGAAGGTGCTCGCTCCGGCTCCCAAGACGCCGGCTGGAGACCTGTAGGACCTTGAAGTATGTCTAGAGGAGAGGGGGGGTGATTAGACTACTTGACCAATTAAAAACTTAACCTTTTCCCAATTTTAGAGTTTGGCAGATTTTAGCAATCTTTGGACAAGTCAAGCAATCATCACACAATTCAGGCAAGCATGCAAAGAGTATATAGGCAGCGGAAATTAAAGCATGCAACTTGCAAGAAAGTAAAGGGAAGGGTTTGGAGGATTCAAACGCAATTGGAGACACAGATGTTTTTGTCGTGGTTCCGATAGGTGGTGCTATTGTACATCCACATTGATGGAGACTTCAACCCACGAAGGGTAACGGTTGAGCGAGTCCATGAAGGGCTCCACCCACGAAGGGTCCACGAAGAAGCAACCTTGTCTATCCCACCATGGCCATCGCCCACGAAGGACTTGCCTCACTAGAGGTAGATCTTCACGAAGTAGGCGATCTCCTTGCCCTTACAAACTCCTTGGTTCAACTCCACAATCTTGTCGGAGGCTCCCAAGTGACACCTAGCCAATCTAGGAGACACCACTCTCCAAGAAGTAACAAATGGTGCGTTGATGATGAACTCCTTGCTCTTGTGCTTCAAATGATAGTTTCCCAACACTCAACTCTCTCTCATAGGATTTGGATCTGGTGGAAAGAAGATCTGAGTGGAAAGCAACTTGGGGAAGGCTAGAGATCAAGATTCATATGGTAGGAATGGAATATCTTGGCCTCAACACATGAGTATGTAGTTCTCTCTCAGAAATAGTAAGTTGGAAGTGTAGGTTTGTTCTGATGGCTCTCTCCACGAATGAAGAGGACGTGGAGGGGTATATATAGACTCCACACAAAATCTAACCGTTACACACAATTTACCAAACTCGGTGAGACTGAATCAATAAACTCGGTCAAACCAATTTAGTAAACCTAGTGACTGTTAGGGTTTTCGGTGGGACCGACATGCAACTCGGTAAGACCGATATGGTTAGGGTTAGGGCATAACGTAATCTCGATGAGACCGATTACACAAACTCGGTGAGATTGATGTTGGTAATTAGCTAACAAGAGAGTTGGTCAGGTAAACTCGGTGGGACAGATTTGCTCTTTTCGGTGCAACCGAAATGTTACAAAAGGGAAACAGAGAGTTTACGTTGCAATCTCGGTGGGACCGATCGCTCACTTCGGTTAGACCGAAACGTTATGAAGGGAAACAGAGAGATTACAATCCCATCTCGGTGAGACCGAGATCCCTATCGGTGAGACCGATTTGCCTAGGGTTTGTGGCAGTGGCTATGACATATGAACTCGGTGGCGCCGGATAGAAAGAATTGGTGTGACCGATTTGGGCTTTAGGTTTAGGTCATATGAGGATGTGAGAAAGTAGTTGAGGGTATTTGGAGCATATCACTAAGCACTTGAAGCAGGAGGCTCATTAAGCAACACCTCATCCCTCCTTGATAGTATTGGCTTTTCCTATAGACTCAATGTGATCTTGGATCACTAAAATGTAAAATGAAGAGTCTTGACCTTTTGAGCTTGAGCCAATCCTTTATCCTTGATATTTTGAGGGGTCCACTTTCATCATCCATGCCATGCCATTCACTGAGCTTTCCTGAAATAATATTCTTGGAATAGCATTAGCTCAATGAGCTATATGTTGTTATGAATTACCAAAACCACCTAGGGATAGTTTCACTTTCAATCTCCCCCTTTTTGGTAATTGATGACAACATATAGATCAAAGCTTCGACAAATGATAATAAGATGGAAAAACATCGTTGCTTTGAGAAGTATGTGATAAGCAAGAGCTCCCCCTAAATTTGTGCATAGTTTTGAATCTTTGGACTGCAAATGCACAAAGAATTAGGCTCATGGGTTACTCTTCCATGTCACATACATCTTGGTGGAGTGCTCAAAATAATAAAGATTGAATACACGCACTCATCACCAAGCAAAGTGAATGATCATATAAGGATAAGTAAGATAATATCATCAAACAGGCATAAGTGTAGCTTATGATCAATCACATGATCATCAATGTCTCACAGATAATAGCATAGTATCTCAAGCAATCAAAAGCAAACAAAGTTTAACCACCAAAGCAAGAGAGAACAAAAATCAACACACTCTCTCTCGAAGCCTATGATCTATACATTTTTCTCCCCCTTTGGCAACAAGTTACCAAAAAGTTCATAGAAAATGCATAGTGCTAGATCGACTCTCAGGCTTGATCTTCAGGTGGTGGTGTCCGAAGAACTCCAAGAATGAAGGCTTCAGTTGATGTAGAGGGAGCTGGAGGAGTTGGTGCTGGAGCTGGTTGCCCTGGAGCTGTAGGAGTTGTAGCTGGTGCCGATGATGTGGCTCTAGTGTCTGTCACAAGCACTACAGCTGACCTCTGAGCTCTAGGCACTCTGGCAAATGCATCAGTGGTTGTCTTGGCCTTCCTCTCCTGCATGTCTTCTTGAAGCTGCTCCACAACTGACTAAATCTCAGTTACTTTGACATCTAGATCATAGAATTTTTGTTCCATGCTTCTTTCCAAGCTCTCCTGGTTTTGACTTAGGGTGGCTAGCCCCTTCTCAATCCTCAGTGTTGATGCTATCAAGTAACCAAACTGCTCCTTCTTGTTCTTCAAAAAGTATTCAGATGCCTCCTCTTGAGTTGGCATCTTGGCAACCTTCTCTTTCCTTGCCTTCTCCTTCTTCTCTTGAGCTTGCACTGATGATGGTTCATTCTCAGTCATGACAACCTGATTGTCCTCAAAGTCTGGATAAAGAGCAAAGTGTTCCTTATCCAACAGATATTTGCCTGTGCCCATCTTTGAGTTAATCAACTCCTGAATCTGTGGGGCATGTCCACAACTTCTCTTCTGGTCTGCTGCAGTCCTCTTAATGGTCTCTACCATAAGGCTCATGACCTTGAATTTTTGAGGCACATCAAATATATGCAGAAAGTTGATAGCATGCCCTCTAATCATGTTGTGGTCACCTGACTTGGGCAAAAGAGCGTGCCTTAGGATCCAGTTGATCGTAGGCAGCCCTGACAGAAGAAAGTAGACTGATCCAAATGAGAAAGTCTCTAGAGCTTTGTCTGGGATCTCCTTGTACATATGTGTCATAGTATTGTGTCCCATTTTCTTCTTGGCATAGACATCCAAGTCATCTTCACTCTCCTTGGGGCCATTGATTAGCCTAGCCCATTCCTCTATGGTTGACTGGTACCTCGTACCTTCTGACATCCACACTATCCTGCCATCTAGATAGAAGTGTGCTGTAGAGTAGAATTGCATAATGAGTTCATCATTCCAGTTGGTGAGCTTCTTCCCCACAAAATCTGCAACTCCACAAGCTTCAAAACTGTCATACACTCCAGGATAGTGTTCTTCATTCTCCTTCATGTAGGTCCAGTCGACCCACCTCATATCACACACTATGGGCTTCTTGTCCAACAGGATTGTCTCATAGAAGTCCTGCTATTCCTTTGTATGGAACCTGCAATCAACAACAATCCTTCTCCTGGTGGCATATGGATCTGTCATCCTCCATAGCCTCAACCCTGAGTCTCTCCTGATATTCATGTCCTCAGCCACAGGATGAGCATCATTGTGGTCTGGGATCTTGGGCTTTAGCTTCCTCAGGACTTGTCCTTCATCCTCTTCATCTTCAGCAACTTCAGGCACTGGAGCCTTGTTCTTCTCAGCAGCTGGAATACTCCTGGTATTCCTGTTTGGTGCATTCTTGGGCTTGGGGGAAGCTTTGGGTGCTTCTTTGGGCTTTGATGTTGCAGCCCCTGATCTTATAGCATCACCCATCAGCTTTTGTGCCTTGGGTGCTGGTGCAACAACCTCTTCTTCCTCTTCCAACATGGAAGGTTGCCCAACAACTCTGGCTATGGTCTTTTTGACCCTTTCCTTCCTTTTCTTTCCTTCAGCAGCAGCTGGCTCTTTGGGATCAGGCTTTTCAGGTATTTGAGTTGATCCTCCGACCTTCAGCATTGGTGTCCTCTTGGCAGGGACCATCCTATTAAGTCCAGGCTTAGTGATGTTTGCTGAGCCATACTCCTTCTTGAGCACTACCTTCTTGGAAGTAGCCTCATCTTCTTCTGCCATATAATCCTCATCCTTAGATTCTGAGGTTCTCTTCTTCCTTGTCCTGGTGGAAGCTTTAGGCAGATTGCTTGGGGTGCTTCTGCTCCCTTCATCTGAGCTGCTAGAGGGACTAGTGCCCTCACTCATGTGCACCTGCTCTTCTAACTTGTTCTGACTATCACTTTGGTCTGACATGCTGCAAATCACTGACTGCTGACCCTGTGAATAGTTATAGATGAGATAGAATGGATGAGCATCACAAAATGTAGAGATTTTTGCAAAAGAATGATTCAAAATTTTAGTTTTAGTTTTCCACAAAAAGCATTTTGGATCAACCAATTTTCAAACTCGGTGATACCGAAGCAGTTTTGGAACCTAAACTGGTGAACTCGGTGGGACCGAGTCACAGTTCGGTGGCACCGAGACTGCTAGGGTTTCACAAAGTCCTAAAATCGGTCACACCGATTTGTAGTTCTCTGTCAGACTGAGAGTTACTAGTGCAATGGCGTTAGCCAAATCGGTGGGACCGAGTTTTTCAACTCGGTGGGTCCGAGATGGTTTCGGCGGAAACCTAACCCTAAATTCTCAAATCGCATCTATTCTAAGGATCATATTGACTGGATAGGAGTGTTTCAGTCGTGGCAAGATACATGATGAACACAATGTGCTAGGAATCAGATGAGGATAGCACTGTGATCGAGTCCATACCCTAGCTTGGCGATGAACTCGCTACGGCAGCAACGGCGGGGGTGAAATCCGTTGATGGCGGTGGAGACCAGCGACAGGAGGCGGCTGGCGATGAGGAGATGATCCGGAGACCCTGGTGGCAGAGCGAGCTATTGCGCGGGCGAAGAGGTTCGGAGAAATTTCCAAATTTTTGCCCGTGACTATATATAGCCCGACCCTGTCGGTGTGACCGAGTGGAAAAACTCGGTAGCACCGAGATGCATAACTGTATACAGTTACAGCAACTCGGTGGGACCGAAAAGTTCAAATCGGTTGCACCGAGATTGAAAACCTAGATCGACTTAGTGATCTCGATGGGACCGAAATGGAGGAATCGGTCAGACCGAGAATCACAAAGAAGTTTTGGAAGTTTGAGTCTATGATGAATCGGGGACTCCGAGTGCTCCTCACACAGAGTGGTTCGAATCTGACTTGATCAAATTTTGTGATGTAGCATGAATAGAGTTTGAGACGAGAAAAGCATAGATAGCTAGAGAAGGTTCTTAGGCATTCTTGTCCATCCACTTGACAAAAAGAAAAGAACCCAAACAATCAAAGCAACAAGTGGATGTCCTCGAATGAGTAAAATATGCAACCAACATACTCACACAATAGAATGGCAAATGAAATATGTGGCAAAGCATGCACAACCAATTATAGCATCTATCAAACAATTGGCGATGACTAGGTCATCTATATATGAGTATATTGACTTAGGAATCAAATGAGAACATTTGATGATAGGTCATACTCATCGTTTAAGCTCAAGTCAGGTTACCACTTTTACATAATGCATTGATGTGTTCACACCATTAGAGTTGCTTTGGCTCAATTCTTTAGAGTTAAGCTCCCCCTAGATGTGAGATCCCCTTTTAGAGGGATGAACTAACCTTGGGTTTTGTCGATGATGACTTCATGTAGGTGTTGAAGATGTGGATGCTCAACGTTGATGTAGATCATTTGGGGCAATCCTTTGGAGTGAGTTGCAGTTTCAACATACCTACATGGGTTAGTCCCACAAGGAACAAACAAGAATATCCATAGACATAGAGTGATGCACACACAATATGATGTCCATGAAATCATTAGGTTACCTTGTCCCTTGCCTTACCAACATGAGGGTTTGTGACTCCTTGAACTAGTGCAAGATGTGGAAGTTGATTGCACTTGTCCTTGCCATAATGATATGAGTGAAGAATGTTGGCGGAGTCACCCTCAAGAACTCTCTAGTTCTTCTTCTTCGGGATCCACATCATCTTGATGGGAATCCTTGGAGTTGTAGCTATACTTGATGAAGTAGAACTTGACGTAGTCTTGGGAACCCACTTGACCAAGGCCTTGGGTGCTTCTTCAAATGCATCAATCTCCTCTTGAAGCTTGTCCTTGCCTTTGTTCTTGTGGTCTTGTGGTGGAAGATCATCTTGAGCTTGTGTTCCCTTGAAGGAAGTAGGATCATACTTCTCTTGTTGAGGAACAAACTTCGTCTTGGGGTATTGATCTTCTTCCCACTCAACTCCATTGGCATTGAACTTTCGTTCAAAACCAACACCTTGATTCTTCCGGTGCCTTCCTTGCTTGCGTACAATCTCCTCGGATTGCTTACTCACGGCAAGGATCTTGTATACACCTTTCTCTATAATTCCCTTCAATAAGCTATTTTCTTGCTCAAGTGTAACTTGGCTAAGAGAATCATTAGTGAAATCAAGAGAACTACTAGAAGCAACAATATTGGATTTGGCATAATTATTGTTACTACTAGAGGAAGAATCTTTCTTGTTCTTGTTACTTGACTTGACTTGAGGCATGTAAGTGGATAAGAGTAAACGCTTGGCAATGTAAGAAGAACTTTTCTTACGGAGATCATCATTGATTGGTTTTAAGAACTCATGCTCTTGCTTAGGATTGAGCTTTTCAAAGCGTAACTTCTCATGAGCCCTTAAAAGTTCTCGATGATCTTCGAAGATAGTTTCATGAGCTAACTTAAGAGTGTTTAGTTCTTTAGTTAGAAGCTCAATCTTGTCCTTATCATTGTCATTCGTTTTATCTTGATTAGCATGATTAATTGACGTTTCATCATAGTATTCATCACTAGAGTTGTCAGCAAGTAAATCATCATCACCTAGCAAGTCATCTTCATCACTATTGAAATCAACATACTCGGGATGTGTTACTGAGGGAGTCCTGGACTAGGGGTGTACGGATAGCGAACTATCATCATCGGCCGGACTCCAAGACTATGAAGATACAAGATTGAAGACTTCGTCCCGTGTCCGGATGGGACTTTCCTTGGCGTGGAAGGCAAGCTTGGCGATACGGATATGTAGATCTCCTACCATTATAACCGACTCTGTGTAACCCTAGCCCTCTCCGGTGTCTATATAAACCGGATGGCTTTAGTCCATAGAAAAAAACAACAATCATACCATAGGCTAGCTTCTAGGGTTTAGCCTCGTTGATCTCGTGGTAGATCTACTCTTGTAACACACATCATCAATATTAATCAAGCAGGACGTAGGGTTTTACCTCCATCAAGAGGGCCCGAACCTGGGTAAAACATCGGGTCCCTTGTCTCCTGTTACCATCCGCCTAGACGCACAGTTCGGGACCCCCTACCCGAGATCCGCCGGTTTTGACACCGACATTGGTGCTTTCATTGAGAGTTCCTCTGTGCCGTCGCAATCAGGAAGGATGCCTTTTCCCGTCTTTAAAGACGGCGCCGTCGTCAAGGGAGCTTTGGCCGCCGACCAAACTATCCGTCTAGGTGTTTTTCTCATGACCGCCTGTTCGGCCACCGCTCCGATGTTGACCTCTCAGGTCATCAAAAGCGATCTTCACGTCAGCTCGGAATTCGCCGAGCAGCTAGATCCGATCGAGCTCTCCTCCGTAAACGAGCTCTTGGATCGCATCGCCGCCCTGGGAGTCGCTACAGATTACGATCAGATTGGTCTTAAAACCGATCTAAGAGAAATTAACTCTCCCCAGGCTACCCACCACGTTGTTGTGGTAGAGGAACAATACGACGACTCTTCTTCTATGTTAAAAACCAGCTATGTCCGGATTCCCGATCCCTCCATGCCGGATTCCCGCGGAGAGACGGACGTCAATCAAATACTGAACCTAAAGTCAGGCATCAGACCAGATTTGTTGGAAGGCATCCAACAAACCAAGCTTCCAAATCCGGAAACTTCTTGGCCTTTGAGCCTCAGATCGGGCGGGGTTCCAAACTTAATTCCATCCGCCCACCCAAACATAAGCGATCTCTCTCAAATACGGCAAGAGCCCGATGAAATAGTACATCATTACTGGGCTAGATTCCTCCTGGTTATGAACAGGATAAAGGACTGCCGTGAAGAAAGCGCGATTTCAATTTTTTGCAACAATTGCACGGACAAGGGAATCATAAACGCCATAAGTCATCGCGAAGTTACACGCTTCGCTGACCTAGCGACCATTGTACAAAAATACTGTGCGATGGAGAGCGCCTGGAAAACCGAAACCAGGTTTTGGGACAATCCGGCCCTGAATACAACCCAAGTCCGAAATAAAAGGGTGCGTCATACTCAAGCACCTGGATTAAAAATCAAAAAGAAAAACCCCCTAAAGGGCACGGAACCGTACTGGAGGGATGGCTCAATGGACCCTGCAAAATCCACAGTACGGAGGGCGCCACTCCAACACATAGCCTTCGAGCATGTTGGATACTACGGCAGGTGGCCAAAAGTGGCGAAGGCTTTCTAGCCCCGGACAACCAGCCCAACAGTACCAGTACGGTATTAACAGTCTTCTAGACTTTCGCATCAAATAACATGCGGAAGCGAACAATCCGCAGCCTCGCCGAAGTCTACCAAGTAGCAACAACGAATCCATGGAGCGACACAGCTATCACCTTCAATGCCAGTGATGCACCTAAATGCCGAACAGCTCGAGAAGCAGCCGCATTGGTCCTCAGTCCGATAGTGGATGGCTTTCGTCTTACGAAGGTACTCATGGATGGCGGCAGCGGATTAAACCTCATCTATGAGGAAACCCTTCAAAAAAATGGAAATTGACTGGAGCCGCATTGAGCGAAGCAGCACAACCTTCAGGGGAATAATCCCTAGTCGAGAAGTACACTGCACAGGAAAAATCACACTAGATGTAGTGTTCGGCTCGCCGGACAATTACAGGTCCAAAGAGGTCACGTTTCAAGTGGCCCCATTCGGCAGCGGATATCACGCCTTGTTAGGGCGAGAGGCATTCACAATCTTCCAAGCTATACCCCATTACGGGTACATGAAGCTCAAAATGCCCGGGCCCAATGGAATAATCACTCTTGTCAGTGATCTAGATATAGCACTCCGCGCTGAAAATAAGACAGTCGCACTGGCCCTAGAGGCATTATCCGAAGCCCTAGCGGCAGAGGAGCTCACTGCGCTGTGCTCCATGGTGGATAGGGACGATGTGATACTCAATAAGAGGTCTAAGTCCACCTCTTTTAAACCAGCAGACGAAACAGTCAAATTCCAGGTCCATCCAACGGACCCCACAAAGACGACCTTCATTGGGGCACAATTAAATCCTGATGTAGAAGCCACACTACGAGAATTCCTCCGGGAAAATTGGGACATTTTCTCCTGGCACCCTTCAGACATGCCAGGAATCCCACGCAGGCTGGCAGAGCACAGCCTAAATATCCTAAAAGGATTCAAGCCAGTCAAACAGGCTCTTCGGCGATTTTCCGAACCCAAAAGACAGGCAATGGGAGAGGAGCTAGCCAAACTCTTAGAAGCCGGATTCATCAGAGATATAAAACATCCGGGCTGGCTAGCCAACCTGGTAATGGTACCAAAAAAGGACAAATCCTGGCGCCTTTGTGTCGATTTCAAAGACCTTAACAATGCGTCGGTTGCCAGCTCTTTGCTAATCAGAGCCACATGCCACCCACCGCCCTCAAAACTATACCCATTACTTGGCCGTTCGCGGTCTGGGGGCTTGACATGGTTGGACCCCTTAAAGGGGGAACCCACAAGCACAAATACTTATTGGTCATGGTGGACAAATTCACCAAATGGATAGAGGCCAAGCCGGTTAAAATGGCAGAATCCGGACCTGTGATAGACTTCATATCTGGGGTAGTACACCGTTTTGGCGTCCCCCATAGCATCATCACTGATAACGGCACGAATTTCACGGCCGACGAGGTTAAACTCTGGTGCAAAAACATGGGCGTCAAGCTCGACTACGCTTCAGTCTACCACCCTCAAACTAATGGTCAAGTGGAACGAGCAAATGGTCTAATCATGAGCGGCATCAAACCCAGATTAGTGCGGTCCCTCACGGAATCTAACACGCACTGGGTAGAGGAGCTCGACTCCGTACTCTGGGGGCTGCAGACCACGCCCAACCGCACAACCGGATTCATACCATTTTTTATGGTATACGGCGCTGAGGCAGTTTTGCCCTACGACATAATTCATGAATCAGCTCGCGTGCGCATGTACAAGGAAAGAGAAGCCGAGTTGGATCGGCAGGACAGTTTGGACGCTTTAGAGGAGGAGCGCGACGTGGCAAAATCCCGTTCCGCATTCTATCAACAGCAGGCTCGACGATATCAAAGCAGAGAAGTACGGGCCAAAAGTTACAATGTTGGCGAGCTAGTTCTACGCCTGCCGGACAAGAAAAAGGTCAAACTTAAGCCCAAATGGGAAGGTCCCTTCATCATCGACCAAGTCCTTACCGGTGGTGCATACCGTCTATGCAACGCATCTGACAACCGACTCGAGCCAAACCCATGGAACGCAGCCCGTCTTCGAAGATTTTACGCCTAGCGCCGGACTCAGGGTTCGTCTCCTTCCTCCGTCCACCTTTCGTGTTTTTTCACTGTCTTTGTTTTCCCTCCTTTTTCCTCCCTCTTTCAGTACAAACCTCTTGAGGGCTAATCTATGCTTTGTTCGCACTCACTCGATGTGCTACTCGCACTCGTTATACCTGGGGGCTTCTTTAACAGAAGCTTATTTATATGGGCTTCATGCCCACCACATGTGTCACACTTCCGCATGTACCTTTTGATCACCACTATATGCATCGATATGACTTAAGTTTTGGCCAAGCCGGGTTGCCTGGCTCCTGTGCTTACCCCTACATTCCCGATTGTTCGGCTAGGAGGTAAAGGGAGCACCTCTGCGATTGTTACTGCCAGGTCAGCCGGATGTGTACCTCAGACTGGGTGAAGCCGAAGGCTAGCGTTCTTAAGGGAATATTCGGTCGGTGACCTGAAAGATGATTTATTACTTACTTATTTATCTGCCCCCAGATGCTTTTTCTGCTATTTTCGCAGTCCGGACATGCACTTTAGGGCATGCCTCCCAGGGAAAAGAACCCTTAACGGAACTATTCTCCGTGGAAGATGTTTCTTACTAACCATGTAATATAACATAGCTAGTTGGGCACTTGTCTGATAAAGCAATTATGACCCCTATACCTTGTCTCCATGCATGCCCCAGTTCTTTTATAACCGTAAGGGTATTCGGACACACTCCGGACCATTGGGTCCCGAGGTTGAAGCAAAAAGGTCTGCAAAGGCAAACGATCTACAATCCGGCTAGAAGGCATTTTACATGTCATTTTAAAAATTACATCGTCAAACAGACTGATTGTACTCCTCTTCAATCCCATCTAACAGGCTGTCTAATTTACAGTCCTGTTGGGAATATTTCACGGCCAACTCTACTTGGCCGTACATTAGGCTCACAGGGATCTCCTTCCCATCATGCCCCACAGGTCCGACCTCGGCCATGTGGTTTGGGTCAGCCTTCGGGTACCGCGTCTTCACCATGGCCCAGGCCTCCCTGGCGCCTTGACGGCAGGCCGATATCTTCCACATACGGAGACGCCGCCGTACTCCCTGAAGCTTCTCAGCAAGCCCTCCAAGACCCTCGGGTAGGGAGACGGAAGGCCATAAGGCCTGCATGACGCTGCTCATCGCCTGCCGAACACGTTCGTGCAGTTGCAGCAGCTCGGGAAGAGGGTCTCTCGTGGAACCAGGCATCTCCTCCGCTGGACGACCTGTGAGCACACCTACAGACACATTTCTGTCAATCGACTTCCTCGCCGAACTCTTCTTTTCAAAAGAGTTCGCTCAAGCACTTACTATAAATGCCGCGAGGAAGCCGCCGATTCTCCTTTACGGAGTTAGACAGCTGGACGCAAACATCTTTTAGTTCTTCGCCTAGCTGGGTGTTCGCATCTTGGAGTTTGTTCCTCTCCTGATGCACCCTCATAAGCACCCTCTCGCCGGCCTTCAACTGGCGCAGCAGCTGTTGCTTGTCCGGATCTAGTCCGGCATCCTCTACAATATTATTGTCAGACTATACACACGCCGCACTTCATAAACTACTTCTTTCAAAATATGAATTACCAGAGGGGGTCTCCGTGGCTCCCCCGGCAGCGGCTAGTGCGGCCTCAAGTTGGGCCTTGCATTCTTGAAGCTCTTGAGACAAGTGGGTATTCTTCTCAGTAAGATCCTGCATAACAAATGATCCTTAAATTAGTTAGTTTAACTATTTTAAGTCTCGGGGGCTACTGGCATATATAACTATTAAAATTCCTTACCCGTATGTCCTTTACATACTGCTCCGTGGCTCTGGTTAAACCATCTTGAGCAGCACGGAGGTGCGCGTCTCCCGCATTAAAGGCATTTAACGCCTCAGGGGAGAAACACGCGTCACAAAGAACTGTTCGACGGCGCCTGTGGTTCATGGCGCTCTCCACCTCAGACCTGGTGGCGGACAACCTGTCGGCATCCGCCGTTGGAGGAGCATCCGGCTCGCGCCTTGCGCTCGCCTCCCCCTCCAGACCAGGCGTTGGAGCCTGGCCGGCGGAGGCTTGGTGGGCACCCTCTCCGGGCTCAGTCCGGCGAGCGCTCTTTCTCCTGGAAGAATCATGAGCATTAATATGCCTCCCAGGAGTCTTTCCCTTAAAAGACAATGGTGCACCATACCTTTGCGGCGACGTTTCGATTCGCGCCTCACTCCTCTTCCGCCTGCTAGGCCGCACTAACCTCGTTTGGTCAGTTGCCGCGGGCTCGGCTTCCTGCCGTAAAGGCACCTCCTGCCAAGCACCATTGGTGCACGGTGGTCAGAAATAAGCAATAAAAAAGTAACGGTGTCAGGACTTCGGTCGTACTCACCTGGGAAGCCAGACACAAACCGGGGTAGTCAGCCGTAATGGCGACTAAAGCATTATCTATGTTGAGCTGGTGGAACACCCTATCAATCAAATCCACCTTTACGTCCGGATCCTCTTCGGAGGCCGGATCAAGGGATCTTCCCGGATCCTCGGGTTGTGGAGTTGGGCTTTCTATGCCCGCCACATCCCGGCGTATTTCCTACGCCGAAATCATAAAGTAAGACACTTACCTTTGAAAGCACGGATCAGATATATAAGTGTCCGCTTACCCAGCTCCGAGGGTTATTCATAGAGAATCCATTCAATGGATTCGTGCGGAGGAAGTCCTCCTTCTCCCCCTTGTACAAGCCGGACAAGATCTTCACCAGACCGATCCCGGCCCCGTGCGGCCATGACGGGTGGCGTCATTCTCCCCGTTAAAATCCCACATGGGGTGGCCCCTATATTGGAGCGGCTGCACCCCTCGCATAATGCATGTGGCCATGACTCCAATCATGGTTAATCCGGAATGGGCTAGTAGCCGTATCCGGCCCATCAGATAGTGGACGCTCCTATCATCTCCCCGTTGAGGGCTCTGCGGGCGCCAACTCAGGCGTTTCTTCAGAGGAGCGTTGCTAAACTCCGGGAGGCCGATCCCAACTGGATCCGGCAGCGGGGCGTCTTCCATATAGAACCACTCCGAAGGCCAGTCTTCGGACGCCTTCTTCGGTGTTCCGGATAGATATCCGGTCCCGGCGATGCGCCATATTTCGGCTCCACCCACTTGATATATCGACCCCTTGTGAGAACGGGGTACGAGGCAAAACAGCCTCTTCCACAGCGCAAAATGGGGCTCGATGCCCAAGAACATCTCGCAGAGAGCTACAAAGCCCGCGATGTGCAAAATGGAGGCAGGCGTGAGGTGGTGAAGTTGGAGTCCATAGAACTCCAGGAGCTCCCGGAGAAATGGATGTATAGGAAATCCGAGTCCCCTTATTAAGTAGGGGACGAAGCATACCCGCTCTCCTTTGGAGGGATTGGGGACACTCTCCGCCTGCTTCCCACCCTTGTAGGTGGCCAGTCCGGCTCGAACCGGAACCATAAAGGCCAGGGGAAGGTATCCCTCTGTTTGGAGCGTCACTAACTCGCTATGCGGGACTGAGCATCTCCTCCAATCTCCTGGCTGAGGACTAGGAGCGCGAGAAGAGGAGCCGCGTCGACTGTCCATGTTGGAACGGATTTTTTGTCAGATGCGCCTCGATGAGTACTTGCAGAAGGAGGATGGTGTGATTTGGATCTAGGATCCTCGCCTCTCTTATAGGCAGCTTATTCGCGCAGCTAGGGGGTAAAACGTAAGAGTACCCTGGCTTTTCGCATTTGTACGACACGTAGAAGAAGGCCATTATTGTGCATAGAAGCCAAGGAGCGCAACATTTATGAAGAAACCGGACACTATCCGGCGAACACATGAAACATGAAGGAGAACCCGCCTTGCAAACGCCAAAGACAACATACGCGCCGGACTCATCGTCATTGAAGCCTGGTTCAGGGGCTACTGAGGGAGTCCTGGACTAGGGGGTGTCCGGATAGCCGAACCATCATCGGCCGGACTCCAAGACTATGAAGATACAAGATTGAAGACTTCGTCCCATGTCCGGATGGGACTTTCCTTGGCGTGGAAGGCAAGCTTGGCGATACGGATATGTAGATCTCCTACCATTGTAACCGACTCTGTGTAACCCTAGCCCTCTCCGGTGTCTATATAAACCGGATGGCATTAGTCCATAGGAAAAAACAACAATCATACCATAGGCTAGCTTATAGGGTTTAGCCTCCTTGATCTCGTGGTAGATCTACTCTTGTAACACACATCATCAATATTAATCAAGCAGGACGTAGGGTTTTACCTCCATCAAGAGGGCCCTAACCTGGGCAAAACATCGTGTCCCTTGTCTCCTATTTCCATCCGCCTAGACGCACAGTTCGGGACCCCCTACCCGAGATCCGCCGGTTTTGACGCCGACAGTTACCTTTGGACCTTTGGCCATGAAGCATCTTCCAATCCTTCATTTGGTGAGTCAAATATGTCGTAGGAGTTGGTTGACACAAGTGCTAGACCGGCAACACCTTAATATTGAGTATATTCGGAGTCGGAGTGATAACTTCTCTCGGAGTGATGGTCGGAGTCGGAGCCGGAAACCCATTCACCAACATGAGCTTGATGTCTTCGTTTTGTGTAGCTCCTTGATGACTTGTCTTTCCTTTCCGAATCCTTGCTTCTCCGTGAGGGTCTTTGTTCATAACGATCATCTCTACTCCTCCTCTCTCTTGGTGGTGATTCTTCTCTTTTGCTTCTTCTTTTTGGAGAATCTTCTCTTCTTTTGTAGGGTGCCGTACACTCATTGGAGTAGTGTCCGGGTCTCCCACAATTGTAGCAATTGCGCTCTCGACTAGAAGATCTTTTGTCATTGTATGACCTTGACTTGGAGCTTCTTTCTTTGCTTCTACTCTTGTAGAATTTGTTGAAGTTCTTCACCATTAAGCTCAATTCTTCATTGAAGGTTTGTTTCTCACTTGATGATGTGGGGGCTTCACATGAGGCTTTGTAAGCACCATTTGACTTGTTGTGAAGTTCCTCCTTACCCTTGAGTGACATCTCATGAGCAACAATTCTTCCAGTGACTTCAGTTGGCTTGAGATCTTTGTAGTTTGGCATCATTTGGATCAATGTGCACACGATATCATACTTTCCATCCAATGCTCTTAGGATCTTCTTGATGATGAATCTGTCGGTCATCTCTTCACTCCCTAAGCCGACAATCTCATTTGTGATAAGAGCAATCCTAGAGAATATTTCAGTGACACCTTCACCATCCTTCATCTTGAACTTGTAAAGCTGACTTTGGAGCACATCCAGCTTGGATTCCTTAACAGAGTCAGTACCTTCATGCATATCAATCAAAGTATCCCAAATTTCCTTTGCATTCTCAAGACGACTGATTGTGTTGAATTCTTCGGGGCACAACCCGTTGAAGATGATATCACAAGTTTGAGCGTTGTATTGCAGCATCTTCAATTCTTTCGCATTAGTTTCACGGTTTGGCTCTCTCCCATCAAAGAATTCACCTTGCAAGCCAATACAAATAATAGCCCAAACGGCGGGGTTATGTCCGAGAATATGCATTTTCATCTTATGTTTCCAACAAGCAAAATTAGTGCCATCAAAGTAAGGACCTCTAGGGTGATAATTTCCCTCGCTAGACGCCATACTCTCCTAGGTTGTGAAACCAAGGCTATGACCACCAAAAGCTATGGGAATCAAAGCAAATGGAGACCAAAGCTCTAATACCACTTGTAGGACCTTGAAGTATGTCTAGAGGGGGGTGATTAGACTACTTGACCAATTAAAAACTTAACCATTTCCCAATTTTAGAGTTTGGCAGATTTTAGCAATCTTTGGACAAGTCAAGCAATCATCACACAAATCAAGCAAGCATGCAAAGAGTATATAGGCAGCGGAAATTAAAGCATGCAACTTGCAAGAAAGTAAAGGGAAGGGTTTGGAGGATTCAAACGCAATTGGAGACACGGAAGTTTTTGTCATGGTTCCGATAGGTGGTGCTATCGTACATCCACGTTGATGGAGACTTCAACCCACGAAGGGTAACGGTTGCGCGAGTCCATGGAGGGCTCCACCCACGAAGGGTCCACGAACAAGCAACCTTGTCTATCCCACCATGGCCATCGCCCACGAAGGACTTGCCTCACTAGCGGTAGATCTTCACAAAGTAGGTGATCTCCTTGCCCTTACAAACTCCTTGGTTCAACTCCACAATCTTGTCGGAGGCTCCCAAGTGACACCTAGCCAATCTAGGAGACACCACTCTCCAAGAAGTAACAAATGGTGCGTTGATGATGAACTCCTTGCTCTTGTGCTTCAAATGATAGTCTCCCCAACACTCAACTCTCTTTCATAGGATTTGGATCTGGTGGAAAGAAGATCTGAGTGGAAAGCAACTTGGGGAAGGCTAGAGATCAAGATTCATATGGTAGGAATGGAATATCTTGGCCTCAACACATGAGTAGGTAGTTCTCTCTCAGAAATAGTAAGTTGGAAGTGTAGGTTTGTTCTGATGGCTCTCTCCACGAATGAAGAGGAGGTGGAGGGGTATATATAGACTCCACACAAAATCTAACCATTACACACAATTTACCAAACTCGGTGAGACTGAACCAATAAACTCGGTCAAACCGATTTAGTAAACCTAGTGACCGTTAGGGTTTTCGGTGGGACCGACATGCAACTCGGTAAGACCGATATGGTTAGGGTTAGGGCATAACGTAATCTCGGTGAGACCGATTACACAAACTCAGTGAGATTTATTTTGGTAATTAGCTAACCAGAGAGTTGGTCAGGTAAACTCGGTGGGACCGATTTGCTCTTTTTGGTGCGACCGAAATGTTACATAAGGGAAACAGAGAGTTTACAGTGCAATCTCGGTGGGACTGATCGCTCACTTCGGTTAGACCGAAACGTTACGAAGGGAAACGGAGAGATTACAATCCCATCTCGGTGAGACCGAGATCCCTATCAGTGAGACCGATTTGCCTAGGGTTTGTGGCAGTGGCTATGACATATGAACTCGGTGGCGCCGGATAGAAAGAATCAGTGTGACCGATTTGGGCTTTAGGTTTAGGTCATATGAGGATGTGAGAAAGTAGTTGAGGGTATTTGGAGCATATCACTAAGCATTTGAAGCAAGAGGCTCATTAAGCAACACCTCATCCCTCCTTGATAGTATTGGCTTTTCCTATAGACTCAATGTGATCTTGGATCACTAAAATGTAAAATGAAGAGTCTTGACCTTTTGAGCTTGAGCCAATCCTTTGTCCTTGATATTTTGAGGGGTCCACTTTCATCATCCATGCCATGCCATTCATTGAGCTTTCCTGAAATAATATTCTTGGAATAGCATTAGCTCAATGAGCTATATGTTGTTATGAATTACCAACACCACCTAGGGATAGTTGCACTTTCAAGACCCCAACCGATGCCCGTACCAGAATGACAACAAGTGCAAGGCTCCTATGCCGACTTCAACCAGTCGGCAAGTGGCCATAGTCGAAGACGAACAACCCGAAGGGCGGCCCGCACCCAAGAAGCAGAAGGGCAGCAGGCCGGCTTGGCAGCCGACTTTCTCCTACAAGCAAGCCCTTGATGCCCCCTGCAAGTTCCACAGCGGCGCGAAGGCGTCCAACCACACGACTCGGAAGTGCCATTGGCTCACGCGAATCTCCAAGGGCGAAGGGCTGGTGCCGCCTCCGCCCGCTGGCCAGCCGCCTCCAGCCCCTCCGTAGCCGGCGGCTCGGTCGGCGGTCGGGGCCGTTCAAGACGAGTTCCTCGACGAGAACGCCGCCTACGTCATTTTCACCAGCCAGCCTGAGGACCGGCACAGCCGGCCCCGACAGCACCAAGAAGTCAACGCGGTCGCCTCCAACACCCTGAGTTTATGCACTGGTCGGAGAAGCCGATCAGCTGGAGCCGGGCTGATCACCCAGAGGTGATGCCGTCTCCCGGCTCTTATGCACTGGTTTTGGATGCCACCTTGGCGACAGAAAGGCGAGCTGCTCGATTCTCCCGTGTGCTGATAGATGGCGGGAGTAGCATCAACATACTGTACCGTGACACCATGGAGAAGCTAAATATCAAGACGAAGCAGCTCATGCCTAGTCGGACCATGTTCCACGGAATCGTACCCGGCCTATCCTGCTCACCAATCGGCAAGATCAAGATAGATGTTCTCTTCGGAGACCAAGATCATTTCTGCCGAGAAGCAATATGGTTTGAAGTGGTGGATCTGGAGAGCCCTTACCACGCGTTGCTTGGTCGACCTGCTCTGTCCAAGTTCATGGCTGTGCCCCACTACGCCTACCTCAAGATGAAGATGCCGAATTCCATGGGCATCATAATCATAGCCGGAGACTACAAGAAATCCGCTGAGTGCGCGGCAGCGAGCAACCAGTTGGCCGAGTCCCTTGTGATCGCTGAAGAGAAGAAGATGCTGGCAAGCAGCCAGCCTTGTCCCCCAATCCCAAAGAAGGTGATACTCAAGGTTCTTTTCAGCCGGCCAAAGAAACAAAGAAGATACCTCTAGACCCAGAGCACCCGGAGAGGTACGCTGTCATGGGCACCGGCCTTGACAACAAATAGGAAAGCGAGCTCGTCGATTTCCTCTGTGAGAATCGGGACATCTTAGCATGGTCTCCCAGAGACATGCCGGGTGTCCCGACGGATTTCGCCGAGCACAAGCTACATGTCCGATCTGATGCCAAGCCGGTCAAGCAGCCCTTGCGCCGCCTATCAGAAGAGAAGAGAAGAGTAGTTGGAGAAGAAATAGCCCGGCTCCTGGCAGCCGGCTTCATTATGGAGGTGTTCTTTTCCAGAGTGGCTTGCCAACCCGGTCCTAGTGTTAAAGAAGAACAAGCAGTGGCGCATGTGCATTGACTACACAGCCTCAACAAAGCCTGCCCCAAAGATCCTTTTGCTCTGCCAAGGATTGATCAAGTGATTGACTCCGCAGCCGGATGTGAGCTGTTGAGTTTCTTGGACGCTTACTCAGGCTACCACCAGATAAAATTGGACCCAGCTGACCGCCTGAAGACCGCCTTCATCACCCCATTCGGAGCTTTCTGTTACCTGACTACGACATTCGGCTTGAGAAATGCCGGTGCCACTTTTCAGCGTTGCATGCAGAAATGCCTCCTCAAGCAACTCGGCAGAAATGCCCATGTCTATGTAGACGATATTGTGGTGAAGACGGAGAAGCGCGGCACCTTGCTGGAAGACCTCAAAGAGATGTTTGAAAACCTGCGCCGGTTTTAGATCAAGCTCAATCCCGAGAAATGCGTGTTCGGAGTACCAGCTGGCCAACTTCTAGGCTTTCTGGTCTCCGAACGCGGCATCGAGTGCAACCCGATGAAGATCAAGGCCATAGAGAGAATGAAGATTCCCACCAAGCTGCGAGATGTCCAAAAATTTACCAGATGCCTAGCTTCCCTCAACCGCTTCATTAGCCGGCTCGGAGAGAAGGCTCTCCCCCTCTACCGAGTCATGAAGAAATCCACTCACTTTGAGTGGAATGACCAGGCAGACCAAGCTTTCCACGAGCTGAAGAAGATGCTGTCCATGCCGCCTGTCTTGGCGGCACCGACTGAGAAAGAGCCCATGCTCTTTACATTGCGGCCACTAGCCGGGTGGTCAGCACCGTTATCGTGGTTCAGCGCCCAGAAGAAGGCCGAGCTCAGTTAGTCTAGAGGCCGGAATATTATCTGAGTGAAGTGCTGTCCACCTCCAAGAAGAATTACCAACACTATCAAAAGATGTGCTATGGTGTGTACTTTGCCGCCAAGAAGCTCAAGCCCTATTTTCAAGAGCACCCCATCACGGTCGTCTGCACTGCCCCGCTCACCGAGATCATAGGCAGCTGGGATGCATCCGGCCGGGTGGCAAAATGGGCCATTGCACTGGCTCCCTACAGAATCTTCTACCAACCCCGCACCGCCATCAAGTCCCAGGCATTGGCCGAATTCCTTGTCGACTGGGCCGAGACCCAGTACCTGCCACCGGCCCCCGACTCCAGTCATTGGCGGATGCACTTTGACGGATCCAAGATGCGTACCGGCTTGGGAGCCGGCATTGTCCTCATCTCTCCCAAAGGCGGCAAGCTCAGATATGCATTGCAAATCCATTTTGCCGCCTCCAACAATGTGGCCGAGTACGAGGCACTCACACACGGGCTCCGGCTAGCCAAAGAACTCGGCATCCGCCGGATCCTGTGCTATGGTGACTCGGATTTGGTAGTCCAGCAATCATCCGACGACTGGGACGCCAAGGGTGCAAACATGGTGAGCTACCATTTCTTTGTTCAGCAACTCAACGGATATTTTGAAGGATGCGAGTTCCTCCATGTGCCAGGGGCCGACAACGAGCAAGCAGATGCCCTGGCACGAATAGGCTCCACCCGACAAGCCATACCAACCGACATCTCTCTCCAACACCTCCTCAAGCCGTCTGTCAAGCCATCTCCAGAGTCTGATTCTATCTTCATGCCACCTGACCCCAACACAGTCAGATCCGGCTTGGGGAGCCAAGCAGGCGGCTCGGGCACTTCGACAGGCGGCCCGGGGACTGCCATAGTCGCACCCGGCCCGGGGACTTCAGAACCCGGCTCGGGCACTACGGTAGTCGACCCGGGGACTACATCGACACAACAGGCGGTGGCCGACTCCTACTCATCACCACCCAGCCTACCCGCCCTAGTCGCAGTAGCCGTATTGACAATAGAAGAAGTCACAGCTCCATAATGGGCCCAGCCCATCCTCCACTTCCTGATAAACAGAGAGCTGCCGACTGACGAGATCTCGGCAAGACAAGTCCAACACCGAGCCGGAGCATACACAATAATGAAGCGAGAGCTTGTTAGGCGCAGCATTACCGGAGTCTGCCAGCGCTGCGTCGAGCCAGAGAAAGGCATAGCAATCCTCAAAGACATCCATCAAGGCGAATGCGTCCACCATCCAGCCTCAAGATCACTCATCACCAAAGCTTTCCGCCATGATTTCTTCTGGCCGACTGCTTTGGACGATGCCAAGGAATTAGTCAAGCACTGCAAAGGTTGCAAGTCTTCGGCTCCAAGCAACACCTGCCGGCTTCTGCACTCAAGACCATCCCCATCACCTGGCCTTTTGCCGTCTGGGGACTGGACATGGTGGGCCCATTCAAGACGGCGCGCGGCGGCATGACACATCTGCTTGTCTCCATGGACAAATTTACCAAATGGATTGAAGCAAAGCCGATGAAGAAACTGAATGGGCCGACTGCTGTGACATTCATTGCAGATATCACAACCCGGTATGGCGTACTACACAGCATCATCACTGACAACGGCACGAATTTTGCGAAGGGAGCACTGGCACGTTTCTGCGCAACACAGGGCATCCGACTGGACTTAGCGTCCGTTGCTCACCCGCAGTCAAACAGCCAAGTCGAGCAAGCAAACGGCCTCATCCTCTCCGGCATCAAGCCCCATTTGGTTGTGCCACTAGAGCGTTCGGCCGGCTATTGGCTCGATGAGCTGCCGACTGTCCTCTGGAGCCTGTGCACTACCCCGAACAAGTCAACCGGCTTCACCACTTTCTTCCTTGTATATGGTGCCAGGCTGTCATCCCAACTGACATTGAGTTCGACTCACCTCGGGTCACCATGTACATGGAGGCGGAGGCCAAGGAAGCAAGAGAAGGCGGCGTCGACTTGCTGGAAGAGGGCCAGCTGTTAGCCCTCAGCCGGTCCGCCATCTACCAGCAGGGTCTATGCCGTTACCACAGCCGGAAGGTCAAGCCAAGATCCTTCCAAGAGGGTGATCTTGTGCTCCGGTTGATCCAGCGAACAGCCGGCCAGCACAAGCTCTCTGCCCCTTGGGAAGGCCCCTTCTTCATCAGCCGGGCTCTAGGCAACGACTCCTACTACCTGATCGACGCATAGAAGCCGAAGGCACGCAAGAGAGATGATTCCGGCAAGGAGTTGGAGCGGCCATGGAACGCCAATCTTCTCCGAAGATTTTACAGTTAAAATGCAGTATGTACCATGCTACCTTTTGTATTAAGTACGAGACAACGGGCCCCCCGAGGAGTACTCGGGGACTACCCTACTTTATCTATGAATGATGGTTATCATACCCATGGTTATGCCACTACATTCATTTTTTTGTCCGACACCGGGTTTGATCAGTCGGCCTGGGGACTTGCCGCCTTGGGTTATATTTAAGTTCTACCTGCAGCCAGACAAGTAATGTGTTCGCACCCAAGCCCTCTCTTGTTGAAGGTCGCAACTCGAAGAATCGATTGTCCGGCTAGCAAGAGCCAAAGGCAGAAAAGGGTGCCCACACGAAAAACGGCTAAGGACTAACGAACTTATATAACCCAAGACGGCTTCCCTCCCCGCCAACTGGCTGTCAGAGCAGCCGGCTGGCCGGCTTCCCTTCTTACTCTGCTACAATCTAAGAAAGCTCCAGTACTTGTCCTCTCAGAAGGCCAAGACCTTACCCGGCCACAGACTGCAGAGCAACTGTCCGGCTGGGAAGGCGGCGACCAAGGGAGGGCGGCAAAGGAAAACAGCCCAAAGATGAAAAGCAAGTAGGAATGAAAGTCAAGCACATGCATAAATATATTTACACAAAAGGCCTTCGAAAGGCCGGCATTCGACATAGTTTGAATACACCCCCAGTGGGTGGAACTGCACAAATTTAATAAAAAAGTTGTTCAAGGAGTAACGAGCAGGAAAGTAAAGATGACGAGTCAGGCCAAGGGAGCAACTGGGGAGACGACAGTGTCGGATGGAGGAGTGGTCGGCTGGCGAGTCTCAGCTTGGTCATCACCTGCGGCAGGCGGCGCGTTCGCACGCGCCTCATTGCTGGAGGCACGATCAAGCTAAGGCTGCTCCACCATCTGGCGTAGTGTCTTCGCCATCTTCCTCCTCCTCCTCTTCGCCCTCGTCGCTGGAGTCGATCTCCTCCGCCGAGTCTTCACCGTCTGCCGTGTTCAGCCCGAACCATTCCTCCGGCTGAGCGACACCGTCTTCGTTTACCTCTGGAGCAAAGGCGCTGGTGTCAGTGAAGTCGGCGATCGCCGAGGCACGCTGGATGATAGCCGGCCGCACCGCCTCCAGCTCCTCGTCAGCCTCCTGCCGCCAGGTGCGCAGCTGGTACAAATTCAGCCCAGGATACCAAGCCCGGACAAAGCGCCCGCCGAGCGCCGGACCGAGCTGCTGAAGCCTTCCAGGCCTCGAAGCGGCCGACTGCTACCTCCAGCCAGTCGGCAGTCCGGCTGGGGTTGTGGGGAATGACCTCACCGGGCCAGAGGGCGGCCAGCACCTGCGCTCCGGCACGCTGTAGATGGTGGAGCATGCTATAGGCCGGCTAGAGGCGGGCTTGGATCGCCAGAAGCTACTCCTCAAGCGACCGGTTGGCGTCCGGCGCGATCTCAACCCCCGCCTACCCCCGGGCCTCGCGGTGAGCTTCGATGGCTTGGTTGGCGGCGATGGAGTAACCGGGGAAGTATTCTGCACAAATAAGAAAGAAACAGAACAAATCAGAAGATAAACCAGATGACCAGGACGAGCAAAGGGGCGAAGAAGAAGGCGGCCTACCGTCAATCAAATCTTCTACCCGGCCTTATCCTTCGCTCAATGCCTGCCTTGCCTCGGCCCAGCTCGCCGCTTCGGTCTCATACTCGGCTTTGAGGGCGGCCTCGCTGTCCTGCGCCGCCTTCAGGGCCGCCTTGTGGTTCTCCTCCTGGTCGGCTCCTTCTTGGCCAGGCGATCACTTTCCTGGGCCAGGGCGTTGAGCTCGGCCTCCCTAGTGCGAAGGGCGGTCTGGGCCACACCTAGCTGCTCCGTCAAGTCGGCATTGGCTACTGCCGACATGGAGAAGAAGAAATTAAGGAAGAAGTCGTCAGGAAAGATCCGACCCGAATGCTCAGCAGTCGTCCCGAATCTCGGGGACTACACCCAGTGGGTGCGCTGACGCGCCCCCACATGAGATAGGAAATAAAGCACTTACTCCGGCTCTTCGTCATATTGGCGGTCTTCTGATTCATCTCCCGAGCCTGGGAGTTGATGGTAGCAGCCTGGAGGTTGTGATAGTCCTGCGAATAGGACGAAGGTGCGAACAAGAACAAATCATTAAATCAAAGTCTTCTGAGAACTTCCAAGCCGCCTGCTCAGCAGCCGACTCGGAACTCGGGGACTACACCCAGTGGGTGCGCTGACGCGCCCCCACGGAAGAAGTCAAGAGCAAGAAGACTCACCCGAATGGCCGACCGCATTGCAAGAAACTCTTGGGTATACTGCTTCAGCGCGGTGGCCTAAGACTAAAGCTGGCCCCGGACATCTTGCGCCGCCACATTCAACACGGCCGTCCCACCACCCGGCGTCCATCCTAGCGAGCTGACGCTGGCCATCTCCAGCTCATGGGACTGCGAGCTAGAACCCGTGGCCCTCTGCGGGTCCAGCTCTGAAGCCGCCTCCCCTGCACGCCGACGAGTCGGCGTCAGGACCACAAGGTCCGCCCCCACAATTGGCTCACCTCCAGCCGGCTGCGCAGGCGGCGCCTCGGGCTGGCCGCCTTGGCCTGTCCCGGCCAATGGTGGCGGCGCCGCCTCTCCCTCCGGGACGACCACGTCGCCCCGTCCCTCTCCATCGCCGGGTAGTCCCGGCCGGCTTCCTCTGGCGGGGGCACCGGGATGTCGGGGGCCATAGTGCGGAGGGGGATGATGAGCTGTGGAGGCTGGCTATGCAGGGCCTCCGCCGCCCTCTCCGCATCCGCGGCCTCCGCCTGGGCCTTGGCCGCCGCATCGGCTTGCGCCTCAGCCAACTCTACCGTCGCCTCCTGAGCCGCCCTGGCGGCGGCTGCCCTCTGCTCCTCCGCCTCCCGCTCCTCCCACGCCTCCCGCGTGTTCCGCTCTGTCTCCGCTTGGAGCTCAGCACGGGGGTCTACGCGGCGGGAACTTGCGGATCCTCCCGCCCCTCCGACTATGGAGGCGGCTGTAGTCCGCTCAAGAGAGAGCGGCGCCTTGGTTGATAAGACAAGAAGAGGCTTAAAAGAATGCCAACTGAAGAGAATAAAGAAAGGCGTGCGAGGATTAGCACTTACGCCGAAACTGCCTGCGGCTGCTTCACCACCTTGCGGAACCGGGCCGCCTTCGCGGCCGCCTGCTCCCGCTTGGTCGCCGCCACGGTACCCTTGGGCTTCTTCGGCCGACCGCCGAAGAGAGTCGCCGCCGCCCGACGTTTCTATGCGTCGCCCCATGCAGCCGGCCCACTAGAAGGGCCCACGCCTTGATGGTCAGATGACGGCTGGCGGCGCGGAATAGGTTCGGCCTCGTCATCATCCGGCCATTCCTCGAAACTGGCGGTGAACCCGGAGCCGCCAGTGTCGCCGCCTCCCCCCACGACGTCGTCGTCCAGGGCGGCTGCCCCCAAATCGGGGTCGTCAGGGTCGTCCGCCATGCGGTCGGTAGTGAACTCGCGTTCCGCCCCCGCGGTCCCGGCCGATGGGTGAAGGAAGTGGTTCTGATTAAAAACAAGCCGACTGGTCAGAAGCCGGCCAGAAAGAACTCGGCAACAGGAGAAGAAGAAAAGAAGGAAGGCTTACCACAGGCGGGGGTTGGTGCGAGAATACGGCTCCTTGCCGTACCGCCACTCCTCGGTGAGCATGCAGTTGGCGATGTAGTTCACCACCTAAGATACCTTGTCTTGAGGCTTCTCCTTGGTGCTCAGCCGGCTTGGGTCGAAGCGGCCGCTCATCTGACAGATCAGATGAGGGCGGCCTTGGAGCGGGAGCACCCGGCGCTCCACGAAGGTGGCTATCAGGTTGGGCCCGGTCAGGCCCTCCGACTGGAGCAGCATCCGAAGCCGGGCAACGGTGCCAACCCTAGCCGGCGTTAGCGACCTGGCCCGGTAGGACCACGAGGGCTGTCTCCCAACCGGCTGGCCGGCTACGTAAGCCGACAGATTGACGTAGTCGCCCTGCGACGCGGCGTTCTTCACATAAAAATAAGATTTCTGCCAAAGCATCACCGACTGGATCAGCGCGATGGGCGGAAATGGGTTGTTGGCTGTCGATCTCTGATGACCCACAAGTATAGGGGATCTATCATAGTCCTTTCAATAAGTAAGAGTGTCGAACCCAACAAGGAGCAGAAGGAAATGATAAGCGGTTTTCAGCAGAACTACCATGATGTTTTTTATGTGTAGAAAAGAAAAGTTCTCGGAATGTCCTGGAAATCTCATGACCCACAATTATAGGGGATCTATCGTAGACCTTTCGATAAGTAAGAGTGTCAAACCCAACGAGGAGCAGAAGGAAATGATAAGCGGTTTTCAGTAAGGTATTCTCTGCAAGTACTGAAATAAGTGGTAACAGATAGTTTTGTGATATGATAAATCGTAACGAGCAACAAGTAGCGAAAGTAAATAAAGTGCATCAAGGTGGCCCAATCCTTGCTATAGCAAAGGACAAGCCTGGACATACTCTTATAATAGGAAAAGCGCTCCCGAGGACACATGGGAATATCGTCAAGCTAGTTTTCATCATGCTTATATGATTCACGTTCGGTACTTTGATAATTTGATATGTGGGTGGACCGGTGCTTGGGTGCTGTTCTTACTTGAACAAGCATCCCACTTATGATTAACCTCTGTTGCAAGCATCCGCAACTACAACAAAAGTATTAAGGTAAACCTAACCATAGCATGAAACATATGGATCCAAATCAGCCCCTTACGAAGCAACGCATAAACTAGGGTTTAAGCTTCTATCACTCTAGCAACCCATCATCTACTTATTACTTCCCAATGCCTTCCTCTAGGCCCAAATAATGGTGAAGTGTTATGTAGTCGACGTTCACATAACACCACTAGAGGCTAGACAACATACATCTCATCAAAATATCAAACGAATACCAAATTCACATGACTACTAATAGCACGACTTCTCTCTTGTCCTCAGGAACAAACGTAACTACTCACAAATCATATTCATGTTCATAATCAGAGGAGTAATATTATGCACAAAGGATCTGAACATATGATCTTCCACCAAATAAACCAACTAGCATCAACTACAAGGAGTAATCAACACTACTAGCAACCTACTAGCACCAATCCCGTACTTGGAGACAAGAATTGGATACAAGAGATGAACTAGGGTTTGGAGATGAGATGGTGCTGGTGAAGATGTTGATGGAGATTGCCCTCTCCCGATGAGAGGATCGTTGGTGATGACGTTGGTGATGATTTCCCCCTCCCGGAGGGAACTGTCCCAGGCAGAACAGCTCTACCGGAGCCCTAGATTGGTTCCTCCAAGGTTCCACCTCGTGGCGGTGGAGTCTCGTCCCGAAAGGTTGCTTAATGTTTTTTCTCATCAAAATACCTCATATAGGACAAGATGGGTGTCGGAGAGCCACCAGGGGGCCCACGAGGTAGGGGGGCGCGCCCCGGGGGGGGGGGGGCGCCCCCACCCTCGTGAGGAGGGTGTGGGCCCCCTGGCCTTCATCTTTGGCGATGATTTTTCTTTATTTACTTTAAGATATTCCGTGGAGTTTCAGGACTTTTGGAGTTGCGCAGAATAGGTCTCCAATATTTGCTCCTTTTCCATCCCAGAATTCTAGCTGCCGGCATTCTCCCTCTTCATGTAAACCTTGTAAAATAAGAGAGAATAGCCATAAGTATTGTGACATAACGTGAGATAACAGCCCATAATGCAATAAATATTGATATAAAAGCATGATGCAAAATGGACGTATCAACTCCCCCAAGCTTAGACCTCGCTTGTCCTCAAGCGAAAAGCCGATAACAATAAATATGTCCTCATGTTTAGAGGTAGAGGCGTCGATAAAAATAAAAGACGGACATGAAGGCATCATGATTATTTCCATAACAGCAACATGTATAAATTTTGTCATATGATTACTCATGTTCAAGTGATGATCTTTTCACAATGCAAAAGTATGAAGCAGAAACCTTGTTGAGCACCAAAAAATAATAACCTCAGTCATTGAAGCAATTGCAATTTATCATAACATCGGAAAGAGTCTATGTTAGAGCTTGAAGGCAAGTCCACATACTCAACTATCACTTAGTCCTTCATAATTGCTAACATTCACGCAATACTTATGGTTATGGAGTTTTAATCGGACACAGAGAAAGTTAGGGGCTTATAGTTTTGCCCCACAACCTTTTACCTCAAGGGTAATGTCAACAATAATAATTCATGCTCCCCTACATCCAATTAGATATATATTTCATGTTCTTTCCAACATGCTGAGCTTGTCAAAGGATAAAATGAAAAAGGAAAGGTGAAGATCACCGTGACTCTTGCATAAAGTAGAGAATAGTAATAAAAGATAGGCCCTTCGCAGAGGGAAGCAGAGGTTGTCATGCGCGTTTAGGGTTGATGCACAAAATCTTAATGCAAAAGAATGTCACTTTATATTGCCCCTTGCATGTGGACCTTTATTATGCAGTCAGTCGCTTTTATTACTTCCACAACAAGTTCGTACAAAGCTTATTTTTCTGCACTAATAAGTCATGCATATTTAGAGAGCAATTTTTATTGCTTGAACCGATGACAACTTACTTGAAGGATCTTACTCAATCCATAGGTAGATATGGTGGACTCTCATGGCAAAACTGGTTTAAGGGTATTTGGAAGCACAAGTAGTATTTCCACTTGGTGCTGAGAATTTGGCTAGCAGGAGGGGGAAAGGCAAGCTCAACACGTTAGAGGATCCATGACAACATACTTTATCTCAGATGTAAGAAAACATAACTCATTATGTTGTCTTCCTTGTCCAACCTCAACTCTTTGGCATGTCATATTTTAATGAGTGCTCCCAATCGTAAGAAATGTCAATGATAATATATCTATATGTGAAACCTCTCTTTCCTTATTACTTCCTATTAATTGAAACAATGACCAAAGCTATATTTGCCAACTCCCAACAACTTTTAATCATCATACTCTTTTCTATGTGAAGTCATTACTCTCAATAAGATCAATATGAACTATTTGTTTCTTTTTATTCTTTTTCTTCTTTCTATTCACCCAAGATCATGGCAAAATAATCAAGCCCTTGACTCAAAACTAATCTTTATTATATAGATAGCTCACGGACTCGATTACATAGAGGGATCATAAAGCAAAACTCAAAACTAAATCATGTCAAGACTTTATTCTACTAAATCAAGATACTACTAAAAGGATCAAACTACGAAAAATGGTAAAGATAGGAGTTGTGATGGTGATACGATACCAGGGCACCTCCCCCAAGCTTGGTAGTTGCCAAGGGGAGTGCCCATACCCATGTGATTATTTCTTCGGAGGTGGTGAAGTAGGTGTTGTTGCAGTTTTCTTCTCTAGCTTACACTTGAGGCTAAAATTTTCCTCCCTTAGATCCTCATTCTCGAGCTCAAGTTTCATTATCTTCTTGCATAGTGTTTCCTTGCTGTCCTGCAAAAACGTGGTGGGATAGATTGGTCCTTAGGGAGGCTTGACTTCTTGAACTCCACATGCATATCACCAGGTTGAGGCAGTGGGTCGTCCTCTTCATCAGAGCTTGTCTCCTCCTTCCTCTTTGGATCATAGTCTTCTTCTTCCTGTGTGGTCCAGCCATAGTGTTCCACATCCCCATATACTTTTGGATTTGAAATATAATCAGCTATGTAGCTCTCTCCCTCTGAATCTTGGGACGACATCTTGTTCAAATCTGCAGCAGGAACAGTTTGAAACGAAAACAGAGGATATTTGCGTGATACGAGCGTCAAAACCTTCGGGAGTATATATAATGAAACTTTACCGACCAAGATACGTATCATGCAAGAAAATGGAGTCCGAAGGGCACACGAGGTGCTCACGAGGTAGGGGGAGCGCCCTCCATCCTCGTGGAGGCCTCGTGTCCTTCCCGGACTGCCACTTATTTTTCTATTTTTCTAAAAATTCCAAAACGGAGAAATATTGCCTTAAAAATTGTTTTGGAGTCGGTTTACTTACCGTACCACATACCTATTCCTTTTCGGAGTCTGAAACGGTCTGGAAAGTGTCCCTTATGTATTCCTTCGGGGTTACGGTTTCAATAATATTTGTTTCAACATTTATGGGATTACCTGAGATATAATGTTTGATTCTTTGACCGTGTACCACCTTCGGATTTGTGCCTTCAAAGTTGTTGATTTTTATGGCGCCGGAACGATAGACCTCCTCGATAACGTAGGGACCTTCCGATTTAGAGAGAAGTTTTCCTGCAAATTTAGTTGTATAGCAATACATAATCACCTACATTAAACTCACGCTTTTGTATTGTTTTGTCATGCCGTCTTTTAAATTTTTCTTTAAACAACTTGGCATTTTCATAAGCTTGGGTTCTCCATTCATCAAGTGAGCTAATATCAAATAACCTCTTCTCACTAGCAAGTTTGAAGTCATAGTTGAGCTCTTTAATAGCCCAATATGCTTTATGCTCTAGTTCGAGAGGTAAGTGACGTGCTTTTCCATAAACCATTTTATACGGAGACATACCCATAGGATTTTTATATGCAATTCTATAGGCCCATAATGCATCATCAAGTTTCTTGGACCAATTCTTTCTCGACCTATTAACAGTCTTTTGCAAAATTAATTTGAGCTCTCTATTACTCAATTCTACTTGACCACTAGACTGTGGGTGATAAGGAGATGCAATTCTATGATTAACGTCATATTTAGCAAGCATTTTACGGAAAGCACCATGAATAAAGTGTGAACCACCATCAGTCATTAAATATCTAGGGACTCCGAACCTCGAAAAAATAACTTCCTTAAGCATTTTAATAGAAGTGTTATGATCAACACTACTAGTTGGAATAGCTTCTACCCACTTAGTAATGTAATCAACAACAACTAAAATATGTTTATATCCATTAGAGGCGGGAAAAGGTCCCATATAATCAAAGCCCCAAACATCAAATGGTTCAATAACAAGTGAATAATTCATAGGCATTTCTTGACGTCTACTAATATTACCAATTCTTTGACATTCATCGCAAGACAAGACAACCTTACGGGCATCCTTGAAGAGAGTAGGCCAATAAAAACCGGATTGCAATACCTTATGTGCAGTTCTATCTCCAGCGTGGTGACCTCCATAAGCTTCGGAGTGACACTTGCGTAGGATCTGTTCCTGTTCATGCTCAGGTACACAACGTCTAATAACACCATCTACTCCTTCTTTATAAAGATGTGGGTCATCACAAAAGTAATGTCGCAAATCATAGAAAAACTTTTTCTTTTGTTAGTATGTGAAGCTAGGTGGTATAAATTTAGCGACAATATAATTAGCATAATCAGCATACCATGGAGTGCTACGAGAAGTGCTTATGACATTTAGTTGCTCATCAGGGAAGCTATCATCAATAGGTAGTGGGTCATCAAGAACATTCTCTAACCAAGATAAGTTATCTGCAACGAGGTTCTGAGCTCCTTTTCTATCAACAATATGCAAATAAAATTCTTGCAGCAAGAGAACCCATGTAATAAGTCTAGGTTTTGCATCTTTCTTTTCCATAAGATATTTAATAGCAGCATGATCAGTGTGAATAGTTACTTTAGAGTCTACAATATAGGGTCTGAATTTATCACAAGCAAATACAACTGCTAAAAGTTCCTTTTCGGTAGTAGCATAATTTCTTTGAGCATTGTCTAGATTCTTACTAGCATAATGAATAACATTTAATTTCTTATCAACTCTTTGCCCTAGAACAGCACCTACAGCATAATCACTAGCATCACACATAATTTCAAAGGGTAAATTCCAATCAGGTGGCTGAACAACAGGTGCAGAGACTAATGTTTTCTTAGGTATTTCAAATGCTTCTACACAATGATCATCAAAGACAAATGGTACATCTTTTTGTAATAAATTAGTTAGAGGCCGAGAAATTTTTGAGAAGTCCTTAATGAACCTCCTATAAAATCCAGCATGACCAAGGAAACTTCATATACCTTTATTGTCCTCGGGACATGGCATCTTTTCAATAACATCAACTTTGGCTTTATCAACTTTAATACCTCTTTCAGAAACTTTGTGCCCCAAGACAATACCTTCATTAACCATAAAGTGACACTTTTCCCAATTCAAGACAAGATTAGTTTCTTCACATCTCTGCAAAACTCGATCAAGATTGCTCAAGCAATCATCAAAAGAGGAACCATAGACGGAAAAATCGTCCATGAAAACCTCACAAATTTTTTCACAAAAGTCAGAGAATATAGCCATCATGCATCTTTGAAAGGTAGCAGGTGCATTACATAAACCAAAAGGCATACCTCTATAAGCAAAAGTACCAAAAGGGCATGTAAAAGTAGTCTTTGATTGATCTTTAGCCGACACAAGTATTTGAGAGAAACCAGAATAACCATCTAGAAAGCAATAATGTGTATGTTTGCAAAGTCTTTCTAGCATTTGATCAATAAAAGGTAAGGGGTAATGATCCTTCTTAGTAGCTTTATTTAATTTGCAGAAATCAGTTACCATCCTATAGCCTGTGATAATTCTTTGCGGGATCAATTCATCTTTATCATCAGGGACAACAGTAATACCTCCCTTCTTAGGGACACAATGGACATGACTTACCCACTGACTATTAGCAACGGGATAAATTATACCTGCCTCCAGAAGCTTGAGTATTTCTTTTCTTACCACTTCTTTCATTTTAGGATTCAGACATCGTTGAGGATCACGAACTGGTTTCGCATCCGCTTCCAAATTTATTTTATGTTGACATAGAGTGGGACTAATGCCCTTAAGATCATGAGGAGTATATCCAATAGCGGCACGATGCTTCTTCAGAGTTTTCAATAGTCTTTCTTCTTCATGCTCTGAAAGGTTAGCACTAATAATAATAGGATATATTTTCTTTTCATCAAGATAAGCATATTTAAGATTACCAGGCAACGGTTTAAGCTCGAACACAGGATCACCCTTGGGTGGAGGAGGATCCCCTAGGATTTCAATAGGCAAATTGTGTTGTAGAATAGGTTCCTGTTTAAAGAATACTTCATCTGTTTCCCTTCTTTCATTCATGAACATATCATTTTCATGGTCTAGTAAATATTGTTCCAAAGGATCACTAGGAGGTACAACAATAGAAGCAAGACCAATAATTTCATCCTTACTAGGCGATTCTTGCTCACGATGTTGTTTACTAAATTTAGAGAAATTAAACTCATGAACCATATCATCCAAGCCAATAGTAACAACATTCTTTTCATAGTCTATCTTAGCATTAACAGTACTCAAGAAGGGTCTACCAAATATAATGGGACAAAAGCTATCTTGTGGAGAACCAAGAACAAGAAAATCAGCGGGATATTTTGTTTTTCCACACAAGACTTCAACGTCTCTAACAATTCCCATTGCAGATATAGTATCTCTATTGGCAAGTTTAACTGTAACATCAATATCTTCTAACTCAGCAGGTGCAATATCATGCATAATTTCTTTGTATAAGTCAATGGGTATTACACTAGCACTAGAACCCATATCACACAGGCCATGATAACAATGATCTCCTATTTGAACAGAAATAACAGGCACGCCTACCATAGGTCTATGTTTATCTTTAGCACAAGGTTTAGCAATTCTAGCAGTTTCACCACAGAATTGAATAACATGCCCATCAATATTATCAGACAAGAGATCTTTAAAAATAGCAATACTAGGTTCTACTTTGATTTGCTTAGGAGGTGTATAAGTTCTAATATTGCTTTTATGAACAACAGTTGAAGCTTTAGCATGATCCTTCATTCTAACAGGGAAAGGTGGTTTCTCGACATAAGAAGTGGGAACAATAGGATCAATATAAGTGACCGTCTTTTCTTCAACTTTAATAGGTGCAGCTACTTTTACTTCTATGGGAGGATGATATTTAAACCACTTCTCCTTGGGGAGATCAACATAGGTAGCAAAATATTCACAGAAAGAAGCTACTATCTTAGAGTCAAGTCCATATTTAGTGCTAAACTTACGGAAAATATCGGTATCCATAAAAGATTTAACACAATCAAACTTAGGTGTCATACCTGACTCCTTACCTTCGTCGAGGTCCCAATCTTCAGATTTGCGTTTAATTCTATCCAATAAATTCCATCTGAATTCAATAGTCTTCATCATAAAAGAGCCAGCACAAGAAGTATCGAGCATGGTGCGATTGTTATCAAAAAGCTGAGCATAAAAACTTTGAACAATTACTTCTCTTGGGAGCTCATGATTGGGGCATGAATATAACATTGATTTAATCCTCCCCCAAGCTTGAGTGATGCTTTCTCCTTTGAGAGGCAAAAAATTATATATATAATTGCGATCATGGTGAACAAGATGCATAGGGTAATACTTTTGATGAAATTCCAGTTTCAATCTTTTATAGTTCCAAGATCTCATATCATCACATAGCCTATACCATGTCAATGCATCTCCCTTCAAAGATAAAGGGAAGGCCTTCTTCTTAACAACATCATCGGGTATACCTGCAAGCTTAAATAGTCCACAAACTTCATCCACATAGAGTAGATCTTCATCAGGATGTTTTGTTCCATCTCCTGTAAAAGTGTTAGCTACCAGTTTTTCCATCATACCCGAAGGAATTTCAAAAGGAGTTTCATTTTCAATAGGTTCAGTAGGTTGAGGAGCAACTCTTTGCTCTACTGGACGGGGTGAAGATACCCCGAACAAGCCTCTCAGAGAATTACTTTCCATAGTAACAAGTGACAGAAAATTTCAGCACACTATATAAAATTTTCCTTACCAAATTCCACCTACCAAAGGCGCTACACTCCGCGGCAACGGCGCCAGAAAAGAGTCTTGATGACCCACAAGTATAGGGGGTCTATCGTAGTCCTTTCGGTAAGTAAGAGTGTCGAACCCAACGAGGAGCAGAAGGAAATGATAAGCGGTTTTCAGCAAGGTATTCTCTGCAAGTACTGAAATAAGTGGCAACAGGTAGTTTTGTGATAAGATAAATCGTAACGAGCAACAAGTAACAAAAGTAAATAAAGTGCAGTAAGGTGGCCCAATCCTTTTTATAGCAAAGGACAAGCCTAGACAAACTCTTATAATAGGAAAAGCGCTCCCGAGGACACATGGGAATATCGTCAAGCTAGTTTTCATCACGCTTATATGATTCGCGTTCGGTACTTTGATAATTTGATATGTGGGTGGACCCGTGCTTGGGTGCTGTTCTTACTTGAATAAGCATCCCACTTATGATTAACCTATATTGCAAGCATCCACAACTACAACAAAAGTATTAAGGTAAACCTAACCATAGCATGAAACATATGGATCCAATTCAGCCCCTTACGAAACAATGCATAAACTAGGGTTTAAGCTTCTGTCACTCTAGCAACCCATCATCTACTTATTACTTTCCAATGCCTTCCTCTAGGCCCAAATAATGGTGAAGTGTTATGTAGTCGACGTTCACATAACACCACTAGAGGCTAGACAGCAGACATCTCATCAAAATATCGAACGAATACCAAATTCACATGACTACTAATAGCAAGACTTCTCCCTTGTCCTCAGGAACAAATGTAACTACTCACAAATCATATTCATGTTCATAATCAGAGGGGTAATATTATGCATAAAGGATCTGAACATATGATCTTCCACCAAATAAACCAACTAGCATCAACTACAAGGAGTAATCAACACTACTAGCAACCTACTAGCACCAATCCCGGACTTGGAGACAAGAATTGGATACAAGAGATGAACTAGGGTTTGGAGATGAGATGGTGCTGGTGAAGATGTTGATGGAGATTTCCCTCTCCCAATGAGAGGATCATTGGTGATGACGTTGGTGATGATTTCCCCCTCCCGGAGGGAAGTGTCCCTGGCAGAACAGCTCTGCCGGAGCCCTAGATTGGTTCCGCCAAGGTTCTGCCTCATGGCGGCGGAGTCTCGCCCCGAAAGGTTGCTTAATGTCCCACCCTCGTGCAGGTTGTGGGCCCCCTGGCCTTAATCTTTGGCGGCAATTTTTCTTTATTTATTTTAAGATATTCCGTGGAGTTTCAGGACTTTTGGAATTGCGAAGAATAGGTCTCCAATATTTTCTCCTTTTCCAGCCCAGGATTCCAGCTGCCGGCATTCTCCCTCTTCATGTAAACCTTGTAAAATAAGAGAGAATAGCCATAAGTATTGTGACATAACATGAAATAACAACCCATAATGCAATAAATATTGATATAAAAGCATGATGCAAAATGGACGTATCAATCTCCCCATGGCGATGAAGGCGCCGCATGGAGCCGGCACGCCTGCGACAACCGTACCGAGCTTGGACTGGAAGAACTCCCCCCAAAGCTCGATGGTAGGGAGGACGCCGAGGAAGCCTTCGCATAGAGTGACGAAGGCCGACAGCAGCACCACCGTGTTTGGAGTGACGTGGTGCGCCTGGAGATGATAAAACTCGAGAAACGAGCGGAAGAAACCGCTCGCGGGCAGGCCGACGCCGCGCAGGCAGTGTGAGTAGAAGATTACCCGCTCGCCCTCCTCCGGCGCCAGCAAAACCTCGCTCTCCAGCGCGAGACGGACCTGCACGTGATCCCTGCCCGGCAACCGCCGCGTCTTGCGGAGGAAGTCGATGTGGTCTTCACGGACGTTGGAGCCGTCCCAGGAGCTGGACATCGGGGCCATGAGAGCGGAGAAGCAACGGAGAATGCGCAGCGTCAGGGCACGCACGTTTCGGCCGCGGCGGAGCAACGGCGTGCCGAGGAGACCAGCAGGGCGGCGGCATCATGGAGAGCACTTGCGACGACAAAATGAAGGAAGAAGAAGGAGATGGCGGAGCGAGGGCGAGCGTGCTAGTATCTGCCGCTCCCCCTCCTCCCCCTACTTATAGCCTCGCGCGGCGAAGCCGAGGAGGCGAGGCGTGGGGGGCATGGGATTAACTAGGCCCACTCCCCCACGTCCCGCTATTATCGCGCCTTTTCGGCGAGTGGAAACCGCCGTCGGAAGACGTGCGGTCAGTTCGGGCCGCAAAAGATCCGCGCCCGGGCCGAGGCATGGAAGTGGTGGGCCCCATTCTGCAGCGGCGTCCCGTCACGCGCGTGGGCTGGCAGGCCCTTCCAGCCGAAGGGTGCCACATGGCGCGCAGGCGGCGGGCGGTCAGCCCGCAGCCTAGCTAGCGCGCTAGCTGGTTCCCGCCTTCAGATTTCGAAGAAACTTCGCTGAGAAGGCAAGCATAATCGAAGCCGGCTCCTAGCTGCCGGCTCTTCAGGATAGGAAGCTGATTGAGCTTCCCGTTCCCCTCTCAGCCACGAAGTGCAACCAGCTTCGGGGACTACTGTCGGAGTAAATGACCACGGGTAGCCTTGCCGGCTCCCCCTGGCTGTTCAAAAAATGGCAGGCCGATCGAGCCTTCAAGTATCCAAGACGCGGGGCCGCCTTCCCTCAGCCGGCTATCACACCAGCCGACTACTGAAAGGCGGACCGGCCCAAAAACCCTCAAGAAGGAAGCCGCGAGAGGGCTGGCTCCATGAAGCCGGCCACGAAAGAGCCGAATCCAAAGAGCCGACCACGAGAGGGCCGACTCCAAGAACCCGGCCCCCAATAGGCGGCCAAGTTCACGCCCTCAAAGTTTGCGCCTACATGACGGAGATGGGACAGGGCGTGGCAACAGTGAAGCCTGCCACCCCCGAATCCCGGAGCACGCATGGCCACAGTACGCCGAACGGGGCAGCCACTACCCGTCCGACGGGGCACTGTTGCCATGCTAATCATGATGCCACCCATGACAAGATGCCAGTATGGTCCACAGGCGGTGGGCCCCTTTGGTCAGAGACACCCAATGGCGGCCATGCTTTACCTAGTCGGCCTGGGGCGTAGCCGGCTCTCCCCAGCCGACTCGTTTCCCCCTCGAAGTATGTGCACCATTAAGGAGATAAGACGAGGTAAGGCTACAGTGAGAACCCGCCAGGTGGCGGCACTGTAGCCATGCTTACCTCGATGAAGCCCTCGTCATCACGGGTGAGGCAACAATAACCAGCCTCCGACAAGACACCCAAGCAGTGGGGCCGGCCTGTCGGCCCAGGGGCTGGCAGCCGGCGGGACCCAGCAGTCGGCGGGCCCCAGCAGTCGGCGGAGAAGCGGGCGAGCATAGACATTGACGGCTGGGCCAGCCCTAGCGGATTACCATTGTACCCCTGGGGGGTAGGCCTATATAAACCCCCCAGGGCACCCATGCAAAGGGTTGGACTTTGATTGTTTTAGACACCACTTTGAGAGGAGAAGAGAGCTAGCCTTGCCGTTCTTCCTCCTCTCACCAAACAGCTCACGGATCCTCTTGTAGCTATTGTCGATCTAGTGATCATGCGGAGACCCTGCAGAGCAGGAGTAGGGGTATTATCTCCACGGAGAGCACCCAACCTGGGTAAGATCCGCCGGCGTGCATGTCTTCGCCTCACCCCGTTCCCAGACACCGGCGATGTCTTATTGGCTCCCACAATGATAGCCATATTTTGTCATATGTCGCACCTACCACCCGACACCCCCCCGATACTACTCATAGATTCATCAAAATAAACAAACAACACAATGAAAACAGAATCTGTCAAAAACAGAACAGTCTGCAGTAATCTGTATCAAACCTATACTTCTGGAACCCTAAAAATTATGAAATAAATTTCTGGACCTTAGCAATTTTTCTATGAATCATATGCAAAAAGAATAAACCTAAAATAACTCTCCAGTAAAAAATGGCAGCTAATCTCGTGAGCGCTAAAGTTTCTGTTTTTCACAGCAAGATCACATAAACTTCACCCAAGTCTTCCCAAAGGTTCTACTTGGCACTTTATTGAAAGAAAAGCTATAAAACATGATTACTACAGTAGCATAATCATGTGGACACACAAAAACAGTAAGGATAAATATTGGGTTGTCTCCCAACAAGCGCTTTTCTTTAATGCCTTTCTAGCTAGGCATGATGATGGCAACGCTGCTCACATAGAAGATAAGAATTGAAACATAACGGGAGCATCATGAAGCATATGACTAGCACATTTCAGTCTAACCCACTTCCTATGCATAGGGATTTTGTGAGCAAACAACTTATGGGAACAATAATCAACTAGCATAGGAAGGTAAAACAAGCATAGCTTCAAAAATTTCAACACATAGAGAGGAAACTTGACATTATTGTAATTCCTACAAGCATAAGTTCCCCCTCATAATAATTTTCAGTAGCATCATGAATGAATTCAACAATATAACCAGAACCTAAAGCATTCTTTTCATGATCTACAAGCATAGAAATTTTACTACTCACCACATAAGCAAAGTTCTTCTCACGAATAGTAGTGGGAGCAAACTCAACAAAATAGTTATCATGTGAGGCATAATCCAATTGAAAACTAAAATCATGATGACAAGTTTCATGGTTATCATTATTCCTAATAGCATACAAGTCATCACAATAATCATCATAGATATCAACTTTGTTCTCATAATCAATTGGAACCTCTTCCGAAATAGTGGAATCATCACTAAATAAAGGTGACACTCTTCCAAATCCACTTTCATGTTCATCACAATAAGATTCAACATCCTCCAAAATAGTGGGATCACTACTTCCTAAAGTTGACACTCTTCCAAACCCACTTTCATCAATATAATCATCATAAATAGGAGGCATGCTTTCATCATAATAAATATTTTCATCAAAACTTGGGGGACTAAAAATATCATATTCATCAAACATAGCTTCCCCAAGCTTGTGGATTTGCATATCATTAGCATCATGGATATTCAAGGAATTCATACTAACAACATTGCAATCATGCTCATCATTCAAAGATATAGTACCAAACATTCTAATGCATTCTTCTTCTAGCACTTGAGCACAATTTTCCCTTCCATCATTCTCACGAAAGATATTAAAAAGATGAAGCGTATGAGACAAACTTAACACCATTTTTTGTAGTTTTCATTTATAAACTAAACTAGTGATAAAACATGAAACAAAAAAGATTCTATTGCAAGATCTAAAGATATACCTTTAAGCACTCACCTCCCCGGCAACGGCGCCGGAAAGGAGTTTAGTTGACGGGTTGTGAGTGAGTGCCCTTTACCTAGCCTCCCCGGCAACGGCGCCAGAAAAGAGCTTAGTTGACTGGGTGTGAGTGAGTGCCCTTTACCTAGCCTCCCCGGCAACAGTGCCAGAAAAGATCTTGATGTCTACTACACAACCTTCTTCTTGTAGACGTTGTTAGGCCTGCAAGTGCACAGGTTTGTAGGACAGTAGCAAATTTCCCTCAAGTGGATGACCTAAGGTTTATCAATCCGTAGGAGGTGTAGGATGAAGATGGTCTCTCTCAAACAACCCTACAACCAAATAACAAAGAGTCTCTTGTGTCCCCAACACACCCAGTACAATGGTAAATTCTATAGGTGCACTAGTTCGGCGAAGAGATGGTGATACAAGTGCAATATGGATGGTAGATAAAGGTATTTGTAATCTGAAATAATAAAAACAGCAAGGTAGAAAGCGATAAAAGTGAGCGTAAACGGTATTGCAATGATAGGAAACAAGGCCTAGGGTTCATACTTTCACTAGTGCAAGTTCTCTCAATAATAATAACATAGATAGATCATATAACAATCCCTCAACATGCAACAAAGAGTCACTCGAAAGCCACTAATAGCGGAGAACAAACGTAGAGATTATGGTAGGGTATGAAACCACCTCAAAGTTATTCTTTCGAATCAATCTATTCAAGAGTTCGTACTAGAATAACACCTTAAGACACAAATCAACCAAAACCCTAATGTCACCTAGATACTCCATTGTCACCTCAAGTATCCTTGGGCATGATTATACGATATGCATCACACAATCTCAGATTCATCCAACCAACACAAAGTACTTCAAAGGGTGTCCCAAAGTTTCTACCGGAGAGTCAAGAACGTGGGACAACCCCTATGCATAGGTTCATGGGTGGAACCCGCAAGTTGGTCACCAAAACATACCTCAAGAGGCACATGATATCCCATTGTCACCACAGATAAGCATAGCAAGACATACATCAAGTGTTCTCATAAAAGACTCAATCCGATAAGATAACTTCAAAGGGGAAACTCAATTCATCACAAGAGAGTAGAGGGGGAGAAACATCATAAGATCCAACTACAATAGCAAAGCTCGGGATACATCAAGATCGTGCCATAGAGGGAACACGAGAGAGAACACGAGAGAGAGAGAGATCAAACACATAGCTACTAGTACATACCCTTAGCCCCGAGGGTGAACTACTCCCTCCTCATCATGGATAGCGCCGGGATGTTGAAGATGGCCACCGGTGATGGGTTCCCCCTCCGGCAGGGTGCCAGAACGGGTTCCCGAGAGGTTTTTGGTGGCTACAGAGGCTTGCGGCGGCGGAACTCCCGATCTATCTTGATATTCGATGGCTTTAGGGTACGTAGGCTTATATAGGCGAAAGAAGTCGGTCGGTGGGGTGCTCGAGGGGCCCACGAGACAGGGGGCTACCACCCTGTAAGGGGGGCACGGCCTCCTATCTTGTGGCCTCCTCGAGGATCTTCTGGCCTGGACTCCAAGTCTCCAGGATCATATTCTTCCAAAAAATCACGCTGCCCAAGGTTTCATTCCATTTGGACTCCATTTGATATTCCTTTTCTTCGAAATACTGAAACAAGCAATAAAACAGCAATATGGGCTGGGCCTCCGGTTAATAGGTTAGTCCCAAAAGTAATATAAAAGTGTATACTAAAGCCCATAATCATTCAAAACACATAGTAATATAGCATGAATGCTTCATAAATTATAGATATGTTGGAGCGAAACGCCTCCTCCTGCCTCCCCGCCTCATGGGGCGGATGACCCCGAGGTGTCGTCACAGAGGACTTCTCCTGATCCGCAAAGGCCAGAAGGAAACTCTTCGGCCGCCCGAAGTCTGGAGTGTTTGGCTCCCAAGGAGAGCAACAGAAAGAGTCCAGGATTGTCCGGTGCACAACCAGACACACTAATGGGTCTTCTGGAGCAAGCGGCTATCTCAGAGGCGCATCGTACCTTAATGGGTACGGTGGTTGAGAGGATTTCATCCGCCAAAAATGGGTTGAATGAACCCTTTACGAGCCTGCTAAGAGGCTTTGAGGTACGCAAAGTAATGTATATGTATTTTTGACGGTATCGCACATGCTAGGTGTGCTCTGTGTAGATAGTAGCCCCTGAGACTCTAGTTGCCGTCCAGAGGCAGCAAACAGAGGATCATAGTCCCAGGTAATGATCACGCAGCTTTCATGTGCAGGCGGCTGAGGGTCCGGTGGCTAGCCGGACCGCTGATTTTGCCGAACTGAGGCGGCAGCTTTACATGGCGGATGCCGACATCGTGCTTGTGAACAAGCGACTTGACCAGGAACAAGGTATGTTTTTTCGGGTGGTCAACATATATTAAGAGGAGCATGATGCTAGTATCTATAATATGCTATGACTGCAGACGGAGCTGCCGCCGTGGAGACCCTTCGGGCGGAACTTGCCCGAGCCAAGGAATAAGCCAGGAGAAGTGATGCGGTCGCCCTAAACGCGGCCGAAGAGTTAAGAACCGAACAGGCTACTCATCACCAAAGTAAAGATAAAATAGCCAAGATGGCTGTTGAGATGAAAGATGTCGCCGACTGATATGAGCTCCTTGAAAAGGAAAGCCAAGGGAAAGCGGCTGACCTAAAGAAGGCCTTGGAAGCAGCCAAGGAAACTCACTCTGAAATTAGAGCCGCAAGGGAGGAGCTTCGTCAAGCCGGAGATTACACGGCTAGGGGGCCCTTTTTGTTGCAGATGAAGTTCGGAGATCCGAAGTATGCCCCTCTGGATCAATTATGGAGTGCTGCAGACACGTACTTGGACTTGGCAAAGAGTGTTGCTGATGCGACTGAGTTTTTTAAAGAAAAGAAAGATCATGAGGTGGAAAGGTTGTTCTAATCGTAGTTCAGTGCTCCAACGCATCCGTTGCTATTGAATGAACAAATGGCCGTGTGGGCCGAGCTCCATAGGTTGTCCGGGCTTGAACTGAGGTCTGTCGTGGATCATCTTTGGCCGAAGGGACCAAGGCCGGACATTTATTTTGGTTTAGTGCAACAATTCCTTGGTGCTGTGCTGTATATCGACGCTGTAAAGAGGTCGGCGTGCATAGAGGGTGGGCAGATGGTTCTTGCCCGTGTTAAGACATATTGGGCAGGGATGGAGGCCACCGCTATTGCCACCCGGGGTCGGGCCGAAGGCCAGGGCTCGGCCGAGCACTATTTTGAAGAAGTCCTAGAAGGTGCCCATTTAATAGAGGCTCAGTGCTCGAAGAGTACCATGTTCGAGTGAAATGTATCTGGATTGTAAAAACAATGCTATTTTGATTATAAAGGCTGTGTTTATACTTTTTCCCGAAAGTATTATAATGCCTCCTGTGCGACCGTTTATGTATTGTATATCACCTGAAAGTTTTAGTCGTCGGCTTCAGCCCCCACGCATGTAATGCGGGGGTGTTCGGAAAAGCGCATACTCACACTTGATCCAATGTCTTGGTCCATTAAGGAGGTGATAGCACGGCGAACAAGGCAATTAGACTATATAGCTTTAACACTTTAACTTAGCCATAGGAGTTTGACGGTTGGGATACTATATAGCCCTTGGTACTTCTGCGTTCATCCGAATACGGTGCGCGTACGTACATGACCGGGAAACCGGTCCTTCGTTAATGCAGAGGAATTGCGAAGATTCCGCTGAGTCATCGAGTGGTTGACCAGTCTCGCGCTTTATCATGATAGTCAGTTTTCGGCTTTCTCTACTAAGGTGCTCATCAAGATGAACTAGGGCCCAATCGCAGTAGTTCTCCCAGTGCCACCTTAGCCGATATAGCGGAACGTAAGGTAGCAAAACACGGGAGCCGGGAAAACCCAACTATTGACCAAAGACATGATTCAGAGCTGATGCATATAAGGCCAAACTCGCGACGCCGAACACTCCCTAAGGTATTCGGACTTTGCAACATATACTGGGCTGAGTAACGCCCTCGATAACGAGCCCTGAGTTTCCAGGTACATGCATTAGTCTGGCGCGACGAAATGCCAATAACGCTAGTATCCCTCTCGGTGTGTTAAGTGCCCGGAGGGTATGAAGCAACAAGAGACATTAAAAAGGTTTACACAGGGTCTTAATATAAAAAGAAACCTTTGAGAGGGGCTCTGCTGCACGTCTGCGCCTTTGTCTCTGTTGTGTCGTATCCTGGAAGGGTGTAGCACGGTGATCATCTGTAAAAAAGAAAAACCCATGTGAAAGACTTCGTGCGAAACATTGGTTATTCTGAATGAACCATGAAAATGCAATCTGTTATTGTATTAATAGGGTCGAGCCAACCTATGGGCCTTTTTACGTGCGGGCAGCCCCTAGCACCACCTATGGGGGTATATCCATCGACCCAAGCTTAGGTTTATCTGGGCTGCTACAACTAGTGGTGTGCCGGACTTGTCTAATCGTGTCCGCGGTCTTGACGACTGATCATTTATTCTAGTTGGGGAGACCGTTCAGTGTTCGGCTGCTAGAGCCGCCACATATTCTTCCGCACGTAAGGAACGCTCTGTATTTCCGCTAACTGTGATGATGCCACGTGGACCAGGCATCTTAAGTTTAAGATAAGCGTAATGCGGTACTACATTGAAACGAGTGAAGGCCGTTCTTCCGAGTAGTGCGTGATAGCTGCTTCGGAATGGAGCGATGTCGAAGATTAATTCTTCACTTCGGAAGTTGTCGGGAGAACCGAATACAACCTCTAGTACTAGAGAGCCCATGCAGCGGGCCTCTGTGTATGGTATTACTCCTTTAAAGGTAGTATTACTTTGGCTGATTCTTGACGGGTCTATCCCCATTTTGCAGACATTGTCCTGATATATCATATTGAGACTACTGCCGTCGTTCATAAGGACTCAGGTGAGATGGTATCTGTTAATTATTGGGTCGAGCACCAAGGCAGCCGATCCTCCGTGCCGGATACTCGTCGGATGATCCCTGCGATCAAAAGTGACCGGGCAGGCCGACCAAGGGTTAAACTCGGGGGCGACAGGCTCTACAACGTATATGTCTCAGAGTGCGCGTTTGTGCCTCCTCTTTGGTATGTGAGTTGCATAAATCATGTTCACTGTTCTGACCTCTGGTGGGAATTTTTTCTGTCCCCAAGTGTTCGGCTGGCGAGGCTCATCCTCGTCTTCACTTGGCGTCTCCCTCCCCTTGTGTTCAGCGTTTAGTTTGCCGGCCTGCTTGAAGACCCAGCATTCTCTGTTGGTGTGATTTGCAGGTTTTTCGGGGGTGCCATGAATCTGACATAATCTGTCCAGTATCTTGTTTAGGCTGGACGGGCCATCTCTGCTGCCTTTAAATGGCTTTTTCCGTTGACCGGGTCGAGAGCCCCTGAATCCGGCGTCGACCACCATGTTATCTGGGCTGTCTTCATTGTTTAGACACTTGTTTTTATTGCGTCACGGCTTCCCGTTGCCATCCCTGACTTTGGATGTGCCTGGGTCGCTGGTGTCGCTACGGGCCAGCCAACTATGCTCACCCGCGCAGAAGCGGGTCATAAGGCTTGTTAGGGCTGCCATTGTCCTCGTTTTTTCCTGGCCGAGGTGTCTGGCGAGCCATTCGTCTCAGACACTGTGTTTGAAAGCCGCTAAGGCTTCGGCATCCGGGAGTCAACGATTTGATTCTTCTTAGTGTGAAATCTGTTCCAAAGCTTTCCGGCTGACTCTCCGAGCGGTTGCATTATGTGACTTAAATCGTCTGCATCCGGAGATCGGACATAGGTCCCTTGAAAATTAGCCCTAAAAGCATCCTCAAGCTATTACCAACTTCCAATTGAGTTTTTGGGGATGCTTTTCAACCAGTGCCGAGCTGGTCCTTTCAATTTGAGGGGCAGGTATTTGATGGCGTGGAGATCATCTCGGCGAGCCATGTGGATGTGATGGATAAAGTCCTCAATCTAGACCCCAGGGTCTGTCGTTCCGTCGTATGCCTCTATGTTCACGGGTTTGAATCCCTCTGGAAATTCATGAGACTACAAAAAAATACACTTCCGTGATGATACGTGTTTGTCACAGTAGGTCACGTTTTTTTCATGCATGTACATCGATGATGATTTTATGACAGAATCAAGATAGTCATACCTGTGCTGTCGTAGAAGTGTTCCATGACATTACCAAAATTATCATCACGGAAGTGTCCACTTCCATGACGATAAATCGCACGTCACAGAAGTGCTTTCGTCATGGGTGACCGACACGTGGCATTCACCGTAACGAAACTCCGTTAAGCTATCGGGTCGGGTTTTGGATCTGATAACCCGTTAACAGCCCGGACCAATGGGGATTTTCCACGTGTAAAATCATCATTGGCTGGAGGAGACACGTGTCAGGTCCGCGTTGGCACAGGTGTCACTCATCGAATGGGCGAGACGCGCCGACGATATGTTGACACATGGACCGGCCCATCAAGTTTAAATGGGTCGGCCCAACTAAAGGCCCACAAGATTTTGTGGACCATAATGGGCCGGCCCAGCTAAAGGCCCACGAGATTTTGCGGACCATAATGGGCTCGCCCAGCTAAAGGCCTTCAAGATTTTGTGGGCCATAATGGGCCGACCCAGGTAAAGGCCCACAAGATTTTTGTGTGCCATAGTGGGCCGGCCCAGGTAAAGGCCCACAAGATTCTTGCGGATCATAATGGGCCGGCCCAGCTAAAGGCCCACTAGATTTCGCTGACATTAATGGGCCGGCCCAGCTGTAGGCCCACAAGATTTTGAGGACCCTAGTAGGCCGGCCCATTATCTGGCTGCCATGTTTTGTGCCAAATGCCGACCCATATTTGATCCCGTCCATTAATGGCCTGCCACATTCTGGGCCTAATAATGGCCCATATGAGATCCGGCCCGTTAAAAGCCTACCACGTTCTGTCCCAAATTACGGCCCAGATAAGGTCCGGCCCTTTAAGAGGCTTTGGGCTAAATTATGGCCCATATCAGATTCGACCCGTTAACTGGATGCTATGCTTTTGGGCCCACTTGCTAAAGGCCCATTTAGTAATTTGGCCTGATATTAGTTCGGCCTGTTAAGGGCCTGTTTAACATTTCGACCCTATATTAATTTCGACCTGTTAAAAGCCCGTCATATACTTGGGCCTAACTACGGCCCGGTTTGCATCTGGCCTGCTCGCAGCCGATATCTATGATTGGGCCAAACAAGGACCGAGAAAATTTTGGCCTGTTAAAAGCCCGCGATTTGATTCGCACAATCATGGGCCGAGGTCCATTTCGGGCTGCTGCCGACACGTGAGCTGTTCGGCACGTTTTAGGCCCAACCTACTTCTCAGCCTCCTAAAAGCCCATTGAGTTTTCTTGCGAAAAGAGGGTCGAGGGTTACTCGGCCTATTAAAGGCTCGAATGTACTAGTGGGCCAGTTTACTTTTGGCCTTTTAATGGACCAAGATGACGGGGCCCATGATGCGGATCATACATCGTGATTGCATGACGGCCCAATTATGTACCGTAATATTATGGTTTGGCCAGTTTACTGCGAAGACAGGATATATATACAGTAAAATAACTGCAGCTTCGTGAATAAGAAAAAACCTAGACTATACAATAAAGAAATTACGGCATATTACATCCACTGGGCATCAAAGTTCGCCACTATGATAATGAAGCACAAGCAGACAAAAAACTACATACACTGGGCATCAAAGATCGCCACGAGTGCAAATAAACACGCCGACAAAATAATATACAAAACCGACAACACTTCAATAGAGTTCAAGAAAGGTTAGCCCTGCTGGGGAGCTGCAGCACAAGGAGCTGAGCAAGATGATGAGACTGTGCTTGTTCAACACTTATATCTTCCTCACTCTAAAAGATAAACAAGCAGACAAATGATAGGTTTTGCACATAAAAGTATCAGTGCTGACAATTCATCACATTTCTTACTGACGAATAAAGTGACACAGTTTAAAATTGCATTAACGCAATATGGTATTGTTCAGGTCAAGGCATGGCAGGAAATGACATTGTGAAGGAGTTGGCAGCTTCATGACACCACTGGATTACAGATCAAGAACTCATAAGTATCAATGGTAAGTGTGCTGTCAATTTATCCCATTTCAGATTGGCAAATAAAGAGACGGTTTAAATAATAGTTGAATGATATGACATTGTTCATAGTTAAGACATTGCAGAATATGACATTGTGCTGTAGTGGGTAGGTTCACCACACCACTGGATTACGGATGAAGAACAGAAGCATACATGCTGTGCAAAAGAAGATCACTTGCTCTGTATAGTTTAATTTACATGGTATGAAGAAGGAACTTGGTTGTACAACTGAAAACTTAAATTGAGAAGGACAAACTTTTGTTTATGAACTACATAATAAACTTTAAACATGCAATTTGATGCAAACACCAAAAATAAACAGCTGTTGCAGTCATGCCTAACCAAATATACACAACAAAGTTTGAAGGCTTGAGAAGGACAAACTTACATTATTGGTGAACACAGGCTCTATAAAACCCTTGTCCATGCTGATGGGGGGGGGGCAATACAAGAAATTTTCCACATAATCTTCTTCATAAGCATTGCCTTTATTCTACATTTTGTTAAGAGTAAATATAGATGTGATAATATATGAAAAATGGAGAATATTTAAGATAAGATGAAGAGTGATGCTACATAACCAAATAGCTATAAATGTAAGTGCAGTGATACAGGCAAAATGTACAACCAAGAGTAATGCACAACTAAACTTCTTCAGTACCAACCTTATGGTAAGAGTAAATATAGATCTGATGTGTAGAAAATGGAGGGCAAAGGAAAATAAGCTGCAGAGTGATCGTACATGAACAACTACCTGCCATTATAAGTACATTGATAAAGGACAACATGTACTTACAAGAACAAGGCAAAGCTAAAAAAATCATTGGCATTGGATATATTCTACACTAATGTAACCATTCATACAGATCAGATAATTTGGAGCGAACAATTGATAAGCAAGCAATCATGCATACTGCTGTCACATAATGAACCAGGTATGTGTGCAAGTACAGTGATACAGGACAACAGGTACTAACAAGAGCAAAGCAGCGGGTAGCATATTTGCGATATCCCGTCGTTCTTTTCAAACCGGAATTCTTCTTCGAGCTGATTTCCTGCAAAAAAGATCTGTAAGGCACATGCGGAAAAGTAGAATTTCAAATTGTCATGTGGTTTCATAGACAGCACCTCAAATTGGGAACGAGACCAGTGCATAACAAGGTTTTTCCATTCAATGCCTTCTAAATTTAGCACATGATACTTCACTGGAAATTCGTTTATAGACTTGCCATCAAAGTGTGATTTCCTCAGGTAACAGCGATACTACTGCAATGCTTCCTTGAAAAGCACAAGCAAGCTTTGCTCATCATGACTATCCAGATTGACCCTCGCCTAGTTCCAACAATGTACTGTAAATCGTTGATGTGTTCAATTAGTAGAAAACAGGAAATTAATCGATCATTTTGCTCCATATGTACTCCATGGTGGAATCTATACAAAGACTTGTTTTAGGAATGGAGAGAGTACATATTAAAGAAGAACGGAAGAGGAACATGGTAAAGAAGAGCAAGCAGATTTTGGATAATAAAATGTTGGTTGCGCAGTGCCCACAGATGCTGAACCAGAGCACATTAAGAATGCAACTCCCAGTTGTCTCTCGACCATTTCAGGCGGTTGGATGAAGATCCTACGTCTCCTAACCCATATTCTTCCTCGTCTCTGATTCTTCCCATACAGAACACCGCACGGGCCACCGGCTGGACCACCGGCCCCTGCTACGTTTTGAGCTTGCGTTGGTTTTCCTTGAAGAGGAAAGGGTGATGCAGCAGTAGTAGCATAAGTATTTCCCTCAGTTTTTGAGAACCAAGGTATCAATCTAGTAGGAGGCTCCTCAAAAGTCCCACGCACCTACACAAACAAACAAAGAACTTGCAACCAACGCAATAAAGGGGTTGTCAATCCCTTCACGACCACTTGTGAAAGTGAGATTTGATAGAGATAGTATGATAAGATAAATATATTTTTGGTATTTTATAATATAGATGCAAAAAGTAAAGATGCAAATAAAAGTAGATTGAAAGAAAATACGATAAAAGATAGACCCGGGGGCCATAGGTTTCACTAGAGGCTTCTCTCAAGATAGTATTATGGTGGGTGAACAAATTACAGTCGAGCAATTGATAGAAAAGCGAATAATTATGAGATTATCTAGGCATGATAATGTATATAGGCATCACGTCCATGACAAGTAGACCGACTCCTGCCTACATCTACTACTATTACTCCACACATCGACCGACTCCTACCTTCATCTAGAGTATTAAGTTCATAAAGAACAGAGTAACGCATTAAGCAAGATGACATGATGTAGAGGGATAAACTCATGCGATATGATATAAACCCCATCTTTTTTTCCTCGATGGCAACAATACAATACGTGCCTTGCAACCCTTTCTGTCACTGGGTAAGGACACTGCAAGATTGAACCCAAAGCTAAGCACTTCTCCCATGGCAAGAAAGATCAATCTAGTAGGCCAAACCAAACTGATAATTCGAAGAGACTTGCAAAGTTAACTCAATCATACATAAAAGAATTCATAGGAGATTCAAATATTTCTCATAGATAAACTTGATCATAAACCCACAATTCATCGGATCTCGACAAACACACCGCAAAGAGAGTTTACATCGAATAGTTCTCCATAAGAGAGGGGGAGAACATTGTATTGAGATCCAAAAAGAGAGAAGAAGCCATCTAGCTAATAACTATGGACCCGAAGGTCTGTGGTAAACTACTCACAACTCATCGGAGGGGCTATGGTGTTGATGTAGAAGCCCTCCGTGGTCGATTCCCCCTCCGGTGGAGCACCGACGAAGGCTCCAAGATGGGATCTCACGGATACAGAAGGTTACGACGGTGGAAATTGTGTTTCAGTGGCTCCTTGGATGTTTTCAGGGTACATAGGCTTATATAGGAGGAAGAAGTACGTCGGTGGCCGCCCGAGGGGCCCATGAGATAGGGGGCGCCCCCAGAGGGGGTGGGCGTGCCCTCCTGTCTTGTGGTCGCCTCGGCTGCTTCTTGACTTGCACTCCAAGTCCTCTGGATCACGTTCATTCCAAAAATCACGCTCCCGAAGGTTTCATTCCGTTTGGACTCGGTTTGATATTCCTTTTCTTTGAAATACTGAAATAGGCAGAAAAACAACAATACGAGCTGGGCCTCCGGTTAGTAGGTTAGTCCCAAAAATGATATAAATGTGTAAGATAAAGCCCATAAACATCCAAAAGGGGTAATATAATAGCATGGAACAATCAAAAATTATAGATACGTTGGAGATGTATCAGCCCCCATCGCCTGTGTTCCTCCGCCACCCCCAACCCCCACCCGCGTCGAGTTTTCTTCATTCGGCGAGGCCCCACAACCACCTGAGCCCCTTCGTTCGCACCGGCAAACTCCGGCGAGCTCTGAAAAATCGACTGACCCAATTTTGAAATTTACTTTATTGTGATTTAACTAGTGTGTAATATGTTGCATGGCGGAGCATTGGGAGTATAGTGTTGAGCGTTGCATGGCGGAGCTGAAGGTGCAAACCGGACAAAGGAAACTTCACAACCAAGACAAGAATTCAGAGTAAAGCAGTGGCGATCTATTTTCTTGCTGCGATAAATAAGTTGAGTAGATACAAAAGAGTACCGCCTCTGGTGCGGTGCCGTGTATGCATCTGCTGAGTATTTGACGGTGCTGCGGTAGCGATGGCTATCGACAGCGTGGAAGCAGATCTAGGAGGGTAGACGGTGGCGGCGGGGCGCGATGGATGAGACGATCATAGGAGCGATGCCGGCAAGGTGGACAATGGCGGGGATGAAGCGAGAGGACGGGATGCAAGGATCCCGGTCCGAAGCCGTGGATGAGAGAGGTCGATCTCTTGTAATGGACGGCAGCGTCGGTGTATCAGCTCCATTATGGTGGAGGAGGACGGCGGTGGATGGGGTGGCGGACGGCGGCAGACGGAGGAGGGTGGGGGTGGAGAGGGTGTTTTGGCGCCCACGGAGTACGAATGGGGAAAAGGGAGGTAGAGAGGAAGGGGGGAACCATGTATTCAGGGCGCGCTTGTCTCAAATGCGAGGAAATTTACAAACTTAGCCCCCGTTTCAAATTTCCTACATCACAAAATATTAGTCGGTTGGGTATAGGACGGTAATCTCGCATACACCGAATATTTGCCGACGAGAGTTTGTTTTTGGCGCCCACCGTGTATGAATATGAATCAGGGAGGGAGTCAATTTTGGTCGAGGACACACTGTGTTTTGGCGCCCACCGTGTATGAATCCGAGTAAGAGGCGGTTACATCACGTTTGGATGAAATTACAAACCTACCCCTATCAAAACCTATAGAAATCCAGCAGATAGGCTTTGCGCGGCAGGGATAGGCAGTAGTAATTTCCATCTCGCAGATTTTGGTTTCGGGCGGTTACTGCAACTTTCCCCGCTTCGTTCAAATTTTGCAGAGTGCACATTTACCGTGCTAACTCAATTCGAATCCAGTTTGTATTCTATTTTTTTTCCGGGCAGGATCCATTTTCAATTGGAATTAAATTCTATATACATCATTTTTTATATATACTTTCAAAAGCACAACAAAGAATTCTGCTCCTTTATATGTATAATATGATTTACAAATACAATGATCTCAAAATCTTAAGGTTGAATTCGTAAAAAATTAAGCAAATTATGTTCTACTAAAATGTATGGATCAGTAATATCTACATATTAAATAACATAGATGTGCATGAATTCATATGAGTATGCATGTTTCATAGATCAATTTTGGTTTCAATATGGATTACATGTATCATCATCTCGAATTCAAATATTTGAATCCCTTTTATGTTCACTCGTTTCACGCCCATCTCTCTCGCATGCATGCTCCTTCAGGTAGCTATCACTCTCTTTTCTCCAGCTCACCCGCACGCTCACTTCATGTTTCTCCTATGCTCGCAAACACGGTCTCTCGATGTCTCCCTTGAGAAGTGTCACACTCTACCTATCATTATACATTACATGGTTTTCATTATCTCTCACGTCTCTACTGTTCTCTCATATCACTCGGTACCTAAGATTTCTTTTTCACCGCCACACACACAGTCTCCACTCGTCTTTCACTTTGTATTTCTCTCTATGGGACTCTCTCTCACACCCTATATGTCTCTACATATGACTCATACCACTAAAATTACTCTCTCTCTCTCTCTCCTGTAGACACAACATTTGTTGCGGTCTCCTTTTCGTCTCCATCCCAGACTGACATTATTCATTTTTTACTGATCAGACAACCCCCCTCTCTCTCTCTCTCTCACAGACACACACACAACTCCTGCTTCCACTCCCCTTTCCGACTACCGTCTCTCTCTCACACACACAAAACTCTCACTTTCGCACCCCGACTCGTATTTCTCTCACAAACATTTATCGACTAGCCTCTAGATAGGTTTATACACCCGCACACTCGTGCTTCCACTATCACATACATGTCTCTCTCCCGCTCCTTGTATCTATGTAGATTTTTCTTCCCTTCTTGAGACACACCCTCTCGATCGTCCACACACACACTATCACCTCATTTTAAGCTGATACCTATAGCACACACACTCCTTGTGTCTTTGTCACTCATGCACTCCGTCCTCCTCCACTCTCCCTCTCTCTCACACACACATGGGCTTTTTGCAACAACTTGCAAGATTCCCATGCGTTGCACGGAACATCAAGATGCATTTGTATGAGTAGTTTATCTTGTGGGGGGAAAGGATGAACGAGGGAAGGCCTTATTAGCAAATGTGGAGAGGGGTGTGGGTATCTTTTTGCAAAATTGCAATAGTTTCCTTCCTATCCGTCGGATATAGATTAGATGGCCTATATTGCAGGATGGCAGGCACACGATCATCACTGACAATGCTTTTTATAAGAGTAGGGATAAAAAATAGAGTTGGTGATGATGGTGGGCCTGCCATCCTGCAACGTAGGTCGTCCGATTTATATCTGACGGATAGGAAGGAAAATATGGCAATTTACCCGCACTCCTCACCACATTTGCAGCTAAGGCCTTCCCTCGTTCATCCTTTTCTTCCACAAGATCTTGATGTTCCGTGCAACGCACGGGCATCTTGCTAGTAAGAGTAGAAATTAGACATATACCACTTCTCGAATGTTGAAACCAACAACATTCCTCCCTTATCTCATCAAAACCGCCAAAGGAATATATTTTGAGTGAAACATAACATATTTTTAGTGATATACGTATTTCAAAACTAGACTTTTTTCTATCAAATCGGTGAATATGTATTAATCTACTTTGATCATGTGGCAACACATTGGAACATTGCTAGTAGTTATTATAATTTTTTGGACACCAAACAAATGATGGAGTACATATACAAAGAGAATAGGCGCACACATGCAGTCAGCCTCTCGCTGTTTCGCACACATGAGTGTTACGTAAAGGCGACGTTAACAAATAAACCCTAAAACCCTAGGTGCACGATTGCTACATTCGCGGGTACCGGGTACGTGGTGGAGCACCTTTGTAGGAATAGTCAGCTCGCATGATAATTTGATCCATAGGAGTTGATGGTCGGGACCACAGGTGAATGACTTGGAGCGCGGTGGCTCGCCAGTTGCCACAGATCGAGTAGCCACATTTAAAATATTGTTTTTCTAGCGGGGTTAAGAGTTCTGATTTTCAATGGAGCGTTATAAGTAGTAAGTAGTTTTTAGAACGATTGGTATGGAGCAAAAATGGAATTCATAGTACTACATACCTCCTTGGCGTATGGTTGTATAGGTTTATGTTGCGAGATGTTGAACCTGGTAGTTCTAGGGAAAATACTATGGTTTAGATTTAGATGCTGGTTTTCAGTAATGAAAATCAGAAGGGGAAACCCTTCTTTCATTAAAAAAACTACTACCTCCATTCTGGTTTACTAGTCCCCATCGTATTTTGGGTCAAAGTTTGCCCACGAATTTTACTTGTAAAATGTGAATGGAAAACAAGATTTTGTTATACCCAAACAAAAAAGGACTAGAGGGAGTGATTGCTCTAACACGGATGTGACCTCTCATAGCGCAGGCATTGAACCGGCGCGCCGGCCAAGAGGGCCGAACTCGCTGCAGGCCCGGCTGAGCACGCCTCCTCGCCACGTGCAACCAGCTTAAGACTGCCCCACCTGCCTTCATTTAATCCGCGCGTGTGCTGGCAACACATCCTTCCGCGAGCCGACAGGCATTTTAGAACACAAAAAATGACTAAAATATAATTAATTTACGCATGGTCTTGACTTGTTGTGCTCGCACTGGTAGCATGAACTAGTAGAGGTTTTTCTTTATTTATAACTCTCCTCACCTTTTTTTGGCTTTGAAGTGAATCATGGTTGTGGACATTATGTATGAATGTGCAGATATCTGTGAACATGAGTTTGATGTGGAAGTTTAACTTGGAATGTTGGGCATGCGCGTGAACTATACCATGTCCAATGCCTCATGTGTTATTGTTTGGAAAGTAATTGATGTTATTACATGTCCTGAAAAAATATATTTTGTGCCACATCAGTAGATGCACGGACATCACAACAGGCATGCTGACTGGATAAACATTTGAACCTAGCTATTATGAAGGAATTTTTGTATTGATAACAGTTTTAGATAGCAGGAGACGCCTAGCCTGCTCCGCCTCTGCTAGCTTATTTCTGGCTTCTTCCATCTCTTCTTTAGCTTGGGTGAAGAGAGCATCTGATTGCTCTTTTCGCTTCTTTAGGAACTCAGCTACATTCTCAAGGGCTGCTGCACGCTTTCTTTCAGCCTTTACTAATGCCACGAGGACACGAACAGCCGACGACTCCACCTGGCTTGTGTGTAATCCAACATCATCTGGGAATTTGCACATTGTGTCTAATCCAGCATCATTAGGGAACTGGCACCTTGTGTGTAATCCAGTCTCATTTTGGAAACATGATCTCGAGGTTGACCATACTTCCCTCCTTGCAGGAAATGCATCCTGACATGAAGTTACTTCTTTTTTAGATCAATACTCAGAGCAACCTAGATCCATTTAGTAGGAGCCAGATAAACAGAACTCAGAGAAGTTAATTCAAAAGGAAAAAATATATAAAAACAGACTACAAGGTGAGAACACCCACTTCCTACATCAAGCTAAAAATGAAAGCATTAGGACGATTAAGACTCTTCTTATTACACATCGAAGAACACCAGGCTTAAGAGAAACAGAAACTACAACATATACACATCGAAGAACACGAGGCTAAATGAAAGTAATTGAAAGGGTGTTACGTAACAAAGCTCGTTTTACAAGTTCGGTGAAGCTCCTCTTTAACTTGCCATGCTCCTTGAAGATGTCCGCAATATCCCGTGTTTGGTCTTCATTGCTCCTCTGCATGTTTGCACTCGTGGTTTTAAAATCTCAACATGGCAAAAAAAATATACTACTAGTAATACTCGTGCATCTTGTGGGCAACATTAAAGCACTCGTCTGCCATGTTAGAGCATCTCCAAATGAATCGCAACGCGCGGCGCTTTAAAAAGCGTTTATAGTGCTGAGATCGAGAAGTAGAGACTATAGAGTAGAGGATAGTTCTTAGCATAGATAGATAAAAAAAGATAATTCAACTACTCCTCATCGTCCGACTCCTCCTCGGTAATGTCCTCCTCCGACGTCTGACTGTAGGCATGAAGATACCGATCGTCATCGGATTCCCAGGGCGACGCTGCTCCTAGCCTCATGTTGAATTGAGCGTCCACTTTTTGCCTACGCTTTTGCTCGCGATAGGCGGCTCGCTCCGCCCTCCTTTTGCGCTCGTTGATGTTGTCATGCGGGAAGTGTTGGCGCCACGGTGCCATGGCTTCCTCGTCCATCTCGGTGATGCTGAGACGGTGCTCCCGCCTCCGGTTGTCGCGACGATCCTCGTCGGTGCTAAGCCGCAGCAGAGGCGCGAGCTCCTGCGCCTGCTCCCTCGTCGACACGTTGGGGAAGTTCAATGTTCTATGAGGCCACTAGAGGCGCCACGCCGCCGCGTCGTACGCGTGGGCGGCCTCATTGGCGATGTCGAAAATGCCGAGGCTAAGGCGTATCCCGCGGAACCGGATCTCGGCGGAGAAGCCGCCGGAGGGGTACGTGCGGACGTCGCGGTATCCCCAAGTTTCCCGGCGATGCGGCAGCATGGTGGCACGTCAGGGCGAGGCAAGAAAGAGCAGGGAGAGAGAGCTGTGGCGAGGCACAGAGCAGGGAGAGAGTGGTGGCAAGGCACAGAGCGGTGGGAGGGCGTTGGCTTTTATAAAGCGTGCCGGACGCCGTGCGCCAAAACTAGCGCATGCCCGGCCGCTTTTTCCCACACGCACGCGATCCATTCCCGACGTCTCTGTTATCTCTACTCTTTCCTCTAATGTTGTATTTATTTAATATTTAATATTTAATATTTATCTCTACTTCTCTACTGTCTACTTTTTTTCTCTATACTTTTTTTTCTTATAAAAAACAGAGTTGGTGATGATGGTGTGCCTGCCATCCTGCAATATAGGCCGTCCGATTTATATCTGATAGATAGGAAGGAAAGAAATGGGAATTTTGCAAAAAGATACCCATACCCCTCTCCAGATTTGCAAATAAGGCCCTCCCTCGTTCATCCTTTTCTCCCACAAGATAAACTACTCATACAAATGCATCTTGATGAGTGCAACGCATGGGCATCTTGCTAGTTCTAAAAAACTTTCCATCATTTTCCACACTACTGGTTGCAGATGAAAAACCTACCCAAGCACAGCGCGATACAGGAGTGACGCACAATTACAAGCTGATATTCTGTTGGACAATGGAGGCTATAACCAATTACTTTTACGGGAACGATAGCACCTAGGAAATTTGAAGGGTAGGCATGAACAAAATTGGAACTGCACATGTACTGCTAAGTGATTCAATACACACATTACCAATCAAAGAGGAGAACGATGGTCGCGGCAGCCTCTGTGAGTCATGGTCGGCAATGGGAGTCAGTTCATTGTCCATGACGGTGGTACTTCTGCGCTTGGCATCGGCTTCCGGGAAGCAGATCCGAGACCATGGAAGACGATGCCGGGGAAGAGGCTCCGTGTACGACGACGTCGGTGGACCGGCTCCAGTGCGGCGTACGAGGTCGTCGATGAGGCAGATGCGCTGCGATGGACGAGTGCGCCGATGTAAAGGGGAGGAGCACGACGGCTGCTGTGCGTGGAGAAGTCTATTTTGCGCTGGGGATAGAAAATGGGGAGTATTAAGGTGTACTACTCTGGGTGTCGGGGTGGGGTTGGCTGGGTAGGTTGAACCTGAAGTTACGGAAACAGCCCCCTACCAAGCATCATCCATAGGTCTGTTCCGAAGGCTATGATGGTAACTTCCCACTGCTCGAATCAGGGTCGCGGGAGATTTTCCCGCTGACCTCAAAATTTTGTGACACTGAATTCCCCGTGTGGCGTGTTGAGTGATTCGGCTAAGCAACTAGCGAGTAGTAGTAGTAAACTCTGCATATTAGATTTGACTAAAGTCAAACTTCCTAAAGTTAGACCAAGTTTATAGAAAAATATAAACATTTACCATAACAAATATGTATGATGTCAAAGTATATTCAATAATGAATCTAATGGTATTTATTTGTTATTGTATATGTTAATATTTTTTGTTATAAGCTTTCTGAGAGTTTACAAAACTTGACTTTGACCAATGCTAATACGCGGACTTAAATAAAAACGGAGGGAGTACACAATTTTTTCTTAGTTTGTAGTGAACTAATCATTTGTTGAAATTATGAAATAAATATAGTAGGCTATTGACTTCGAATGTAATGGTCTATACAATTCAATAGTTACAATCATTGTCGAATCCCAAGATGTATACAACGTCTATAGTACTTCACAACATGCTCAAACTCACATAATCCCAGTCAAATGAGAATCTAAATGCATTTCATTATTATTACTTTGCTGGATGCAACAAAGACAACCATAACTCTACATCAGCCATTATAGAAGGAACATTTTGACATATCCCAATGTGTGAATGAAACGTGCAGAGAGAGCTTTTGAAGATGGAGCAGATAGGGCGGGAAAGATTGTATGTATGTGGACGAGAGAGTAGGAGAAAAAGCTAACAAGACAGAGAGAGAGAGAAAGAGAGAGGAAGAAGTTAGGTCTGTGAGAAAGATGGAGACATGTAATATACGTGAGACGTGTGTGCATCCGGATTCAGTATACGTGGAAGGAGAAGAGACAACATGTTTGATGAGAGAGTTGGAAAAACATTGACGAGAGGGGAAGGATCTCGTGGGTTGAGGGATTGATAATTTTGTGCGGGGGAGAGAGGATTGGTAATTTTGTGCGAGAGAGAGAGAGAGGGTGGGGGAGGAGTCAGTCAGTTGTCGTCACATCACCCTGCTTCCAAATGGCCCCGCATTCTCTAGCACAGTGTGGTCGCCGTCTTCGATCTGCTCGATGCCCTCTTTGAAGATTGAGGTGTTGTGCATGTTGGGGTGCAAAGAAGCTCAAGCGAGAGTGGTCGCCGTATAACCTTGGATGGGGATGAATTGTGTGCTCGGGGGAGGGTGTGTGTGTTTGTGTTGTGCTGTGTGTGTGTGTGTGTCAGATATTGAGAGAAAATAAACCTAAGGAGAGAAATGGGTATTCACGAAGAGATTGTGGGGGCCTTGAGGTGCGCAGGGGCTGGGTGAGGGTGTCAAAATGTGCGCGTTGATGTATGTGTTGCATGCGACCGTGCGAGGGACGGACGAATCGAGAGAGATGGTTGTTGTGTTACGGATGCTCCTCTCTCTCTCTGTCACACACACACACACAAGTAAACTAGAAGACCGTTCTCTCATGTATACACAACGTATCGGCATCTGTCTATGTCTCACTCAGGCATGAACATTTGCACATTCACACCTCTCTATATCTGTATCACACACACACCGTCTCCACATTGCCCTTCCGCCACAACACACATATGGACGCATACACACGTTCTCTCTCAGTCACACACACAAAATCAGTATTAAAAAAAACTAGGGTGCACCTAAAACGTCCAAATCCAAATAAACACGAACTGGAGCTAAATTCAAATATATGGAAATATTGCAGCGTCAAGAACTTTTCGAGGAAAAAAAAGTTGAGTAATATTCGGGGATTGTTTTCACACACACAAAAAGGTTCGGTGGATGTCCTTCGAGCGCGACACGGTGACGCACCGTTGGATTGACCGCGTGGCCGTGGTTCATGCGCTTGCACAGGATTTCGTATCGTGGCTGCGGTACTAACTAATAAAAGCGCTTCCTAAGTCTAATGTTTACGTGTACTAGTACGGTTTTCTTTTAAGTTTGACCAACCTTATATAAAACTAAAGAAAGCTCCCATACGCGCACTCATCAATATGCCGCCGCTGCCGTTGCACATGCCGGTGCCCGCCTGCTCCGGCCAACAATTTGTCGCCCATCACCGCCGTGTCGCTGCCATCCCTGTGCCATGAAGCCAAAGGCTCGCCCGCTCACGTTGTCTGAAGTCCCTCCTCGCGATGCCGCGACGCTGCCAAGCACGCGAGCAGCTGCTGGAGCCACGTCTATGCACACATCGTACGAAGAGGAGGACGAGCGCGTGCTCCAGCACGCCGGCGAGGAGGAACTAGCATGTCATTGTCGTCTCCGCCTGCGCGGAGGAGGTGCGCATGGTGGCTGTCGCAACGGAAGCTGGTCGCGCGCGTGTTGATCCTGCAAACCGGGTGCGTACGTGGAATCTACCTTCGAGACCTTGAATTCCACGTGGATCCTGCAATCTGAAGGAGCAATTTGGGTTAGTCGACTCTTGTGAGCCGTTTGATGCAACATGGATGGCTAGAAGGGCTTCTTCCACCTCTTCTGTCATCTTCTTCCTTCTCTCTGTCAAACTTCTTTCACAACTCGACTGACCCAAATTATACTACTAGTACGAACGTATTAAGTACAGTAGGAACACGAAGATACGAGTAGTAGTACCAACTGCAAGAAGGACAGTAGTAAGACATAGTACTAGTATTACTGTACGTACTAAAGAGTTCAAATAACGAGAAAGAACATAAACATAGTTCTGCTAGGGCCTCAGCACAACACACCCTTGAAAATATACTAAGCAACTAGTTCGCTTGACACTGCAGTGGAACCAGCATGAGCGACGACACTGCCACCTACTCGGAGTCCGAGTCCATGTCCTCGACTTCGTCCTCGTCCCTCTTCCTCTTCCTCTTCGCCGACGCTTCTTTGCTTGAATCGGACACTGGGCTCTGCTTCTTCATCCAACCCTTGTAGATATTTAAACAAAGGTAGGCATCCATTGCTGTGTAAATGATGTGATCTTCATCTAATGTCTTCGACGCCCATGCATGATGAAACTCGTGATGAGGTTTCTTTAGTTTAGCGTACGAATGATCAATCATGGCTGCTGCCAGGGTCAGCATTGAAGGTTGAGAGGAGGACACCAGGCTTGCCTTCTCGAGATCGAAGGGCTAGCCTACAACGAGACCTATCCGACGCAGGACATCCCTGTCGTTCTTAAAGTCTATAGTAACGAATTTCACTCTTTTGTCCTTGAGGAAGTTCTTAAAATCCTGGCACTCAACGTCGGCATGGCATATGTGGTAGACCAAGCAAACATTATGTACGCAAACCTGGATCACGGCGGGCTTCTTCCTCTCTGCCTCCTTTAGAATCTTCTCTCTTTCCAGGATTGTGGTGTACTCAACATCTAGCCCAGCGACCCACTCATCCGTTGAACTGTTGAACATGCGTAGGAAGCGAGCAAGCCATGCTTTCACCATCGCGGATCCACGTGTGTAGATGACGATGAACTCATCGCCGGTGATGGCCCTAACCTGGTACTCAGCGGCGACCATGGAGATTTGGGAGACTATGGATTTTGGAGGAGGGTTAGGAGAAGTTGAACTGTTGTACCCCGCAAAAAAACTGGGAGCGAACTAATGTGAAAGGACGGGACGACTATGAGTGAACTGTTGTAAGGTAGAAGACGGGGACGAGTAGGGTGTGCGAACGGCATAGGGTTGCTGGCTTGCCCGGTGGATAAACGGCTGCAAGCCCCCAAAGAGTTCTCGAGAACTATGCGGGACCCACTAGATGTCATGTCTACTAGACCCATATCATAGGCCTGACGGTATAGTTTCTGCCTGTTCGCATGCCATGCCGGCGCATGGATGTAACTTCACTTAATTCCGTCAACCGTCACGCCACCCACGACCTTCGCCTCCCTCGCGCGGTCGCGTCCTTTGAGACTTCGACCGGCTATAAATGAGCAATTTTTTTGCCTACTCCGCATGCATGATACTACTCCCTCTGGTCCTTTTTACTCCCGTCAACTGTTTGCAAAGCGTTTTACCAAATTTATACTAAAAATATCAATATCTACAATACTGATTATAGTGAGTATAAGAACTACATTTTAAAATGATTGTAAAAATATTGATTTGACATTGTGAATGTTGATACATTTTTCTATAAGTTTGGTCAAAGTAGAGGTACCTTGACTTCAGACAAAACTTAAATGCACAATGTAGACTAGTTCCTCCATCCAGGTGCGTGCCATGTCCTATCTTGTCATCACAACAAGGTTAGCTATTAGAGTACTACTACCTCCCTTCTAGTTTAAAGGGCTCGATTCAAAAATTTCACCTACTCTTAGCAAGATAGTAGAGGCGGTGGAATAGTTTTTGAAGTCTGCAAAAGTACTCAACTAATGCTGTCGTTCTTCACAAAAAAATGTGTTTACCAATGCATGCATGAACACTAGTTTCTCTAACCCCCTTTCTTCTTTAATTCTTTGCCACATCAGGATGTTTGCTATTCCCGTGTGCATGATACCAGCTAAGATACCACCATTATGGCCAGCCTTAATCATCGCATGCAATAATTTAGTGCACCTTGAAATATGAACATGTGTGGGGCGTGTATGTTTTTAATGACTTGAGACTATACCTAGCCCGGCATGCAAGATGACTTATTATGCACCATTCCCCATACCTGCAGGAAGCCCGTTCGTCTCCAAATCATTTCCTCTCCATGTGTGGAAACAATATGCCTGCCAGACTCTCCTTCTCACTCTGGCGGTCCCACCACTCCACTCCGTGTGAAAAAATCTGCATGCATGACTCTCCTCCCCCACGCTCGTCCAATCTGTTGTGACCAGCAATATTTCCACCCCTTCCCTCCCCCGTAATTTACTCCAACAAATATGCGCACATAGCTGTTACGTTAATCACGCAACATATCTTACGAGACACTGCTTCAGTAACTTAAATGCAGGTGCATTGGGTCACTGACATATGGGCCCAACAAGGGTCTGGCCCACATGTCAGTGACACAACTGGACCTGCAGTTAAGTCAGTGCAGCTCAGTCCATATCTTACGTAGGTGTGCCATTGCTCGCTATAAATACTGCGCCTCCCACGGCATTCGGAAGAACTCTCACGTTCATCGCTATCTCCTCCCCCTCCCTCTCACGTCGACCACCATGGCATCACCCCTCCCAAGACCTAAGTGCCCCTCGCTGCACCGCCCGGATGGTCACGCATCGCCATTCCGTTCCTCGCCGCCACTAGTCGAGGAGGACGTGTCGGCGTTCCACTCCTCGCCGCGACGCATTGAGTTGGATGCGTCGGTGTTCCCAATCTCGCCAGCACGCACGTCGGAGGACACGTCAGCTCCCTGCTACAAGGAGAACGCCGCGCCGCCCGCCGAGCCCCCTAGCCTTGAGGAGCTTTGGAAAGAAATGGATGTCGCCATGTGGGAGGCTTTGCCACCGGCAGAGCATGCTAAAAATAGAGGCGGAGAAGAAGGCCGAGGAAGAGAAGCGCGTCGCGGGGCAAGCTGCCTGGCAGGGCGTCCGAGAGACTCAGGCAATTGGCTCTTTGGCAGAAGGCTCGTGCAAGGGCTGTGAGGGTGGCGGAGGACGCTCGTGCCAAAGCCCTAAGTGTAGTCAGGCCCAAGCGCCTCATCTACGCTTGGCGGTAAGTGGACTGGGTGCATGCTTCCAGCGAGGAGGAGTACCTGCTTGCGCCAGATCACCACACCGGTGAGATCGCGCTCGCCCGCTGGCAAGCCGTCAATCAGCACCTCGCGAGTTGCGAGGCTGAGGAAGAGGTGTTGTGTCAGCGCACTGGGAAACGGCCGCACACCAAGGCACTCGTGGCGCGCCGCAAGCGCTCCTGCGAGCGCCGTGGCTTTTAGTAGGGAGTATAATTTAGTTTTGTAAGGTGATCTCCTTAGTTTTGGGACGCAAATGATAAATCCCGAACGTTCGGGAATTATTAGCATCCTTAATTAAGTATGTAAGAGGGGAAGTTTGGAAACCTTGTGTATTCGTACGCATTTTGTAAGTAGGTGCATACAACACAAACTTTAGTACTATATACTATCGCACTGCACGTCTCTCTCTATATATGCTTGCAGACTATGCTACTCCCTCCGTCTAGGTGTATGTCATCTTTGGTTGTGCACCGTGACCAATAAGGAGGGAAGACTTTATACACCTAGACGGAGGGAGTACTACTATTACTTATGTACGGGCAAATGCATGTTTGAACATTATGATGCGGTTGTTGTAATAGTAGAAAACAACACTAGTCAAGCTTGTCAAACGATTCAATGCAAAACAAATGGAAAAATTCTCGTTTGATTGTTTACTTTTAGCTTCCTTTTCTGTGGTTATTTCTCTGTCGTACTTTGTACGGAGTATCTCACTGGTCGGAAAGGCATGCAAATTCCCAAACCGCTTCCTACAACCTGTATCGAATTTTTTGCCTAACAAGTTGTGCCATGCAATTGGAATTCCAACTTGAGTACTAGTACTACTAGTAGGAGTACCAGGGGCCAGTTCGTTTAGGCTTCTAGATTAGTAGTAATCCCTTCACTACTAGCTCCATCCTGGTTTATTGGTCCCCATTGTAATCTGTGTCAAATTTTGATCATAAATTTAACTAATGAAATGTTTGTGATGTCACATGCACTAATATTTCATCAGTTAAATCTTTGGTCAAAATTTACCACAGATTACAATGGTGACAAATAAACCAGGACGGAGGTACTCCCTCCATTTTTGTATACAAGACCAGTATAAAAAATAAATTTTGCATCTATACAAGGCCACCAACAGTAATCGAGACAAATATTAATGATGTTTCCTTGTACTAGTAACCCATGGCTTAATTACTAGCATGCATGTAGTGGATGATAATGACAAACTCATCTACTTCCTCTCTCACGGTCACTCAATTTCTTCTAATGTGCATGCACCCTATTAATTAACTCGGTAAACGAGAAAATAAATTGACTTGTAAAGCACACATTGATTTTTATCTTGGTACCTGTAATTTGAGTTTGTGGCCTTGTATATAAAAATGAAGGGAGTACTAGTAGTACTAGTAGTTTAGAAGCCCAAATAAATGAGTGAGGCGCCTTAATGTTACTCTCCACTGTGACTAGTCTTATGGGAAAAGCTGGGGAATAGATGGCTCATTTTTTAAGCTGCAAAAAGAACTGGCCCTAGGAGTAGTAGCTAGGGATACTAGGAGTAGTAGACAGGGATTGAGTGTGCAAGATGAACCGGAGAAAGTAAATGCAGAGAGATGAAATGCAAAAAAGACGGAGGGATGTGATGGTTACTTGTCCATTTATTTTACTAGGCCACTTATTACTGACAGTGGTTGGGTTTTGTGATATGACGGCTTTACTGCGCCGCCCTCTACACTTGTACTACATAGGTCGTGGTTTATTAGTCCCCCATTGAATTTGACTGAAGATTTAACTGACAAAATGTTAGTGCATGTCAACAAAAACTATATCGTTGGATTCGTATTTGAACATAGTTATGAATGATATAATTTTAGGTGACATGCATCAACATTTATCGTACTATATATAATGTTAGTTCAATTTTTGGTCGTACTAATCTATAGTAGTAAGGTGCCCGTGGGTTGCACTGAAGAGTAAAATGCATTGATAGGGGAGTTGTTTATTTTGACAAAGGATGTGGGGGTCATCTCATGTGTAATGGGTATCGATAGGTTTCTTCGAATATTATTTCATCTCTAGAGCTCACAAACATCTGGGTGAAATAGATAAAAAGGTTTCTTTTGCAAACAAAAGCGTTGGACTGTTCAACCTGCATCCAAAACTTGTGAAGAAATAACACTTATTGTGCTTTGCAAGAAATGATATTTAAGAATTAGTTTTTGAGTATCGATTGTTATACATGTTGGCTAAAGATGACATGGCACTTTCTTATAGTCAACAGTTGGCTATACTATTAAGTATTAACCATGCCCTTATACACCTAGACGAACGGATTAAATCAGGATGACTTGGAAGGGGCAGAGGAGATGTAAGAAATGGTTCATAGTAAGTCTTTCACTAGTACTGTAGTAAAAGTTCATACATGGAAGATTCTAGACTAAACCATAAACGGATACACTTTTATTCATGCGCGATACTCCAATAGAGCAAGATCATGCATGGAAGTCTCCACATGCTTAAACATCGGATTACATTGAGAGAAGACTAATGATCAACATTTACTTGATAATGCATATGTCCAGGTGAACCTCCTTGGAGTCCCCGTGCACCGCGTTGGCAGGTAAAGGATGCCATGGGTTTTCCAAGTCCACATCGGCAGGAAAGTCCCAGCTCCTCAGAGTCCAAGTCCGTTCGATGAGGCCGGTGTTGCCATCCACGTGACCCGAAGGGGTAGTAACATTGACCACACACCCGTACATCGGCCTCGTGTCAGTGTGAGCATCAGTGGCGTCGCTCCTAACACACACTATAGAGACGGGGCGGCGGCCTGCGCGGGCCTCTCCGGTGCCCACGATCAAGAGGAAGACGCTGCTGTCCTCCTTCGAGACTAGCAGGCGGCGGTGATTCTCCAGCGACTCCGGCATGGTGAACGGGTAGCACGTCTCGTACTTGATGTTCTCCGCCAAGGGCCAGTAGTGACCGCTGCACGCATCCATGAGGTGATGCACCATGTCCGCCAGTGAGCCCCAAAACGGCATCGGGCACTCATAGCAGTAGACGAAGGGCTCCTTGGAGGCATCGACCAGGCTGTCCATGAAACGGGAGTGGCTGTAGGGGACGTTGCGCCAGTTGAATATATGAGCAAGTTACTATGAGATTTAATCTTAATAAGCACAAAATAAATCATGACGGCTATAACAGAGATGAAACTAATCATGTGGACTAGCATAGTAGTAGGATCCAGAGTAGAAACATGAATTCTACCACGATTTCGAACAGGAAGGACAGAAACACATACGGTGCAATAGGCGCAGCACCGTTGGCGTGAGGTTGTCGCCCATGTCATTGAGGAAGAGGTTGCCGGGGTAAGGGAAGAAGTCGTCGTCCGTGAAGTCGTGGTTGCCAGCAGTCGCGAGAGTGCGCTCCCCAAATTTCAATAGCGCCCGCCGAATGGAACACAGGAGGGAGTGGCTGTAGGGGACGTTGCTGTTGGGGAACGTAGCAATTTCAAAAAAAGTTTCCTACGAACACGCAAGATCATGGTGATGCATAGCAACGACCGGGGAGAGTGAGTCCATGTACCCTCGTAGACCGAAAGCGGAAGCGTTAGCACAACGCAGTTGATGTAGTTGTACGTCTTCACGATCCGACCGATCCAAGTACCAAACGTACGGCACCTCCGAGTTCAGCACACGTTCAGCTCGATGACGTCCCGCGAACTCCGATCCAGTAGAGCTTCACGGGAGAGTTCCGTCAGCACGGCGGCATGATGACGGTGATGATGTTGCTACCGACATAGGGCTTCGCCTAAGCACCGCTATGATATGACGGAGGTGGAATATGGTGGAGGGGGCACCGCACACGGCTGGGAGAGATCAATAGATCAACTTGTGTGTCTATGGGGTGCCCCTGGCCACGTATATAAAGGATGGGGGGTGGAGGAGGCCGGCCCTCATAGGGCGCGCCCAAGTGTGGTGTCCTACAAGGACTCCCTAGTCCTAGTAGGATTCCACCTCCCACGTGGAATAGGAAAAAGGGAAGGGAGAAGGAGAAGGAAGGAAGGGGGTGCCCCCCCTACCTAGTCCAATTCGGACCAGTCCATGGGGAGGGGTGCGGCCACCCTTTGAGGCCTTTCTCTCCTTTCCCGTATGGCCCATTAAGGCCCAATACGAATTCCCGTAACTCTCTGGTACTCCAAAAAAAACCCGAAACACTCGGAACCTTTCCGATGTCCGAATATAGTCGTCCAATATATCGATCTTTATGTCTTGAACATTTAGAGACTCCATGTCATGTCCCTGATCTCATCCGGGACTCCGAACTACCTTCGGTACATCAAAACACATAACTCATATTATAAATCGTCACCGAACTTTAAGCGTGCGGACCCTACGGGTTCGAGAACTATGTAGACATGACCGAGACACGTCTCCGGTCAATAACCAATAGCGGAACCGGGATGCTCCATATTGGTTCCCACGTATTCTATGCAGATCTTTATCGGTCAAACCGCATAACAACATACGTTGTTCCCTTTGTCATCGGTATGTTACTTGCCCGAGATTCGATCGTCGGTATCTCAATACCTAGTTCAATCTCATTACCGGAAAGTCTCTTTACTCCTTATGTAATGCATCATCCCGCAACTAACTCATTTGTCACATTGCTTGCAAGGCTTATAGTGATGTGCATTATCGAGAGGGCCCAGAGATACCTCTCCGACAATCAGAGTGACAAATCCTAATCTCGAAATACGCCAACTCAACAAGTACCTTCGGAGACATATGTAGAGCACCTTTATAATCACCCAGTTACGTTGTGACGTTTGGTAGCACACAAAGTGTTCCTTCGGTAAACGGGAGTTGCATAATCTCATAGTCATAGGAACATATATAAGTCATGAAGAAAGCAATAGCAGCATACTAAACGATCAAGTGCTAAGCTAACGGAATGGGTCATGTCAATCACATCAGTCTCCTAATGATGTGATCCCACTGATCAAATGATAACTCATATCCATGGTTAGGAAACTCAACCATCTTTGATCAATGAGCTAGTCAAGTAGAGGCATACTAGTGACACTATGTTTGTCTATGTATTCACACATGTACTAAGTTTCTGGATAATACAATTCTAGCATGAATAATGAAAATTTATCATGAACTAAGGAAATAAATAATAACTTTATTATTGCCTCTAGGGCATATTTCCTTCAGTCTCCCACTTGCACTAGAGTCAATAATCTAGTTCACATCATCATGTGCTTTAACACCAATATTCACATCTGTATGTGATTAACATCCATGGTTCACATTGTCATCTGACCAACACCCATAGGGTTTACTAGAGTCAATAATCTAGTTCACATCGCTATGTGATTAACACCCAAAGAGTACTAAGGTATGATCATGTTTTGCTCGTGAGAGAAGTTTAGTCAACGGGTCTGTCATATTCAGAGTCATATGTATTTTGCAAATATTCTATGTCTACAATGCTCTGCACGGAGCTACTCTAGATAATTGCTCCCACTTTCAATATGTATCCAGATTGAGACTTAGAGTCATCTGGATCGGTGTAAAAGCTTGCAATGATGTAACTCCGTACGACGAACCCTTTTATCACCTCCATAATCGAGAAACATCTCCTTAGTCCTCACTAAGGATATTCTTGACCGCTGTCCAGTGATCTACTCCTAGATCAAAATTGTACTCCCTTGCCAAACTCAAAGCAAGGTATACAATAGGTCTGGTACACAACATAGCAAACCTATGACTGAGGCATAGGGAATGACTTTTCATTCTCTTTCTATTTTCTGCCATGGTCGGGTTTTGAGTCTTACTCAACTTCACACCTTGCAACACAGGCAAGAACTCCTTCTTTGACTGTTCCATTTTGAACTACTTCAAACATCTTATCAAGGTATGTACTCATTGAAAATCTTATTAAGTGTCTTGATCTATCTCTATAGATCTTGATGCTCAATGTGTAAGCAGCTTCACCGAGGTCTTTCTTTGAAAAACTCTTATTCAAGTATCCTTTTATGCTATCCAGAAATTCTATATCATTTCCAATCAACAATATGTCATCTACATATAGTATTAGAAATGCTACAGGGCTCCCACTCACTTTCTTGTAAATACAGGCTTCTCCAAAAGTCTGTATAAAACCATATGCTTGGATCAACTCATCAAAGCGTATATTCCAACTCCGAGATACTTGCACTAGTCCATAGATGGATCGCTGGAGCTTGCACATTTTGTTAGCACCTCTAGGATTGACAAAACCTTCTGGTTGCATCATATATAACTCTTCTTTAACAATCCATTAAGGAATGCAGTTTTGACATCCATTTGCCAGATTTCATAAAATGTGGCAATTGCTAACATGATTCGGACAGACTTAAGCATCGATACGAGTGAGAAATTCTCATCGTATTCAACACCTTGAACTTGTCAAAAAAAGCTTTTGCGACAAGTCAAGCTTTGTAGATAGTAACACTACTATCAGCGTCTGTCTTCCTCTAAATGATCCATTTATTTTCTATGGCTTGTCGATCATCGGGCAAGTCCACCAAAGTCCACACTTTGTTCTCATACATGGATCCCATCTCAGATTTCATGGTTTCAAGCCATTTCACGGAATTTGGGCTCATCATCGCTTCCTCATGGTTTGTAGGTTCATCATGGTCTAGTAACATGACTTCCAGAACAGGATTACCGTACCACTCTAGTGTGGACTGTACTTTGGAAGACCTACGAGGATCGGTAGAAACTTGATCTGAAGTTTCATGATCAATATCATTAGCTTCCTCACTAATTGGTGTAGTTGTCACAGGAACCGGTTTCTGTGATGAACTACTTTCCAATAAGGGAGTAGGTACAATTACCTCATCAAGTTCTACTTTCCTCCCACACACTTCTTTCGAGAGAAACTCCTTCTCTAGAAAGGATCCATCTTAGCAATGAATATCTTGCCTTCGGATCTATGATAGAAGGTGTACCCAACTGTTTCCTTTGGGTATTCTATAAAGACGCACTTCTCCGATTTGGGTTCGAGCTTATCAGGTTGAAACTTTTTCACATAAGCATTGCAGCCCCAAACTTTAAGAAATGGCAACTTTGGTTTCTTGCCAAACCACGGTTCATAAGGCGTCATCTCAATGGATTTTGATTGTGCCCTATTTAAAGTGAATGCAGTTGTTTCTAATGCATAATCCCAAAAAGAGAGTGATAAATCGGTAAGATACATCACAGATTGCACCATATCCAATAAAGTGAGGTGACGATGTTTGGACACACCATTACGTTGTGGTGTTCCTATGTGGCGTGAGCTCCGAAACTATTCCACATTGTTTTTAAATGAAGGCCAAACTCGTAACTCAAATATTCTCCTCTACGATCAGATTATAGAAACTTTATTTTCTTGTTACGATAATTCTCCACTTCACTCTAAAATTCTTTGAACTTTTCAAATGTTTCAGACTTGTGCTCCATTAAGTAGATATACTCATATCTCCTCAAGTCATCTGTGAAGGTCAGAAAATAACGATACCCGCCACGAGCATCAACACTCATTGGACCGCATACATCAGTATGTATTACTTCCAACAAGTCAGTAGCTCGTTCGATTGTTCCGGAGAACGGAGTTTTAGTCATCTTGCCCAAAAGGCACAGTTCGCAAGCATCGAATGATTCATAACCAAGTGATTTCAAAAATCCATCTTTATGGAGTTTCTTCATGCGCTTTATACCGATATGATCCGAACGGCAGTGCCACAAATAATTTGCACTATCATTATCAACTTTGCATCTTTTGGCATCAATATTATGAATATGTGTATCACTACGATCGAGATCCAACAAACTATTTTCATTGGATGTATGACCATCAAAGTTTTTTTCATGTAAATAGAACAAAAATTATTCTCTGACTTTAAAGGAATAACCATATTGCAATAAACATGATCAAATCATATTCATGCTCAACGCAAAACGCCACATAACATTTATTTAGGTTTAACACTAATCCCAAAAGTATAGGGAGTGTGCGATGATGATCATATCAATCTTGGAACCACTTCCAACACACATCGTCACTTCACCCTCAACTAGTCTCTGTTTATTCTGTAACTCCTGTTTTGAGTTATTAATTTTTAGAAACCGAACAACTATCAAATACCCAGGGGTACTAAAAACACTAGTAAGGTATACATCAATAACCTTTATATCAAATATACCCTTGTTCACTTTTCCATCCTTCTTATCCACCAAATATTCAGGGCATTTCCACTTCCAGTGACCATTTCCTTTGCAGTGGAAGCACTCAGTTTTAGGCTTTGGTCCAGCTTTGGGCTTCTTCGCAGGAGTGACAACTTGCTTGCCATTCTACATGAAGTTCCCTTTCTTTCCCTTTGCCCTTTTCTTGAAACTAGTGGTTTTGTCAATCATCAACACTTGATGCTCTTTCTTGATTTCTACCTTCATCGATTTCAACATCACGAAGAGCTCGGGAATCGTTTTTGTCATCCGTTGCATACTATAGTTCATCACGAAGTTCTAGTAACTTGGTGATGGTGACTAGAGAACTCTATCAATCACTATCTTATCTGGAAGATTAACTCTCACTTGATTCAAGTGATTGTAGTACCCAGACAATCTGAGCACATGCTCACTAGTTGAGCAATTCTCCTCCATCTTTTAGCTATAGAACTTGTTGGAGACTTCATATCTCTCAACTCGGGTATTTGCTTGAAATATTAACTTCAATTCCTAGAAAATCTCGTATGTTCCATGACGTTCAAAACATCTTTGAAGTCCCGATTCTAAGCCGTTAAGCATGGTGCACTAAACTATCAAGTAGTCATCATATTGAGCTAGCCAATCGTTCATAATGCCTGCATCTACTCCTGCAATAGGTGTGTCACCTAGCGGTGCATCAAGGACATAATTCTTCTATGCAGCAATGAGGATAAACCTCAGATCACGGACCCAGTCCGCATCATTGCCACTATCATATTTTAACTTAGTTTTCTCTAGGAACACATATAAAACATAGGGAAGCAACAACGCGAGCTATTGATCTACAACATATTTTGCAAAATGCTACCAGGACTAAGTTCATGATAAATTAAAGTTCAATTAATCATATTACTAAAGAACTCCCTCTTAGATAGACATCCCTCTAACCATCTTTGTGATCACGTGATCCAAATCAACTAAACCATAACCGATCATCACGTGAAATGGAGTAGTTTTCAATGGTGAACATCACTATGTTGATCATATCTACTATATGATTCACGCTCGACCTTTCGGTCTCAGTGTTCCGAGGCCATATCTGCATATGCTAGGCTCGTCAAGTTTAACCTGAGTATTCAGCATGTGCAAAACTGGCTTGCACCCGTTGTAGATGGACGTATAGCTTATCACACCCGATCATCACGTGGTGTCTGGGCACGACGAACTTTGGCAACGGTGCGTACTCAGGGAGAACACTTTTATCTTGAAATTTAGTGAGAGATCATCTTATAATGCTACCGTCAATCAAAGCAAGATAAGATGCATAAAAGATAAACATCACATGCAATCAAATATAAGTGATATGATATGGCCATCATCATCTTGTGCTTGTGATCTCCATCTCCAAAGCACCGTCATGATCACCACCGTCACCGGCGCGACACCTTGATCTCCATCGTAGCATCGTTGTCGTCTCGCCAACTATTGCTTCTACGACTATCACTACCACTTAGTGATAAAGTAAAGCAATTACAGGGCGATCGCATTTCATACAATAAAGCGACAACCATATGGCTCCTACCAGTTGCCAATAACTCGGTTACAAAACATGATCATCTCATAAAATAAAATATAGCATCATGCCTTGACCATATCACATCACAACATGCCCTATAAAAACAAGTTAGATATCTTCTACTTTGTTGTTGCAAGTTTTACGTGGCTGCTACGGGCTGAGCAAGAACCGTTCTTACCTACGCATCAAAACCACAATGATATTTCGTCAAGTTAGTGCTGTTTTAACCTTGTCAAGGACCGGGCGTAGCTACACTCGGTTCAACTAAAGTTGGAGAAACTGACACTCACCAGCCACCTATGTGCAAAGCACGTCGGTAGAACCAGTCTCGCATAAGCATACGCGTAATGTCGGTCCGGGCCGCTTCATCCAACAATACCGCCAAACCAAAGTATGACATGCTGGTAAGCAGTATGACTTGTATCGCCCACAACTCACATATGTTCTACTCGTGCATATAACATCTACGCATAAACCTGGCTCGGATGCCACTGTTGGGGAACGTAGTAATTTCAAAAAAATTCCTACGCACACCCAAGATGATGGTGATGCATAGCAATGAGCGAGGAGAGTGAGTCCACGTATTCTCGTAGACCGAATGCGGAAGCGTTAGCACAACATGGTCGATGTAGTCGTACGTCTTCACGATCTGACCGATCCAAGTACCGAACGTACGGCACCTCCGAGTTCAGCACATGTTCAACTCGATGACGTCCCGCGAACTCCGATCCAGCAGAGCTTCACGGGAAAGTTCCTTCAGCACGACGGCGTGATGACGGTGATGATGTTGCTACCGACACATGGGCTTCGTCTAAGCACCACTACAATATGACCGAAGTCGAATATGGTGGAGGGGGGCACCGCACACGGCTGGGAGAGATCAACAAATCAACTTGTGTGTCTATGGGGTGCCCCCTGTCCACGTACATAAAGGATGGAGGGAGGAGGAGGCCGGCCCTCATAGGGCACGCCAAAGTGTGGAGTCCTACTAGGACTCCCTATTCCTAGTAGGATTCCACCTCCCACATGGAATAGGAAAAAGGGAAGGGAGAAGGAGAAGGAAGGAAGGGGCGCCCCCCTCCCTAGTCCAATTCGGACCAGTCCATGGGGAGGGGTGTGGCCACCCTTTGAGGCCTTTCTCTCCTTTCCCGTATGGCCCATTAAGGCCCAATACGAATTCCCGTTACTCTCCGATACTCCGAAAAATACCCGAATCACTCGGAACCTTTCCGATGTCCGAATATAGTCGTCCAATATATCGATCTTTATGTCTCTACCATTTAGAGACTCCTCGTCATGTCCCTGATCTCATACGTGGCTCCGAACTCCTTCGGTACATCAAAACGCATAACTCATAATATAAATCGTCACCGAACTTTAAGCGTGATGGACCCTACGGGTTCAAGAACTATGTAGACATGACCGAGACACGTCTCCGGTCAATAACCAATAACGGAACCTGGATGCTCATATTGGTTCCCACATATTCTACGAAGATCTTTATCGGTCAAACCGCATAACAACATATGTTGTTCCCTTTGTCATCGGTATGTTACTTGCCTGAGATTCGATCGTCGGTATCTCAATACCTAGTTCAATCTCGTTACCGGCAAGTCTCTTTACTCATTATGTAATGCATCATCCCGCAACTAACCCATTACTCACATTGCTTGCAAGGCTTATAGTGATGTGCATTATCGAGAGGGCCCAGAGATACCTCTGCGACAATCGGAGTGACAAATCCTAATCTCGAAATACGCCAACTCAACAAGTACCTTCGGAGACACATGTAGAGCACCTTTATAATCACCCAGTTATGTTGTGATGTTTGGTAGCACACAAAGTTTTCCTTCGGTAAACGGGAGTTGCATAATCTCATAGTCATAGGAACATTCATAAGTCATGAAGAAAGCAATAGCAACATACTAAACGATCAAGTGCTAAGCTAACGGAATGGGTCTACTCAATCACATCATTGTCCTAATGATGTGATCCAACTGATCAAATGATAACTCATATCCATGGTTAGGAAACTCAACCATCTTTGATCAATGAGCTAGTCAAGTAGAGGCATACTAGTGACACTATGCTTGTCTATGTATTCACACATGTACTAAGTTTCCGGTTAATACAATTCTAGCATGAATAACCAACATTTATCATGAAATAAGGAAATAAATAATAACTTTATTATTGCCACTAGGGCATATTTCCTTCAGTTGCGGCCGCCGAATGTAGCGCAGGAGTAGCACACGAAGCAGTAGATGGTGTCCTTACTAGTACTCCCTAGTCTCTATCTATCTATATCTACTCTTATAGAAAACCGAGTTAGTGATGATGGTATGCCTGGCATCTTGTAATATAGACCGTACAATCTATATCTAACGGATAGAAAGCCAACTATGACAATTTTACAAAAGATACCCGCACCTCTCGACACATTTATAGATTAGGCCTTGCCTCGTTCATCCTTATCGCCCGCAACCTCGTTCTCCTCCCTAATTCTCTATCTATACTACTCTTCTTTGTTTTTTATAACAAATCGAATAGTACTGCACCGTCCGCTGCATGCCTGGCTGAACACGCCTCCTCGCCTCCATCATCACCAACTGAGTCTTTTATAGGAGTAGGAGTAGAGAAAAAACCGAGTTGGTGATGATGGTGTGTCGTGCAATGCACGTGCATCTTGCTATTTTTTTGCATATAATTCCAAACACCACGTAGAGACGGTCTTTGAGCACGGTTCGTAGTCGTTCCACGCTCGGGCATTGAAGTTTGTAACTATTTTAGATTAAAATATACTACTCCTCCGGTGCTAGTAGTAGAGCAGAGTCCTACTCTACTACTCTACTCAAGCAAGTTAGGGCATAGTAGTAGGTACTGTAGGGAGTGCCAATACTATGATCACTCAAGCTAGTTGTCTGGCATCGATATGACCCTACGCTGCTGGTATGTGTTTCATAAGTCAAGCGGCGTGCTGTAGTCATCATCACCTGTCCACTTCCCACAACACATATTCCCTTCTCCATCTTTGTCCGCACATAATCTCGTCCAATATTCCATCCCCGCTAAGGCGCCTCCCCCCTCGTCCGAAACCCAAGCACTAACAATGGCAGAACCAAGCAGTGTCCGCCAAAAGAGTGGCTGGAATTCGCTCCTTACAGAGGTAATCAAGCTCATTGTTTTGCGTGTGGACAATCTCAGTACCATGCCGCTCGCCGCGTGCTCGTCGGGGCTGTACCTTACTGAAAGCCCTCAGGCCGGAGCTTTTTAAGCCAGCTCCTTGCTTGCTGATGCTGCCTGATTTTCAGAAGCGGCGTGTCACGCAACATAACGATCGTAGGGTGGCGAGCATCAACCCCCTTGAATGTGATCTGATCCCCGTCACCCTTAACTACATTAACGGTATGTACTGGGTCGGCATGAACATGTCTTGGATGGTGCTCGTCAACGGTCACGGCAGCTGGATGCTCGTGGAGGTCTACACACAGCGATTGATGCCCCTTCCTTCGATTAACACTGCATTGCTTTGGCACCGTGGCCCAGAATACTCGGAATCTTACAGTAGCCGACATGATACCAAGTTTGATTTGCTCAAGGTTGTAATCTGCCAAGTGCCCACAAGATCTGTGAATTATGAAGACTTCAGGCTAATTGCGTTCTTAAACCGCGGTCTCGCCTATCTGACAGGTCGCTGCATTAAGTGGATAAATTTGCATGTCCATCGCAGGATCATACATCCTCCATGGTTCTCTGATGCCATTGAACACAAGGGTTTCATTTACGCTGTCGACTCCGTGTATGGCTGGACGTATTGCTGGCCTACTCCAGTCATCACTACAATCGGTTGTTACAGCAGTATATTACTTTCCTATGATATCATGATGGCTTGCTTATATTACTATCAACATTTACTGAAAAAATATTCATGCTCATAACATGTTGTTCTGAAGATTGACTACATCAAGAGCCATTTTTTATTTGACTCCAACTTGATATGATGTTGTAGCCCGCCTGGTGTCCCTACCCTTCCTAATCCTAGAACCTTTCAAAGAAAAGCGGCATGGCAGTTGCAGGTGCTTCCTGGCTCGATCAGACGACGACGAATGATTGATGATCGTTCGCACGTACCGGACGTGATGTTTCGCGGAATAGAATCACAGTGACTGCAAGGTCTTTGAGCAGGATCCCAACTTCTCTGGGCCTTTACGAATTTTTGACTGGAGGCTGGTAGGTAGCCTTGGTACACGCTCTTTGTTTGTCGGACTGAATTATCCGATTAACTAGGAGATAACCGACGGCAAGGATCATGATGGGAGCGCGGTTTCGTTCATCAGGCAAAACTGTGCGTACACAGCGTACCATGCATCTCTGCATGCGCCATACCATAATATGTGTCGCCACGCTCTGCAGCCCAAAGTAGGAGAGAGGGTCGCAAGTATCAGACTTCGACCTGCTGGCTAGAGCTTCCCCTGTCAGGCACCCATCTGGTTCAAGCCATCAGCCAATCTCCACAGCTTAATAAATAGTAACATCTAACTGAGCCAGTTAGTTTGATGCGTACACTTGGTGTAGTAGGATCTTTATTTAGCTTGATGCATACACTTGTTCTTTTTTGGTAGCCCTTTTGTAATAATGGCTGATGTTTAGTTTGGAAGAGAGAGTTGCATCTTCACTCTTCTGGCCTACTTACTGCTTCTGTTGCACCCCCAGCCCTGGTTGCTGCTGCTGCTGTTTTCAATGTACAATCAGTAGTATATTTCATCTGTTAGTTGAATAAATGTGTTGTTAGAATGACAAACACAATGTTTTGGATGTCGTTGCACAGTTCGACCCTTAGTGCCCCGTACCGTACGTAATGCATAGTATTTTTTGTATGGAACACATTTTCCACTTGTTGATAACATGCAGCCCACTGATGAAGGCCCAATATAGGAGCCCATAATTAACTGGAAGGGAGGATCTCACATGCATCTGGCCCAGGTACATGCTCACGGTCCCCTAAACAAAAATAAGTAAAGCTAAATGCTCATGCACCAGTTCTTTAAATTCATGATTTAACAGGAGGATATTATTTTCTATGATAGTGTCGTTACATTCAGTCGATATTATTCTTAGGCAAATATAGCGACTAGTCTTCTTTCTCCCAGCATTTTATTCCTGCAACCAGCGGACCCATGCAAATCGTAGTCAACATCGTAAATAGTTCCGGTCCATTTTTATTTTTCAATAAGAATGTCCAACCCAGCCCAGCACATTGGCGACATCACTTTATCCTCCGGCTTGGTGCGCTCGCCGCGTCGCCGCCGTCCGGCCCTGTCAAAATAGTTTTTTTTCGAAACGGTCCCTGTCAACATAGTGAATTGGGACAGAACCGTAGTTGTGAGTATGACAGTACGGACCCACCAGGTCCACTCCCGAACACAAGCAAGCGCCTCTTTTACTACCCAGATGCACCCCTCGTTTTTTTACTCTAATCCACCCTACTGATATCCGGGACCCACATCATTTTTAACGTATAGTCAATTAACGACAGAATTGCACAACTTTTTTTAGAGTAGTAATTCGGAGGAGCAGGCTATAAACTGGGTTGTGCGGTTGATGACCCACAAGTATAGGGGATCTATCGTAGTCCTTTCGATAAGTAAGAGTGTCGAACCCAACGGGGAGCAGAAGGAAATGATAAGCAGTTTTCAGCAAGGTATTTTCTGCAAGTACTGAAATAAGTGGCAACTGATAGTTTCATGATAAGATAAATTGTAATGAGCAACAAGTAACAAAAGTAAATAAAGTGCAGCAAGGTGTCCCAATCCTTTTTGTAGAAAAGGACAAGCCTGGACATGGGAATATCGTCAAGCTAGTTTTCATCACGCTCATATGATTCACGTTCGGTACTTTGATAATTTGATATGTGGGTGGACCGGTGCTTGGGTGCTGTTCTTACTTGAACAAGCATCCCACTTATGATTAACCTCTATTGCAAGCATCCGCAACTACAACAAAAGTATTAAGGTAAACCTAACCATAGCATGAAACATATGGATCCAAATCAGCCCCTCACGAAGCAACACATAAACTAGGGTTTAAGCTTATGTCACTCTAGCAACCCATCATCTACTTATTACTTCCCAATGCCTTCCTCTAGGCCCAAATAATGGTGAAGTGTTATGTAGTCGATGTTCACATAACACCATTAGAGGTTAGACAACATACATCTCATCAAAATATCGAACGAATACCAAATTCACATGGCTACTAATAGCAAGACTTCTCCCTTGTCCTCAGGAACAAACGTAACTACTCACAAAGCATATTCATGTTCATAATCAGAGGGGTAATAATGTGCATAAAGGATCTGAACATATGATCTTCCACCAAATAAACCAACTAGCATCAACTACAAGGAGTAATCAACACTACTAGCAACCTACTAGCACCAATCTCGGACTTGGAGACAAGAATTGGATACAAGAGATGAACTAAGGTTTGGAGATGAGATGGTGCTGGTGAAGATGTTGATGGAGATTGCCCTCTCCCGATGAGAGGAGCGTTGGTGATGACGATGGTGATGATTTCCCCCTCCCGGAGGGAAGTGTCCCCGGCAGAACAGCTCTGCCGGAGCCATAGATTGGTTCCGCCTCGTGGCGGCGGAGTCTCGTCCCGAAAGGTTGCCTTCTCTTTTTTTCTCATCAAAATACTTCATATAGGAGAAGATGGGCGTCGGAGAGCCACCAGGGGGCCCACGAGGTAGGGGGGCGCGCCCTAGTGGGGGGGCGCCCCCCACCCTCGTGAGCAGGGTGTGGGCCCCCTGGCCTTCATCTTTGGCGACGATTTTTCTTTATTTATTTTAAGATATTCTGTGGAGTTTCAAGACTTTGGAGTTGCACAGAATAGGCCTCCAATATTTTCTCCTTTTCCAGCCCAGAATTCCAGCTGTCGGCATTCTCACTCTTCATGTAAACCTTGTAAAATAAGAGAGAATAGCCATAAGTATTGTGACATAACGTGAAATAACAGCCCATAATGCAATAAATATTGATATAAAAGCATGATGCAAAATGGACGTATCAACTCCCCCAAGCTTAGACCTCGCTTGTCCTCAAGCGAAAAGCCGATAACAATAAATATGTCCTCGTGTTTAGCGGAAGAGGCGTCGATAAAAATAAAAATACGGACATGAAGGCATCATGATTATTTCCATAACAACAACATATATAGATTTTTTCATATGATTACTTATGTTCAAGTGATGATCAATTCACAAAGAAAAAGTATGAATCAGAAACCTTATTGAGCACCAACAAATTATAACCTCAGTCATTGAAGCAATTGCAATTTATCATAACATCGGAAAGAGTCTATGTCAGAGCTTAAAAGCAAGTCCACATACTCAACTATCACTTAGTCCTTCATAATTGCTAACACTCACGCGATACTTTTGGTTACGGAGTTTTAATTGGACACAGAGAAAGATAGGGGCTTATAGTTTTGCCCCACAACCTTTTACCTCAAGGGTAATGTCAACAATAATAATTCCTGCTCCCCTACATCCAATTAGATATATATATATCATGTTCTTTCCAACATGCTGAGCTTGCCAAAGGATAAAATGAAAAAGGAAAGGTGAAGATCACCATGACAATTGCATAAAGTAGAGGATAATAATAAAAGATAGGCCCTTCACAGAGGGAAGCAGAGGTTGTCATGCACATTTAGGGTTGATGCACAAAATCTTAATGCAAAAGAACGTCACTTTATATTGCCCCTTGTATGTGGACCTTTATTATGTAGTCCGTCGCTTTTATTACGTCCACAACAAGTTCGTACAAAGTTTATTTCTCCGCACTAATAAGTCATGCATATATAGAGAGCAATTTTTATTCCTTGCACCGATGACAATTTACTTGAAGGATCTTACTCAATCCATAGGTAGATATGGTGGACTCTCATGGTAAGACTGGTTTAAGGGTATTTGGAAGCACAAGTAGTATTTCTACTTAGTGCTAAGAATTTGGCTAGCATGAGGGGGAAAGGCAAGCTCAACACGTTAGAGGATCCATGACAACATACTTTATCTCAGATGTAAGAAAACATAACTCATTATGTTGTCTTCCTTGTCCAACCTCAACTCTTTAGCATGTCATATTTTAATGAGTGCTCCCAATCATAAAAGATGTCAATGATAATATATCTATATGTGAAACCTCTCTTTCCTTATTACTTCCTATTAATTACAATGATGACCAAAGCTATATTTGCCAACTCCCAACAAACTCTAATCATCATACTCTTTCTATGTGAAGTCATTACTTTCAATAAGATCAATATGAACTCTTTGATTCTTTTTATTCTTTTTCTTCTATTCACCCAAGATCATGGCAAAATAATCAAGCCCTTGACTCAACAGTAATCTTTATTATATAGCTCACAGAATCGATTACAAAGAAGGATCATAAAGCAAAACTCAAAACTAGATCATGCCATGACTTTATTCTACTAAATCAAGATACTACTAAATAGATCGAACTAAGAAAAACGGCAAAGATAGGAGTTGTGATGGTGATACGATACCAGGGCACCTCCCCCAAGCCCATACCCATGTGATTATATCTCCTTCTTTGTTGCCAAGGGGAGTGCCCATACCCATGTGATTATATCTCCTTCTTTGTTGTTGGCTTAATATTCTTGGCGATGATTCCCCTCAAGATACGGTTCTCCTCCTCGAGCTTATTGACTTGCTGCTTGAGGTCCATTACTTCCTTGTGAAGCTTTCCTGTAACGGCTAAAGCTCCTTGTACCCAAGGGTGTTGCATAGCTGCGGGAGAACAAGAGACACTCCTCCTCATATTTTCATAAGAAAGAAATCTAACATTAGAAGGGATAACCGAGTTTGGAATAGCTGAGCTCTGTAGTACCCCCATCGTAAACCCAGCTCGGAGGCGAGAGGTGACTTCTTGATCTTCCATGGCATCTACCCTCATCAGGTCAGCCTCCATCTCTTCCTCCGTTGCTGGCCCAAAGTGGTCAGCGTTGCTGTATGCCCTTGGTTCCGGTGCCGGGTTAGATATCCGGCTCTCCCTGATTGACTCTTGAGAAGACATCTTGCTCTAATCTGCAGCAGGAACAGCTTGAAACAAAAATAGAGGATATTTGTGTGATACGAGAGTCAAAACCTTCGGGAGTATATATAATGAATTTTTACCGACCAAAATACGCATCGTGTAAGAAAACGGAGTCCGGAGAGCACATGAGGTGGTCACGAGGTAGGGGGGCGCGCCCAGGGGGTAGAGCGCGCTCTCCACCCTCCTGGAGGCCTCGTGTCCTTCCCAGACTGCCACTTATTTTTCTATTTTTCTAAATATTCCAAAACAGAGAAATATTGCCTTAAAAATTGTTTTGGAGTCGGTTTACTTATCGTACCACATACCTATTTCTTTTCGGAGTCTGGGACGATCTGTAAGGTGTCCCTTATGTATTCCTCCGGGGTTACGGTTTCAATAATATTGGTTTCAACATTTATAGGATTAACTGAGATATAGTGCTTGATCCTTTGACCGTTTACCACCTTCGGATTTGTGCCTTCAAAGTTGCTGATTTTTGGCACCGGAACGATAGAACTCCTCGATAACGTAGGGACCTTCCCATTTGGAGAGAAGTTTTCCTGCAAAAAATCTTAAACGAGAGTTGTATAGCAATACATAATCACCTACATTAAACTCACGCTTTTGTATCCTTTTGGCATGCCATCTTTTAACTTTTTCTTTAAACAACTTGGCATTTTCATAAGCTTGGGTTCTCCATTTGTCAAGTGAGCTAATATCAAATAACATCTTCTCACCGGCAAGTTTGAAATCATAGTTGAGCTCTTTAATAGCCCAATATGCCTTATGTTCTAGTTCGAGAGGTAAGTGACAAGCTTTTCCATAAACCATTTTATACGGAGACATACCCATAGGATTCTTATATGCAGTCCTATAGGCCCATAATGCGTCATCTAGTTTCTTGGACCAATTCTTTCTAGACCTATTAACAGTCTTTTGCAAAATTAATTTGAGCTCTATATTGCTCAATTCTACTTGACCACTAGACTGCGGGTGATATGGAGATGCGATCCTATGATTAACGTCATATTTAGCAAGCATTTTACGGAAAGCACCATGAATAAAATGTGAACCACCACCAGTCATAAGATATCTAGGGACTCCAAACCTCGAAAAACTAACTTCCTTAGGCATTTTAATAGAGGTGTTATGATCAACACTACTAGTTGGAATAGCTTCTACCCACTTAGTAACGTAATCAACAACAACTAAAATATGTGTATATCCATTAGAGGCAGGAAAAGGTCCCATATAATCAAAGCCCCAAACATCAAATGGTTCAATAACAAGTGAATAATTCATAGGCATTTCTCGACGTCTACTAATATTACCAATTATTTGACATTCATCGCAAGACAAAACAAACTTACGGGCATCCTTGAAGAGAGTAGGCCAATAAAAACCAGATTGCAACACCTTATGTGCAGTTCTATCTCCAGCATGGTGTCCTCCATAAGCTTCGGAGTGACACTTGCGTAGGATCTGTTCCTGTTCATGCTCAGGTACACAACGTCTAACAACACCATCTACTCCTTCTTTATAAAGATGTGGGCCATCCCAACAGTAATGTCGCAAATCATAGAAAAACTTTTTCTTTTGTTGGTATGTGAAGCTAGGTGGTATAAATTTAGCGACAATATAATTAGCATAATCAGCATACCAAGGAGTGCTACAAGAAGTGCTTATGACATTTAATTGTTCATCAGGAAAGCTATTATCAATAGGTAGCGGGTCATCAAGAACATTCTCTAACCTAGATAAGTTGTCTACAACGGGGTTCTCAGCTCCTTTTCTATCAACAATATGCAAATCAAATTCTTGTAGCAAGAGAACCCATCTAATGAGTCTAGGTTTTGCATCCTTTTTTTCCATAAGATATTTAATAGCAGCATGATCAGTGTGAATAGTTACTTTATAATCAACAATATAAGGTCTGAACTTATCACAAGCAAATACAACTGCTAAAAGTTCCTTTTCGGTAGTAGCATAATTTCTTTGAGCACTATCCAGAGTCTTACTAGAATAATGGATAACATTTCATTTCTTATCAACTCTTTGCCCTAGAACAACACCTACAACATAATCACTAGCATCACACATAATTTCAAAGGGTAAATTCCAATCAGGTGGCTGAACAACAGGTGCAGAGACTAATGCTTTCTTAAGTATTTCAAATGCTTCTACGCAATCATCATCAAAGACAAATGGCACATCTTTTTGTAATAAATTAGTTAGAGGCCAAGAAATTTTTGAGAAGTCCTTAATGAACCTCCTATAAAATCCGGCGTGACCAAGGAAACTTCTTATACATTTGATGTCCTTGGGACATGGCATCTTTTCAATAGCATCAATTTTGGCTTTATCAACTTCAATACCTCTTTCAGAAACTTTGTGCCCCAAGACAATACCTTCATTAACCATAAAGTGGCACTTTTCCCAATTCAAGACAAGATTAGTTTCTTCACATCTCTGCAAAACTCGATCAAGATTGGTCAAGCAATCATCAAAAGAGGAACCATAGACGGAAAAATCGTCCATGAAAACCTCACAATTTTTTTCACAAAAGTCAGAGAATATGGTCAGCATGCATCTTTGAAAGGTAGCAGGTGCATTACATAAACCAAAAGGCATACTTCTATAAGCAAAAGTACCAAAAGGGCATGTAAAAGTAGTCTTTGATTGATCTTTAGCCGACACAGGTATTTGAGAGAAACCAGAATAACCATCTAGAAAGCAATAATGTGTATGTTTGCATAATCGTTCTAGCATTTGATCAATAAAAGGTAAGGGGTAATGATACTTCTTAGTAGCTTTATTTAATTTGCGGAAATCAATTACCATCCTATAGCCTGTGATAATTCTTTGCAGAATCAATTCATCCTTATCATTAGGGACAACAGTAATACCTCCCTTCTTAGGGACACAATGGACATGACTTACCCACTGACTATCAGCAACGGGATAAATTATACCTGCCTCCAGAAGCTTGAGTATTTCTTTTCTTACCCATTCTTTCATTTTAGGATTCAAACGCCGTTGAGGATCACAAACTGGTTTGGCATCCGCTTCCAATTTTATTTTATGTTGACATAGAGTGGGACTAACGCCCTTAAGATCATCTAGTGTATCTCCAATAGCGGCACGGTGCTTCTTTAGAGTTGTCAATAATCTTTCTTCTTCATGTTCTGAAAGGTTAGCACTAATAATAACATGATATATTTTCTTTTCATCAAGATAAGCATATTTAAGATTATCAGGCAACGGTTTAAGCTCAAACACGGGATCATCCCTTGGGTGGAGGAGGATCCCCTAGGATTTCAACAGACAAATTGTGTTGCAGAATAGGTTCCTATTTAAAGAATACTTCATCTATTTCCCTTCTTTCATTCATGAACATATCATTTTCATGGTCTAGCAAATATTGTTCTAAAGGATCACTAGGAGGTACGGCAATAGAAGCAAGACCAATAATTTCATCCTTACTAGGCGATTCTTCTTCACGATGTTGTTTACTAAATTTAAAGAAATTAAACTCATGAACCATATCATCCAAGCCAATAGTAACGACATTCTTTTCGCAGTCTATCTTAGCATTAACAGTATTCAAGAAGGGTCTACCAAATATAATGGGACAAAAACTATCTTGTGGAGAACCAAGAACAAGAAAATCAGTGGGATATTTGGTTTTGCCACACAAGACTTCAACATCTCTAACAATTCCCACTGGTGAAATAGTATCTCTATTAGAAAGTTTAATTGTAACATCAATATCTTCTAACTCAGCAGGTGCAATATCATGCATAATTTCTCTGTATAAGTCAATGGGTATTACACTAGCACTAGCACCCATATCACATAAGCCATGATAACAATGATCTCCTATTTTAACAGAAATAACAGGCACGCCTACCACAGGTCTATGTTTATCTCTAGCACAAGGTTTAGCAATTCTAGCAGTTTCACCCTGGAATTGAATAACATGCCCATCAATATTATCAGACAAGAGATCTTTAACAATAGCAATGTTGGGTTCTACTTTGACTTGCTCAGGAGGTGTATAAGTTCTAATATTGCTTTTGCGAACAACAGTTGAAGCTTTAGCATGATCCTTCATTCTAACAGGAAAAGACGGGTTCTCAACATAAGAAGTGGGAACAATAGGATCATTATAAGTGACAGTCTTTTCTTCAACTTTAATAGGTGCAGCTACTTTTACTTCTATGGGAGGATGATATTTAAACCACTTCTCCTTGGGGAGATCAACATAAGTAGCAAAGGATTCATAGAAAGAAGCTACTATCTCAAAGTCAAGTCCTTATTTAGTGCTAAACTTACGGAAAATATCGATATCCATAAAAGATTTAACACAATCAAACTTAGGTGTCATACCTGACTCCTTACCTTCGTCGAGGTCCCAATCTTCAGAGTTGCGTTTAATTCTATCCAATAAATTCCATTTAAATTCAATAGTCTTCATCATAAAAGAGCTAGCACAAGAAGTATCGAGCATGGTGCGATTGTTATCAGAAAGCCGAGCATAAAAACTTTGCATAATTACTTCTCTTGGGAGCTCATGATTGGGGCATGAATATAACATTGATTTAAGCCTCCCCCAAGCTTGAGCGATGCTTTCTCCTTCGCGAGGCCAAAAATTATATATACTAGTCGTCAACCCGTGCGTTCGCACGGGCTAGACAATTTTTAAATAGATGTTTCTGAGTTATAGTTTAGCTAACATTTGTTGCATGCAATATTTATAAGCTATGGAATTTGAAATAATAATTGAACACCGTTTTAAATCGTTGCGAACATGCAACAGTGTGTATTTACTATCATGTGGAAAAACGATATATATTCTTAAAAGGATATATATTATTGTCAATGAATTCATGATCGTAGAATTTACATATATCTATGGTTCACATAATTATTTCGAAGTAATGTTTTATTTTCATGTTCTATTTTGTACAGGAGTGGTTTGTAGATATTTACTTGCAGTACATATGAAAGCATGTTCAGAAAATACAAAGCGTAACAATGAAAAATATACTACATGACATCATGGAAATACTCACCAATATCTTCATCTGCATATTTACTAACTGAGTGTTCCCAAGCCCTAAAATATTAGGTAACACATGTCTTACTTTGAATGTACATGTAGCTGTGTACCCCCAAACTTTACACTACATCATAAAATAGATTTATTCGTATGATACGCTGGAAGACAAATGCACTCGCACTTTTCTGGACTATTTGCTATTTCAGATGCACAATAAGTAATTTTGTTTCATAATCCACTAAATATTTGAAGTCCAGTGTTACATATACATGGACATTTGCGTGCTGGGAACTTCCAGATTTTTTTTTCATATTTAACAGATGGATTTATTATTGAAGTACTGCTTGTCTCCGGTGGCTAGATGTGTTTGTCGTCCTCTTGTACGTCCCAATAAGCAGGAATTAGCCCCTGCCTCAGTTCTCTGCGAAGTGGTGCAACCTGAGTGCACACCTGGAAAGCCGAGGAAGATCATCGTGTTTAGCGACAACAGTAAAAAGAGAAGGAGCCGGACGGACGTTGTCCAGCGAGAGAAACAGAGGACTATTGGCACAGCTCGTGACTCATGTCGCACGGCTAATAAGAACCTAATTTTCGTCTATGAAGAAGACATATACACACAGCCAAGGTCAATTCCTAAGCAGAAGATAATCTTGATTGATCCCACTTAAATACGCTTGTACGTAACTACGTATGCGCATACGTATGTACAGGTAATTCAGATCGATTCCTTTCGTTTGCTAAGACATGCACGTGAGAGATATGGTTGATGGAAAAAGGAACCTGATCGTACTGGCATGCAGCGTTGACTTGTCAACGGTGATGAAGCAAGCTAGCTTGATTCTTTCCCGGTGCGATCGGCATGAAGCTTTTCCAGCGAGATAAGCACGTAGAAGCCAGCCTCGATTGACCTAAGTAATTGATAGAAGCCAGCGGCGGCGTGAGCTGGAGACATGATTAATAGAGAGATCAGAAAAGAGATTCATATTTGTCATGTTTTCATCCTTACCGTCAAAGATTCATCACCTCATCTAACAATCCTACGGTTAAAAGCTAATTAGATGTAATGTCCAGAAAGTGTTTCTACGTATACTAAATAACAGATCGTTACTTGTAGTTTTTTCCTTGAAGGGTCATTACTTGCAGGTTAGCTCTTCCTTTTCTCCACAAAGGTAACGTAAGGTTTCAGATTACCAAATATCAAATTTTCTTCTAGGGTACTAAAATACCATTGTTACGTGTAGGTGGGCTCTTTTTTTCTCCACAAAATTAACGTAAATCAGGGGTTAAGATGGATCGGTTACCTAGATCAACGGTTCATATATTTTTAATGATGTGGATTACTGTGATGGCTCGTTTGGTGCCTCCAATTAGTAAATACTAGTCGTTAACCCGTGCAAACGCACGGCCTAGTTATTTGGATAGTAGCTTAGTAAAATATATCTCTAAATATTGGTTATGCATTTAAACTATGGTTTGTATTAAAGCTCTCAAAAGTTTATTATTAAAGCAAAATATTTTATCCATGTAACCATACACCCAATTAATTTTGCATTTATTCATAATGATAATAGTGTGTTTTACCACATATAATATATATATTTTCTTTGACATGTGCCAATAGCTCATGAAAATCACAGTCAATAATGTTTGGAAATCATACAACTCTGGGCACATATAATACAACATCACACTTCTTTATTAAATATAAAGAGATAGAGCAACATGAGTATATAGTCTTGCAATTCTAGAGAATACCTAAACAAACACGTGCCTTTTTGTTACCGCCATTCCTCAAAATTTTAGGAATACATGGTTTCTTCATGCATACTGATTCTATATTATCCAAGTCGAACATCTGAAAGTACATAGTGAGCATCACAAAAGAGAATCATCCAAATTAGTTAGATAATTTACAATCTTGCACCTCTAGCTGTTGTAACTATCAAAATAATCAATTCCCAAAAACTATCACAGTTTTGTACAATTATCAAAACCTTTACTATGAAGTACAATCTTAGACAAACTTTTGCTATCAATATCGTCCTTGAATCCACCAGTAGAAGCCATTTAATTATTTTCCGAATCCTGGAGATCAAGTGGAAGTACTATCAAATATTCAAACTTTTGTACAAATCTGACGCATCATACTGGATGTCAGTACATGAGATGCACACTGCTTTACAAAGTATAAACAAAATAAGACTATATAATCACAAATAAGAGAAGTAGAGTAGGATGAGATTAATATAGTTTCCTGATATTGATAGATGAACTAAAAAATAAAAAGTTATTTGAGAAACATTTTTTCTCTTCAACTTGCCCCCAACTGTGTCTTTTTAATAGAAGGATATACCTTAGAGTAAATTTACATGTAGCTTTGCTTCGTAATCCTAAGAAAAAAATCTTAAATAGATATAAAAGAGGTGCACCAACAGACAACTCCTGCCAAGTTAAAATGTAGCAATAGCTCTATGGGCTGGCTAATATATATTCTAGGTTTACAGTATGATGATGATTCTTGGCAGAAAATAATTGGGCATGCAACTAATTGAATCAACAAAAATTACACGATATGGAAAATACAGAAGGAGTAGCTTAGTACTTCATCGCTGGGCAGAACATATTTTCCATTTGATTCTGAGGTGGGATCATAATTTGCATGACAAAAGAGTTAATAACACACTCATATTAAAATAAATGTGAGAAAGGTTTCTTCATTAGTAAATATACTATGTTTGATCTAGAAAAATACGTTTCTTTGCTTCAAAAACTCTGATGACTTGTGAAATTGTAGGATAACTAAATATATAAGAGATTACAACATCAACTCATCTTAACAATTTATAATCTGAAGCATCCAATCCTATTTTACTAAAAGATATATGAGGCACATGCGAGTGAGTCCAGGCTTGTTCTCCTACGCTTTTCATAAAAAAAATGAGTGCTAATAATTGGAGAGCAAAAGCCATAACTTAAAATATATATGATTGCACCGAGGAAGGAATTAGCATCATCCAATCTAGAATTTATCCAGTCCATTGACAGCTCTTTTTTTAGGAAAGATAATATAAATTTTAAGGACTCTGTTTATATATGTTCTAAGCTTACAACTATACATGGTAAGGACCATATTAAAGTCCGAAGAAGGTAAAGATTAAAATATTTACGTAACAGTTTGGATGCATACTAGATCAAGTAGAAAGGAGAACTATCTCCTTGAACGTGCGCCTGCCGACGGGTAGACTGAAGCACAACCCTTGGTGTTTTTGCATGGGGAATTTGAAGGAACTTGTATCCACTGATGATCTTGCATACCTGCTGCAACCTTCATTGATGCACAATTATCCTATCCGCAACCTTTTCTGGCAAGTAGCAACCAATTAACACACATTCAAAAGATTGTGAACTATATTCCAACCTATACCCAGCGAACTATTCCATAATCACTATACTTGATCGCCCTAGTGTACTGGCCGCTGCTCGTGATAATTATTTTGTAATACTCATCCAGAACTAAATTACAACATTGTTGAATATCCTCGGAATCACTCGCTCGGGATGACCTACATGACACAGGTTGGCACGTCGTTAGCAATAATAATCATGATCCATTAGGCATGACATCATCATATGTCTTGGTTCCCGTACGTACACGTAATCTGATCTTATGTTATATAGTCAGCTAGCTGAGGCATTAAGATACGTTTAGGCTATTAATCTACCAGTGAGCAATAGAGAAAATGCAAGTACGTACTTGTGGCCATCCAGCAATTTCTCGTGTGCCTCCATGTGTATTTATTTTCCTGCCGGCTGGCCAGCTGTGTACATGTTCGTGTTTTGGCGCTGTAATCACTCACCCGGGGATGACCTGGAGGACACGGGGGAAAGGGGCACATCGTTATCCATAATAATCATGGTCCATATAGGCGCGCATGGCATCATCTGGTGCTTTGGTTCATCTACGTACATGTAATCTGATCATAGGTTATATAGTCTGCTAGCTGAGGCATTACAATACTTTACCCAGGCTATGTAATCTTCCAGTGAAGCAATACAGAAAACTAAGATATGTACCCATCCCCATCCTGCAATTTCCCGTGTGCCTGCATGTGCGTTGATTTTCTTGCCGGCTGGCCGCTGTGTACGTCCGCGTGTTTTGGGGTTGCTTGCACCAGCTGTACGCAAGTACCGATCAAGCGCGGATCAGCCAGCGGGTGGCTGACATTGTACTACAGGTGGATCGATCAGAGGAAGTGAGGTTGCTGCTTTCTCGTCGTGTTGTTCCCGGACCTCTGGTAGGGAGAGTGACGTGGGCTTGTGGTAGATGGGAGGAGGAGGGGCGAGCGGCGGAAGAAGACGGCTTGCGGGAGGGGGTAGAGGATGCATCAAGTTCTGAGGGTTAGAGATTGTACGTCTTGGTGTGGAACTGAATGTATGCTATTAGGACTCTACTATAGTTGTTTTTTTTTCTAGAGATTGTACGTCCATGTTTTTTTTATCTTGAGGTGGACTTTGATCATATGCTATTAGGACTGTACATTAGCGTGGAGGCTTACAATCATTAGCGTGGAGGCTGAAAATTACATGGTTTAATCTACACCGTAATAACTCGGTCCCACCAGATGAACGGTCCATAAAATCTAATTAACGTGATAATTTCTTGGGAGTCTGTAATTAGTATAGGTATAGATAAGATAATTGCGATCACGATGAACAAGATGCATAGGGTAATACTTTTAATGAAATTTCAATTTCACTGGTGGAAAAAGGGCCTTTGGTCGCGGTTCGCAACTGCCATTAGTCGCGGTTGCGCAACCGCGACCGAACGGGCGCGACTAAAGGCCCCCCCCCTTTAGTCGCGGTTGCTTAAGAACCGCGACTAAAGGCCCGTCCACGTGGGCGCCAGGTGGCCGTCGGGGCGGAGGACCTTTAGTCGCGGTTCTTCTGGCCAACCGCGACTAAAGGCCGCCGCAGGTTTAGGGTTTTAGCCCCCCCCCCCCTTAAACCTGTTTTCTGTTTAATTTGTATTGTTTTATTTCTTTTGTGCTTTATTTTAATTTTGAAGGAGTTTCATATATTCTACGGTACTACATACATGCATATGAATGTACAATTTCAAATAAATTTGAAATTAGAACCAAAAAGAATTCAAGAGGAATATACAATATATATTCAATATCATCGGATGACCATATACAATTTTGAACAAGTTTCCATACATGATTTAATGCATATAAAGTTCTACGTCCTCGTTATAGTGTTCTCCTTTAGGATGGAGGACTTCCCTGCTGAACCATCCAGCTAGTTCCTCTTGAAGTGGTCGGAAGCGAGCTTCTGGACTAAGCATCCACCGGAGGTTATTCCTCTGAGCATTGGTATCACTCGGAACCCGCTCAGAGGTGTATCTCCGGATCATCTCACAGACATAGTATCCACATAGATTGGTCTCCGGTGGCTGAATATCCCCAGCATTCTTAGCCTTTAACATTTTGAATTCTAGCTCTTTTTTGAATTCACCGACCTTTGTATCTACGAACCGTCTCCAAACCCTACGAGGCAAAGAAAATTAAATGAACAAGAGAGTTATTAATTAGTTACTTGATATTAGGAAATGAACGAAATAGGCCGATCGATATAGAGCGCAAATGAATGAAAATAATTACTTCTGCAGCATTCTTCTCATGCCGCCCCAAAGCTTTGGATCCATATTCACAGAGTCGTGGACGAGACATTCTGAGGTGTTAACTTTAATTACTAGCAGAATCCAGTGGAACCTGCGGACACGATACATGCACAGTATGTCATGCATAACTCATCGATTAGCCGGCCACATACCATGCATGGAGTAAACAAAAGAGAATGTGCTCAAGACAGAAACACTCACTCAAAATGGTAAGGAAATAGAATATCACTTTTGAGTTCCTGCTTTGTAAGAAAGTGCCACAGGTCTGCCTCCACGTCGGCGGGGTGACGCTCCAACACATGTCCATTAACGATGTGTGGGTCAATGAACCCAACATCATGGATGTTCCTTACTCTGCATTCCTTAATCTTTATTCTGCATGTATAATAGCGGACACAACAATATAGTTAGGACATATATATAGTGCAGGCAATATGAACGAGATGGGGTAGAAATTAATAAATCACTTACAGAACGTAGCAACTGATGATAGATTTATCGAGCTCGCGCAGATTGAAAAGCTGGAACAATTCACTCAGTTCAATTTGTACATAGTAATGTTTGAAGTGATGCTCATGTCTAACTTCCGCATAAATATATTCTTTGGCGTTTTTATTTTTTATGTAACCCTTGTACCATTTCAGCAGACCTTTCATTTGTGGAGGTAGATCCTTTTCCTGCGCAGGCTCGACGAGAGGCCCATTCTTGACATATGTAATTACTACCTCCTTCACTGTCGCCTCATCAAGGCCTAACAGTTCACGAAGAGTAATACCTAAGTTGGCCGCTTGTTCTCTGGCACTCGTTACAGTCAATCCCTGTGCTGCCGCAGCTTGTATGATCTCGGGGGCATCCGGACAGAAGGCTTCCACTATAAGCGGGGCAATCGATTGTTTACTTTGTTCCCCGAGCTGGGCAACTTGTTTCCCGCTTTTTTTACTTTCGGCCTTCTCCCGCTCTTTGTTCTCCTTGAACATGAGTGCCTGCCTGCGAAGTTCACGTGCATAGTCGTTAGGCAGATTCTTCGCGGCTTGGGACGGTGTGCTCAAAAATGACTTAGCCCACTTCTTTTGCTCATCAGAAAATACTGGCTTGGGCTCGGGCTCTCTTTTCTTCTTGCAGTCCGCCTTCCATTTCTCCAAATCAGCAGCCGCGGCCGCGTCGACTTCCTCGGCACTACGTTCCCAAGGCCTTGTAGGGAGAGGCTTCAGTGATGGCTCCGGTACCTTTGTGGTCTTAGGTACATAAGGGTCCGGGTTAATAATCCAGGACTGCTTCTGCTTCTTTGCCGGAGGTGGATTGGGGGGCGGCGTCTGATCACCCGCCGGACGAGGACTGGGGGCGGCGGCTGATCACCCGCCGGACGTTGTGGACTGGGGGGCGGCGTCGGCTGACGTGACGGAGTGCTCCAGGTAAACATGGTAAAGCACTGCCGATGGCTACCTTCATGGACATGTTCCCGATAGGATAATACAGATGACATTCTTTCATCTCCTTTATATCGTCCACGGGGTAGCGAGGAGGCTCCGGTGAAGTAATTTCGACCACCAGAGGCTCCGGTGCAGTAATTTCGACCACCAGAGGCTCCGGTGCAGTAATTTCGATCGTCGGTGCATCTGCACCAGCCGGTGGGGCCTCCGTGGAAGCCACGCTGCTTCTCCGCTGCTGGCTTCCGAGATCCGCTGGATGATCTTCATGCTGCACCCGAGCTGCATCTCTTTCGGCTACTAGTACACTCATGGTTTTCTTCATCACATCCATTTCCGATGCCAACCGCGCCACAACATCTGCTTCCCGATCCATCTTTCTCTTACGGCTTCTGTAACCGTACGGGTCATCGTTCTGGGGAACCCTATTTTCCACGGAATGTGCCCCATGCCTCGTACACGTCCTCCGTGTTCAGGATTCCCGAGGGCTTTTGTCAGCGCGTCGTTCTCTCTGTTGAACTTGATCTTCCCCTGTTGAGCATCCCTCATTGCGTTAATAAGGGCTTGGGTGGGTTTAATTAATTTGCCCCGGTAAACACACTCCCCTGTCTCCGGGTTCAGCGTTCCCCCATGCCCGTACCACCAGCTTTTGGCCCTTGGGTCCCATCCCTCCGTACCTGGACAGATTCCTCGCGCCCTCAGCTCGTTCTCCATCTTCTCCAACCTAGGCACCCAAATGCGATACCCTCCTGGCCCCATAACATGATTGTACTCCTTCTTAGCCGCATTTTCCTTATTTTTTTCGATATTTGAATGAACTGCTCCGATTTCTTTTGCTTCACAAATTCTGGCCAATCATGTTTCAGTTTCTCATATTGTCCTTTGAAATCCGGAGTCTTGTTCTGCTTGACAAAGTCATGGGCTAGATTTTGCTTGAATTTCCGGAATGCGTCGGCCATCTTATGAAGAGCGAACTGTTTGACTAGCCTCCTCCTCTCCTTGTTTTCCTCAATCTTGTTACCCTCCTCATCGAATTTGTTGTATTCCGAAGGTAGAACGAAATGTTCCATAAGCTTCTTGAAGCAATCTTTTTTTGTTCTCTTATCGACAAAAGTGAAACCATCAATTCGTGCCTTCTTTGGCTCATTCCACTCCTGGACGGTGATCGAGACGTTGTCTCTAACAATGGCTCCGCATTGGCTGACAAACTTGGTGGCGTTCTTGCGGGGCTCCAGCGGCCTGCCGGTTGCACTGTCGACAACCTCGATGGTGCATGTTTCTCCTTGTTTCATCGTCTTGGTTGCGCCACGCTTTGACGACGTACTCGATTGTTTCGATGATCCGGCCGAGGGCTAAAATAAGAAAGAGTCGCGCGCGTTAGTACACACATATTTATTCAAATCAGTTAGTTTGTATCACCAGAGGCTCAATGTATATATATACCTCGGCGCCGGAGGTAGTTGCTACTTCCATTTGAAGATCGTCGTTTATCGACGTTTGTTCGGCATCATCTTGCTGACGGCGCCCTTCATCTTCACCGTCAAGGTTCAGATAAGAAGAGATATCATCTTCTTCTTCTCCGGTCGGCACATATAGAATATCGCCGTTTATGATGCCGAACATATGTGCTTCACCGTCCGGATCATAGTTGTCCATAATCGGGTCAGCTCTATCGTCCGCCATTATGTCAGTCCTGAAAACATGTAGTAAAAACAAATTAATTAAGTGAAGAAGGGGGGCGGTGGCGGTGGCGGTGGCGAAAGGGCGGTGGCGAAAGGAGGGGGCGAGGAAGGGGTGGCAGACGACGGCGTCACGGAGAGGGGAGGCGAGGACAACACATTTATAACCCTCGCCGTCCCCTCTCGATCCCTAAAAAAACACCGCGCGCATCACCGCCCCCCTCGCCGCCCCTCTCCGTATAAACAAATTGTCCGAACAGAGCTTGGAGTAGAGTGGCTAGGGTTTGGCCAGGGATGCGGATGGAGACGAATATATGTGGGGTCGGGATGGCCCATGTGCAGGGCGGGGGGTGCTGGCCACACTCTTTTTTCTTTTCTTTTTCATTTCATTTCATTTTTTCTTTTCCTGTTTTTATCCTTTTCATCTTTAAAACAATTCAGTATATAAAAATATAGCAATGAAAAAAGATATTTGAGAAATCATAAAATGTATGTGAATTCAAAAAAATGAATCATAAAATGTTCATGGATACAAAAACATTGTGATTTTGCAAAAAAAAAGGTTTTCAAAAAATGTTGATGATTTTGTGGAAAAAACAGGAATAAAAACATATTGTGTATTCAAAAAATGTTTAGGGATTTCAGAATAGTTCACGTATTTAATTTTTTCACTGATTCATGACATATTCGTGAATTTAAAAATTATTCGTGTATTTCAAAAAATTGATTTTATTAGACACAAAAAAATTCATCAAAACAAAAAAATATTAATGAATTCCAAAACATATTCTTTCTTCTTTCTTTCTTCTTTCTTTTTTTCTTCTTCCTTTTTTTTCTTCTTTCTTTTTTTCTTCTGTTGTTTTCTTCCTTTTTC
>NC_041385.1:815577300-815579168 GCF_002162155.2 Triticum dicoccoides
TTTAAAACCCCTTGAAGGTTTGACAAAAGGTTTGATACATCATTCAGTTCATCGACCAAATACAAAGTTTGGTACAATAAATTATTACACATCAATTCTTCCCTTGTGTCCCTGCTTGCTTACGATTGTGCCGTATCCATGGAGCATCCTCATCATTTAACTTAATGCTTGGGTCAATGTTCACTTTGAAGGGCGGAATTTCACCAAACATATTATAATCTTCTGACATGTCTGTCTTGTCCTCCACTCCCACGATGTTTCTTTTCCCTGAAAGAACAATGTGGCGCTTTGGATCATCGCATGATGTACTGATCGTTTTCTTATCTTTCCGTTTCCTCGGTTTGCTACTCATGTCCTTCAAATAAAAAACCTGAGCGACATCTTTGGCAAGGACGAATGGTTCGTCAAGGTAACCAAGATTGTTGAAATCCACCATTGTCATTCCGTATTGCTCGTCCACCTTTACCCCACCTCCTGTTAGCTCGAACCATTTGCACCGGAACAAAGGGACCTTAAAGGAGGGTCCATAGTCAAGTTCCCATATCTCCTCTATGTAACCATAATATGTGACCTTTTGCCCATTCTCGGTTGCTGCATCAAAGCGGACACCACTGTTTTGGTTGGTGCTCTTTTTATCTTGGACGATCGTGTAAAATGTATTCCCATTTATCTCGTAACCTTGGAAAGTCGTTATAGTCGAAGATGGTGTCTTGGCCAACATGTACAGCTGATCTACAACATCATTGTCATTCATTAAATGTTTTCTCAACCAACTGCCGAAAGTCTCCATGTGGGCCTTCCTAATCCAGGATTCAGGCTTCCTCGGGTTGTCCGAGCGTAAAATATTCTTGTGTTTCTCAAAGTACGGAGCCACCAAGCTGGAATTGGTCAGCACAGTGTGGTGTGCTTCAGTCAGAGAATGGCCGTCCATACATATCGTTGATTTCCTTCCGATCGTGCCTTTTCCACTTAGTCTCCCCTCGTGCCGCGATCGAGGAAGACCAATCGGCTTAAGGTCAGGAACAAAGTCAACACAAAACTCAATTACCTCCTCATTTCCATAGCCCTTGGCGATGCTTCCTTCTGGCCTAGCACGGTTACGAACATATTTCTTTAATACTCCCATGAACCTCTCGAAGGGGAACATATTGTGTAGAAATACAGGACCGAGAACGAAAATCTCTTCGACTAGGTGAACCAGGAGGTGCGTCATAATATTGAAGAAGGATGGCGGGAACACCAACTCGAAACTGACAAGGCATTGGATCATATCGTTCTGTAACCGTGGTAGAACTTCTGGATTGATTACCTTCTGAGAGATTGCATTGAGGAATGCACATAGCTTCACAATGGCTACTCGAACATTTTCCGGCAGGAGCCCCCTCAAAGCAATCGGAAGCAATTGCGTCATAATCACGTGGCAGTCGTGAGACTTCAGGTTTTGGAACTTTTTCAGGTTTATTATTCCCTTTATATTGGACGAGAATCCAGACGGGACCTTCATACTGCTCAGGCATTCAAAAAAGATGACCTTCTCTTCTTTGGTCAGAGCGTAGCTGGCACGACCTTGAAACCATTCCGGATGCCGGTCATCAGGGTCTTTCAAACGTTGCTGGTCCTGCCGTGCTTCCTTTGTATCATTTGTCTTCCCATACACGCCCAAGAAGCTTAGGAGGTTCACGCAAATATTCTTCGTAACGTGCATCACGTCGATTGCAGAGCGGACATCTAGGACTTTCCAATATTCTAGCTCCCAGAATATAGATTTCTTCTTCCACATGGCTGCGTGCCCGTCAGCTCCCTTCGGAACTGATTGTCCGCCAGGACCCTTTCCAAAGATGACTTTCAAATCCTTGACCATATCAAAT
>NC_041385.1:815580318-815583102 GCF_002162155.2 Triticum dicoccoides
CATTTCAGCAAATCCAGTGTGCAGCCCAGCTTTTTCAGACCATCATCGCATCCGGGGTACAGCGCCTTTCTGTGATCCTCTAACATGCGATCCAAATTCTCCCTCTCCTTTTCAGTTTCGCAGCGTCTCCGTGCATCAGCAATGGTCCGACCAAGATCATCAACGGGATCATCACGTGCCTCTTCTTCACCTTCCCCTTCACCTTCAGCATCCTCCATGAAAGTATCACCGAAATGAGCAAGATAGCTTTCATCGATGAAATCATCCCCTTCTTCATCTTCTTCCATTATAACCCCTCTTTCTCCATGCTTGGTCCAACAATTATAGCTTGGCATGAAACCGTGCCGAAGCAGATGCATGTGAACATCTCTTGAGGAAGAGTAACCCTTCTGATTCTTATAGATAACACATGGACAGATAACAAAACCCCCATGCTTGTTCGCATTAGCCACTACGAGGAAATCTTTCAAACCCGTAGTGAACTCGCCGAGAGTCAGTTACCGTACATCCATTGCCGATTCATCTGCATTATTATAATATAAAATATATAATTAACCATCATGCATTTGTTAAACTAACTAGCTACAAACAATATAAATTAAACAATGAACTGCACACATGCATATTTTATCAATGACACACATGCATGAAAGGTTCAAGTTGCTAACCGCGATCGAGGAGGAAAAAATAAATGAGGAACCTCAAGTGTGGCTCCAACACTTCATATCATGTTTGTTTCACCCTCTTAGGGCATTTCATCAAATACCTTGTGTGCATAAGAGGAACCAAAAGCAAACCTACACCCCCTTGTGAAGCTTGTGAAGAGAAGTGGCACCAAATGGCTAAGTGAGCGTGCTGAACTGGTATATATAGGGGAGGAGCTTTAGTCGCGGTTGGCCTGGCCAACCGCGACTAAAGGCCTTTGCGCACCTTTAGTCGCGGTTGGCCTGGCCAACCGCGACTAAAGCCCCTCACGTGCACCAGCTGGCCACCGAGCGCCCTGGGCCCAGGCCTTTGGTCGCGGTTCGTCTGCCGAACCGCGACTAAAGACTTCATTAGTCGCGGTTCCTACAGTTTCGCGACTAATGGGGCTGGACGGAAGCCTCTTTTTCTACCAGTGTTTCAATCTTTTATAATTCCATGATCTCATATCATCACATAGCCTGTACCATGTCAATGTTTCTCCCTTCAAAGATAAAGGGAAGGTCTTATTTTTAACAACATCATCGGTTATACCTGCAAGCTTAAATAGTCCACAAACATCATCCACATAGCATAGATGTTCATCAGGATGCCTTGTTCCATCTCCTGTAAAAGTGTTAGCTAGCAGTTTTTCCATCATACCCGAAGAAATCTCAAAAGGAGTTTCATTTTCAATAGGTTCAGTAGGTTGAGTAGGTTGAGGAGCAACTCTTTGCTCTACTGGACGGGGTGAAGATACCCCGAACAAGCCCCTCAGAGAATTACTTTCCATAGTAACAAGTGACAGAAAATTTCAGCACACTAAATAAATTTTCCTTACCAAATTCCACCTACCAAAGGCGCTTCACTCCCCGGCAACGGCGCCAGAAAAGAGTCTTGATGACCCACAAGTATAGGGGATTTATCGTAGTCCTTTCGATAAGTAAGAGTGTCGAACCCAACGAGGAGCAGAAGGAAATGATAAGCAGTTTTCAGCAAGGTATTTCCTGCAAGTACTGAAATAAGTGGTAACAGACAGTTTTGTGATAAGATAAATTGTAACGAGCAACAAGTAACAAAAGTAAATAAAGTGCAGCAAGGTGGCCCAATCCTTTTTGTAGCAAAGGCCAAGCCTGGACAAACTCTTATAATAGGAAAAGCGCTCCCGAGGACACATGAGAATATCGTCAAGCTAGTTTTCATCACGCTCATATGATTCGCATTCGGTACTTTGATAATTTGATATGTGGGTGGACCGGTGCTTGGGTGCTGTTCTTACTTCACCAAGCATCCCACTTATGATTAACCTCTATTGAAAGCATCCGCAACTACAACAAAAGTATTAAGGTAAACCTAACCATAACATGAAACATATGGATCCAAATCAGCCCCTCACGAAGCAACGCATAAACTAGGGTTTAAGCTTCTGTCACTCTAGAAATCCATCATCTACTTATTACTTCCCAATGCCTTCCTCCAGGCCCAAATAATGGTGAAGTGTTATGTAGTCGACGGTCACATAACACCACTAGAGGTTAGACAACATACATCTCATCAAAATATCGAACGAATACCAAATTTACATGAGTACTAATAGCAAGACTTCTCCCTTGTCCTCAGGAACAAACGTAACTACTCACAAAGCATATTCATGTTCATAATCAGAGGGGTAATAATGTGCATAAAGGATCTGAACATATGATCTTCCACCAAATAAACCAACTAGCATCAACTACAAGGAGTAATCAACACTACTAGCAACCTACTAGCACCAATCCCGGACTTGGAGACAAAAATTGGATACAAGAGATGAACTAGGGTTTGGAGATGAGATGGTGCTAGTGAAGATGTTGATGGAGATTGCCCTCTCCAGATGATAGGAGCATTGGTGATGACGATGGCAATGATTTCCCCCTCCCGGAGGGAAGTGTCCCCGGCAGAACTGCTCTACCGGAGCCCTAGATTGGTTCCGCCAAGGTTCCGCCTTGTGGAGGCGGAGTCTTGTCCCGAAAGGTTGCCTTCTATTTTTTCTCATCGAAAGACTTCATATAGGAGAAGATGGGTGTCGGAGAGCCACCAGGGGGCCCACGAGGTAGGGGGGCG
>NC_041385.1:815583112-815585613 GCF_002162155.2 Triticum dicoccoides
ACTGTTGGATGTCCATCCAACGGCCGACGTGCTTCTTCAATCTCTGATCTTCCTGCTCCAGCCGCCTAAACTAGCGCTAGCGAGACTGCCTGCTCCCTGCTCTTGTGGCCCGCTGTGATGGCGCGCAGGCTTCCCCGGCCCACCCTACTCCCTCCGCTGGCCTGGCCGCACGCAATCAACTGCCTCCTTATTACGCGAAAATAATAATTCCTCCCACTGACATCTGGGGCACACCGGTTGGGAGGCTGACCTGTGGGGCTACTAAGTTGACGCGTCCGTAGGGCTTGTCAACTCAGTCAACAAACGATTGTAGCAGCAGTAACCGTTGGATTTGAATCAAACGGTCCTGCTGCTTCTTCAAGTGCTGCTCTTCTTGCACTAGCCGGCCAAACCAGTGCCGGCGAGATCGCCTGCTCCTGCCTCCAATGGCCGGCTGTGCTGTCGTTGAGGCCTCACCGCCCCTACTACTCCCACCGCTAGCCAGGCCTTACGGCGATGGCAGCCTCACACCATAGCCGAACCAGTGAACCCTCCTACTCCTCTCCGCGTGGGCATCCACTGCCGTGTCTTCCCCGGCTCCACGTCGTCCCCTTCCTAGGCCTCGCCGTCGTCCACCGCCCTGGTGCTCTCGGCGCGGCGTGATCAACGTGGTCATGGAACAACTTCCATCGGACATGGACTGCACGTGGAGAGGCTGACAGCTGGGTCCATGGTCGCACACAAGGAAATTCCTCCTTATTACATGCAAAATAATGATTCCTGCAGCTGACATCTGGGACCCATCGGAAGGGCCTTTGTATTTCGTGAAAAAAACGTTCCCCCCGCTGACAGGTCGGACCCACCAACTATATATTCGCACGCAAGGAAGTGTCTCCTTATTATGCACAAAAAAATGAATAACCTCCTGCTAGCTGGGACCCACCATAGTGGGTGGCTGACGTCTGGGTCTACTAAGTTGATGGGGACGGAGGGCTTTGTCAACTTAGTCAATACTCTAGTGACCGTATGATGTCCATCCAACGGCCATAGTGCTTCTTCAAACTCTGGTCTTCTTGCTCCAGCTGCCCAAAGCAGCGCCGGTCGTGCCGCCTGCTCCTGCCTCCCGTGGCCGGCTATGCTGCCGCGGAGGCCTCACCGCCCCCATACTACTCCCACCGCTAGCCAGGACATCCCTCTACTCACCCACACCCCCTGTTATTCTGCGGCAACGGCAGCCTCACACCGCAGCCAAACCAGTGAACCCTCCTACTCCTCTCCATGTGTGCATCCACTGCCGCGTCTTCCCCAGCTCTGCGTCTACCCCTTCCTAGGCCTCGCCTTCGTCCACCGCCGTGGTGCCCTCGGTGCGGCGTGGTTAATGTGGTCAACGACCGACTTCCATCGGAAGAGTACTGTACGTGGAGTGGCTGAGAGCTGTGTCCACAGCGGCCGCAAGGAAGTGCCTCCTTATTACGCGCAAAATAATTATTCCTCCACCTGACAGCAGGGACCCACCGGACGGGCCGCCATATTTTGTGAAAAAAATGGTTCCCTCCTGACTGCTAGGACCCACCAGCTACACCTTCGCACGCAAGGAAGTGCGTCCGGGCAACAGAAAAACGATTCGCCCCCTGACTATTGGGACCCACCAGCTATATCTTCTCACGCAAGGAAGTGCCTGACAGTTGGGACCCACCTGGTCGAAGCGTACGTAGCGTTGTCCTTCTGGTCGCAAACGTGTACATACATACTGGTTGATGTAGAGGCGCGCACGTAGCATGTACACGTACGTACAACGGCCAGTGTGCAAGAAAGAAAATACGGCCACGTATGTGTACATACAGGTGGGGTCTCGAACGCCTACTCGTGCATACGTACGGCCAGGGCTCGTGTACATGGCTGGGTCGGAACGGAAAAAAACCGCGTCGTCGTCGTGTTCATGAGGAGGCAATGGAATGCGTCGTGTTCATGGGGAGGCAACGGAATGTGTCGTGTTCATCGGGAGGCAACGAAACACGTGGGAGCCAACCGGCTTGGACGGAACATGCGATGGAAATGAGGCCTGGTGTACCGCAAAACGGAGGTCAAATTCCTCTTGTTTGTGCTCATCCCACACACGGACACCACCCCACAGCTGTAAAAGTTCATCAACTAATGGCCTTAGGTACACATCGATGTCGTTGCCGGGTTGCTTCGGACCTTGGATGAGCACTGGCATCATAATGAACTTCCGCTTCATGCACAACCAAGGAGGAAGGTTGTAGATGCATAGAGTCACGGGCCAGGTGCTATGGCTGGAGCTCTGCTCGCCAAAAGGATTCATGCCATCCGTACTTAGAGCAAATCTTATGTTCCTTGCGTCAGCTGCAAAATCTTTGAACCATCTGTCGATCTTTCTCCATTGCGTTCCATCTGCGGTGTGTCTCAACTCCCCGTCCGACTTACGGTCCTCTTTGTGCCATCGCAACAACTTGGCATGCTCTTTGTTCCTGAACAGACGTTTCAACCGTGGTATTATAGGA
>NC_041385.1:815586713-815589009 GCF_002162155.2 Triticum dicoccoides
GAGAGTCAGTTACCGTACATCCATTGCCGATTCATCTGCATTATTATAATATAAAATATATAATTAACCATCATGCATTTGTTAAACTAACTAGCTACAAACAATATAAATTAAACAATGAACTGCACACATGCATATTTTATCAATGACACACATGCATGAAAGGTTCAAGTTGCTAACCGCGATCGAGGAGGAAAAAATAAATGAGGAACCTCAAGTGTGGCTCCAACACTTCATATCATGTTTGTTTCACCCTCTTAGGGCATTTCATCAAATACCTTGTGTGCATAAGAGGAACCAAAAGCAAACCTACACCCCCTTGTGAAGCTTGTGAAGAGAAGTGGCACCAAATGGCTAAGTGAGCGTGCTGAACTGGTATATATAGGGGAGGAGCTTTAGTCGCGGTTGGCCTGGCCAACCGCGACTAAAGGCCTTTGCGCACCTTTAGTCGCGGTTGGCCTGGCCAACCGCGACTAAAGCCCCTCACGTGCACCAGCTGGCCACCGAGCGCCCTGGGCCCAGGCCTTTGGTCGCGGTTCGTCTGCCGAACCGCGACTAAAGACTTCATTAGTCGCGGTTCCTACAGTTTCGCGACTAATGGGGCTGGACGGAAGCCTCTTTTTCTACCAGTGTTTCAATCTTTTATAATTCCATGATCTCATATCATCACATAGCCTGTACCATGTCAATGTTTCTCCCTTCAAAGATAAAGGGAAGGTCTTATTTTTAACAACATCATCGGTTATACCTGCAAGCTTAAATAGTCCACAAACATCATCCACATAGCATAGATGTTCATCAGGATGCCTTGTTCCATCTCCTGTAAAAGTGTTAGCTAGCAGTTTTTCCATCATACCCGAAGAAATCTCAAAAGGAGTTTCATTTTCAATAGGTTCAGTAGGTTGAGTAGGTTGAGGAGCAACTCTTTGCTCTACTGGACGGGGTGAAGATACCCCGAACAAGCCCCTCAGAGAATTACTTTCCATAGTAACAAGTGACAGAAAATTTCAGCACACTAAATAAATTTTCCTTACCAAATTCCACCTACCAAAGGCGCTTCACTCCCCGGCAACGGCGCCAGAAAAGAGTCTTGATGACCCACAAGTATAGGGGATTTATCGTAGTCCTTTCGATAAGTAAGAGTGTCGAACCCAACGAGGAGCAGAAGGAAATGATAAGCAGTTTTCAGCAAGGTATTTCCTGCAAGTACTGAAATAAGTGGTAACAGACAGTTTTGTGATAAGATAAATTGTAACGAGCAACAAGTAACAAAAGTAAATAAAGTGCAGCAAGGTGGCCCAATCCTTTTTGTAGCAAAGGCCAAGCCTGGACAAACTCTTATAATAGGAAAAGCGCTCCCGAGGACACATGAGAATATCGTCAAGCTAGTTTTCATCACGCTCATATGATTCGCATTCGGTACTTTGATAATTTGATATGTGGGTGGACCGGTGCTTGGGTGCTGTTCTTACTTCACCAAGCATCCCACTTATGATTAACCTCTATTGAAAGCATCCGCAACTACAACAAAAGTATTAAGGTAAACCTAACCATAACATGAAACATATGGATCCAAATCAGCCCCTCACGAAGCAACGCATAAACTAGGGTTTAAGCTTCTGTCACTCTAGAAATCCATCATCTACTTATTACTTCCCAATGCCTTCCTCCAGGCCCAAATAATGGTGAAGTGTTATGTAGTCGACGGTCACATAACACCACTAGAGGTTAGACAACATACATCTCATCAAAATATCGAACGAATACCAAATTTACATGAGTACTAATAGCAAGACTTCTCCCTTGTCCTCAGGAACAAACGTAACTACTCACAAAGCATATTCATGTTCATAATCAGAGGGGTAATAATGTGCATAAAGGATCTGAACATATGATCTTCCACCAAATAAACCAACTAGCATCAACTACAAGGAGTAATCAACACTACTAGCAACCTACTAGCACCAATCCCGGACTTGGAGACAAAAATTGGATACAAGAGATGAACTAGGGTTTGGAGATGAGATGGTGCTAGTGAAGATGTTGATGGAGATTGCCCTCTCCAGATGATAGGAGCATTGGTGATGACGATGGCAATGATTTCCCCCTCCCGGAGGGAAGTGTCCCCGGCAGAACTGCTCTACCGGAGCCCTAGATTGGTTCCGCCAAGGTTCCGCCTTGTGGAGGCGGAGTCTTGTCCCGAAAGGTTGCCTTCTATTTTTTCTCATCGAAAGACTTCATATAGGAGAAGATGGGTGTCGGAGAGCCACCAGGGGGCCCACGAGGTAGGGGGGCG
>NC_041385.1:815589599-815590531 GCF_002162155.2 Triticum dicoccoides
GCCCCAGGGGGTGGGGGCACCCTCGTGAGCAGGGTGTGGGCCCCCTGGCCTTCATCTTTGCCGATGATTTTTATTTATTTATTTTAAGATATTCCATGGAGTTTCAGGACTTTTGGAGTTGCACAGAATAGGCCTCCAATATTTGCTCGTTTTCCAGCCCAGAATTCCAGCTGCCGGCATTCTCCCTCTTCATGTAAACCTTGTAAAATAAGAGAGAATAGCCATAAGTATTGTGACATAATGTGAAATAACAGCCTATAATGCAATAAATTTTGATATAAAAGCATGATGCAAAATGGACGTATCAGCGGTCTCTATGGCCCGTCTAACAACATGACCAGCCCAACAGGTTTTTCTTTGGGAAAATAGGTAACCCAGTATTTCTTTTTGAAGAATACCCAAGCTAGGCCCATTTGTTTTCTTCGACTTACTGGGCTCCAAATCTTTCAAGACGAGGATGGATGCATTCCGGGCTGGCCAAAGAGTATGGTCAATGTCTGTTAAAAGTAATATCAAAGGGGTTGAAAATTCCAAAAAAATTATAGTAAATGGGATATTAGTTTCTTTTTTTGTTTTTTTTCATTGATATTTTATAGTATTTCATTGGATTTAACATGACATAGTACTAATTTATTTTTAAATTTGTTTTAGTATGGCTACTAATTTTTGGATTAAGAATATTTTGTTCCCCAGCCAAAATTTGCGAATTTTCAAAATTTAGCACATATTTAGTTAATTTTTTAACCCTGGTACTGACCAGAAAATGGGAAGCAATTCTAAAAATAGAAAACGGGCTGCAACAATTTCCATATGAATTAGAAAATGGTTAAAAATTATAAAAATAATAGCAAATGGGCTATACACGCCACAGATTTCAAGGCTGACTTGTTTACGCAAGGCTTTGTCAGTCAACACACGATTCTAGCAGCAGT
>NC_041385.1:815590897-815605617 GCF_002162155.2 Triticum dicoccoides
ACTGTTGGATGTCCATCCAACGGCCGACGTGCTTCTTCAATCTCTGATCTTCCTGCTCCAGCCGCCTAAACTAGCGCTAGCGAGACTGCCTGCTCCCTGCTCTTGTGGCCCGCTGTGATGGCGCGCAGGCTTCCCCGGCCCACCCTACTCCCTCCGCTGGCCTGGCCGCACGCAATCAACTGCCTCCTTATTACGCGAAAATAATAATTCCTCCCACTGACATCTGGGGCACACCGGTTGGGAGGCTGACCTGTGGGGCTACTAAGTTGACGCGTCCGTAGGGCTTGTCAACTCAGTCAACAAACGATTGTAGCAGCAGTAACCGTTGGATTTGAATCAAACGGTCCTGCTGCTTCTTCAAGTGCTGCTCTTCTTGCACTAGCCGGCCAAACCAGTGCCGGCGAGATCGCCTGCTCCTGCCTCCAATGGCCGGCTGTGCTGTCGTTGAGGCCTCACCGCCCCTACTACTCCCACCGCTAGCCAGGCCTTACGGCGATGGCAGCCTCACACCATAGCCGAACCAGTGAACCCTCCTACTCCTCTCCGCGTGGGCATCCACTGCCGTGTCTTCCCCGGCTCCACGTCGTCCCCTTCCTAGGCCTCGCCGTCGTCCACCGCCCTGGTGCTCTCGGCGCGGCGTGATCAACGTGGTCATGGAACAACTTCCATCGGACATGGACTGCACGTGGAGAGGCTGACAGCTGGGTCCATGGTCGCACACAAGGAAATTCCTCCTTATTACATGCAAAATAATGATTCCTGCAGCTGACATCTGGGACCCATCGGAAGGGCCTTTGTATTTCGTGAAAAAAACGTTCCCCCCGCTGACAGGTCGGACCCACCAACTATATATTCGCACGCAAGGAAGTGTCTCCTTATTATGCACAAAAAAATGAATAACCTCCTGCTAGCTGGGACCCACCATAGTGGGTGGCTGACGTCTGGGTCTACTAAGTTGATGGGGACGGAGGGCTTTGTCAACTTAGTCAATACTCTAGTGACCGTATGATGTCCATCCAACGGCCATAGTGCTTCTTCAAACTCTGGTCTTCTTGCTCCAGCTGCCCAAAGCAGCGCCGGTCGTGCCGCCTGCTCCTGCCTCCCGTGGCCGGCTATGCTGCCGCGGAGGCCTCACCGCCCCCATACTACTCCCACCGCTAGCCAGGACATCCCTCTACTCACCCACACCCCCTGTTATTCTGCGGCAACGGCAGCCTCACACCGCAGCCAAACCAGTGAACCCTCCTACTCCTCTCCATGTGTGCATCCACTGCCGCGTCTTCCCCAGCTCTGCGTCTACCCCTTCCTAGGCCTCGCCTTCGTCCACCGCCGTGGTGCCCTCGGTGCGGCGTGGTTAATGTGGTCAACGACCGACTTCCATCGGAAGAGTACTGTACGTGGAGTGGCTGAGAGCTGTGTCCACAGCGGCCGCAAGGAAGTGCCTCCTTATTACGCGCAAAATAATTATTCCTCCACCTGACAGCAGGGACCCACCGGACGGGCCGCCATATTTTGTGAAAAAAATGGTTCCCTCCTGACTGCTAGGACCCACCAGCTACACCTTCGCACGCAAGGAAGTGCGTCCGGGCAACAGAAAAACGATTCGCCCCCTGACTATTGGGACCCACCAGCTATATCTTCTCACGCAAGGAAGTGCCTGACAGTTGGGACCCACCTGGTCGAAGCGTACGTAGCGTTGTCCTTCTGGTCGCAAACGTGTACATACATACTGGTTGATGTAGAGGCGCGCACGTAGCATGTACACGTACGTACAACGGCCAGTGTGCAAGAAAGAAAATACGGCCACGTATGTGTACATACAGGTGGGGTCTCGAACGCCTACTCGTGCATACGTACGGCCAGGGCTCGTGTACATGGCTGGGTCGGAACGGAAAAAAAACCGCGTCGTCGTCGTGTTCATGAGGAGGCAATGGAATGCGTCGTGTTCATGGGGAGGCAACGGAATGTGTCGTGTTCATCGGGAGGCAACGAAACACGTGGGAGCCAACCGGCTTGGACGGAACATGCGATGGAAATGAGGCCTGGTGTACCGCAAAACGGAGGAAACTGCCTTGTGTTCGACCGGCCACGTTCGAAATGGGATACTGTTCATTGCGAGGGGTCTGGCGTACCGCAAAACAGAGGACCTCCTCGGTCTAAACGGGGGTCCTGTTCATCGGGAGGGGTGTGTCTTACCGCAAAATGGGACTCCACGGGATACTGTTCATCTCCACCGTCGACCTCCTCTAGCCTCCACGGGCTCCTATTCATCCAGCCTCCACCGCGCGCTACTCCACCGGCTACTGTTCAACCACCCCTCCACGGGCACCCCTTCACCATCTACTGTTCATCCAGCCCTCCACGAGGTCATCCTGTTCATCCAGAGGCAACGCCACGGGGTCCTGTTCATCCACCCCCACCGCTCACTATTCATCCACCCCCCCCGGCAACGCTCACTGTTCATCCAGAGGCAGCATCGATCGGCTTCAGTTAGCAGCAGTAGCGAAGGAATCGCTCGTTGAGTTCAGTTAACAGCCATCGATCGATTGCTCGGGTTCAGTAACGCGTAGCCTGCAGTGCAATCACCCAGGTTCAGCTAGAGCCCAACGCCTCCCTCGGGTTCAGTTAGAGCCAACGCCTCGCACACACGCATGTACGTGTACGAGAGAAACGCGCATCGCTCGGCCCCCGACCATCCACCGTAACCGGGAACTCCCCGAAATTTTCCTCGCCCTCGCTTCTACCACGGTTTTTTCCGTCATGGACGGCCCAAAGAATGTCATGCAGCTGCATCTCCGGCCCGTCCAAGACGAAAAGCTCATTTTTTGTCATAGAAGTAGGAGCCCACCACATCTATGATGACACCGGATTTTGTCACAATTATCGTAATAGAAGTGTCATAAGTATGGCAATTTTTTTGTTCGGCCCAAAATGTCACGGATGTGTCTCTTTTTTGTAGTGTGATCCAGCACCTCATCGGTGAAGCACATGGGGTGTGGGGCATGCCTGTATTTGGATGTGTTGTGGCATTCTTCTGACGGATGTAGTGTTCGGTTTTGATTCCAAGCTATTATTCGATCAGTATAGTCATTTGGGCGGCCATGATCCTATGCCGGAACGCGCTTCCTAGATCCGTAGATGGACCTGGCCATACCGGCTTTTTTGTCCAGGTGCTCACGTAAATCGTGTGGTGACTGATGTGCGGCGTCATTAGCCGCCCTGTCGCGGCCATGGGGTGGTCAGTCCGGCTGATCGGCCGTTTTATTTTTCGGTTGAATGGGCTCTATAGCCTCCTCGTCGAATTCGGGCAGCAGCTTGCGCATTGGATAGCTCTTTGTGTGGCGATTGCCACCGCATTTTTCTTCAGTGTCGAGCACTTTGTTCCATCTACGGTTGAGCGTATCCTGCGCGGCCCTAAGCCTTTGCTTCTGCTTCTTCAAGCTCCTTGCGGTGGCAATAAGCCTTCTATGGAGGTTCTCTTGTTCCAAGTGCCTTTACGGGATGATGTGTGCATCGTTGTCTGGACTGTTCTCCTCTCCGGAGACAGGTTGATGAGTTCTACCCTCGGCATCGCCGTAATCGGACATCGGCTCCGGACTATGCTCGTCGTCCCCTGGCTCATCCTGCTCCATCGCCGGGTCCATGGGGTCGTCGTTTCCTTCGGAGTCGACCGGGGTATTATTCTTTCTTGCGCTGTTATCGCTATTTTTGCTGAGGCGGGATTTGGAGCGGCGCCGACGTCGTCGCTTTGGTTGCTTCTCAAGGGGGTTACCCTTCATTGCATCCTCCAGTTCCTCGCCATTATTTTCTTTGGGTGTATCCACCATGTATATATTATATGATGAGGTGGCTGTTCAGCGCCCTTTAGGCGGTGGTTCCTGTTCTTCTGCTGCATCGTCGTCAATACCGTCGATGTCTTCGCAGTCGAAGTCAAGCGTGTCGGTTAAGTCATCGACAGTGGCTATCAAATGGGTGGTGGGTGGGGAACAAATTTCTTCGTCATCCGCTTCCTGCTCAAGCCGGGCATAGTTCGGCCAAGAGTCTCTTGACAGAGAGAGAGAGAGACTTTGGTGAATTTAGCACGTCGCCCAAGGGTGAGTGCTGAAAGATATCAACGGATGTGAAAGGATCGATATAGTTGACTAGAGGGGGGGTGAATAGGCAAGTAACAATTTTTAACTTTTCTTTACCAAATTAAACTTTGCATCAAAGTAGGTTGTCTAGATATGCAACTAGGTGAACAACCTATATGATGCAACAACAACAAGCACACAAGCAAGCAAGGGATATAACACAAGTAAGCTTGCAAAAGTAAAGTCACGAGATAACCAAGAGTGGAGCCGGTGAAGACGAGGATGTGTTACCAAAGTTCCTTCCTTTTGAGGGGAAGTACGTCTCCGTTAGAGCGGTGTGGAGGCACAATGCTCCCCAAGAAGCCACTAGGGCCACCGTATTCTCCTCACGCCCTCACACAATGCGAGATGTCGTGATTCCACTATTGGTGGCCTTGAAGGCAGTGACCGAACCTTTACAAACAAGGTTGGGGCAATCTCCACAACTTAATTGGAGGCTCCCAACGACACCACGAAGCATCACCACAATGGACTATGGCTCGGAGGTGACCTCAACTGTCTAGGGTGCTCAAACACCCAAGAGTAACAAGATCCGCTAGGGATTAGTGGGGGGAATCAAATTTCTCTTGGTGGAAGTGTAGATCGGGGCCTTCTCAACCAATCCCGAGCAAATCAACAAGTTTGATTGGCTAGGGAGAGAGATCAGGCGAAAATGGAGCTTGGATCATCGCTAGAGCTTAGGGATGGAAGAGATGGTCAACTACAGGAAGAATACACCCCTTATATAGTGGAGAGACAAATCCAACCATTATCAACTTACTCAGCCCGCGACCTGCGGTACTACCGCTCCAGACAAGCGGTACTACCGTAGGGGCTCACGGTACTACCGCGGTGGACCGTGGTACTACCGCTGCAACAACAGGAGCTAGTCCAGGCCAGAGCCGCTAAGGTTGAGAGCGGTAGTGCCGCTGACGTGGTACTACCGCTCTCCCTTGTGGTACTACCGCAACGCCAGAATGGACTAGACTGGGAAGGGCACAGATGAATCAAAATACATCCGTGCCTACTTCCGCTGAAAATCAAACAGTGCAAAAATCCGACACGGTACTACCGCGCTTGGCATACGGTACTACCGCGCAGGGAGCGGATGTAAAAAATTACATCCGCCCTACTTCCGCTCGTGCTACTGAGCCAGACCAGGACTCACGGTACTACTGCACGCATGGGGTGGTACTACCGCGTAGGGCGCGGATGTAAAAAATTACATTCGCCCCTATAGCCGGACGAGAGGCTGAGTCTGGCCTGAGGGCACGGTACTACAGCTCCATAGGAGCGGTACTACCGTGTTCGCCTACGGTACTACCGCTCCTAGGAGCAGTACTACCGCATGCCTCAGAATAGCAACACTAGGAATCCTTCTTTTTGCATAATAATGAAGATAACGGAGGATGCTCCAAAGCGCAAAGGGAAAGGCAGTGCAAAGGGAGAAAACGTCTACGTGATGATTCCACCCGAACCTTTCCACCGCGGACCCCCTCTTAATAGTACGACTATCCTACGACTCAAATCCACCGAAAGAGACGTAGAACACCGCCGTCTTCAATAGTCTTCGAGGGGTACCAAACCATCTTGTGCCTAGTGACGAAGCGACTGAAATACTCAAGGCACACGATTAGTCCGCAAAAGCATTGTCATCAATCACCAAAACACCTTAGGGATAAAAATGCCTTTACAATCTCCCCCTTTTTGGTGGATTGATGACAATACGGGATTTGCACAAAGGGTAAAAATATGGCACATAAGCAAACCCCACATCTCTAAAATATAGACGAGCTCCCCCTAGATGCGTGCTAGAGAGTAAAGTGCTTTGGACTGCACGACACGTATACTAGGATCAATAGTCCCCCTATATTTTATAGAGAAAGCATATCTTGCAACAATAAGGCTAACACTAAACAAGATAGTAAATATGAGCATCACATAAATAGCACAATATAACATAATCTCAATAAGGTAATAAGGTACGATAGAGTGCATATGTCTTACACCATATGATAGACCAAGTCTCACGAGCAAAATGAACCAAAGCAAGCAAGGTTCAACGGAACAAACACGAGCAAAGCAAACACACAAATCCCTACACTCTCTCCCCCTTTGGCATCGAGACGCCAAAAAGGCAGAGAGGACACCTACAACACAAGTGGTGGCTCAAGCAGAGTAATCAGATGCACGGTCCTTGTTAGACTCGGCAGCAGGAATGGTCTCCTCGACGTCCTCCTCGGAACCAGTCCACTTGAAGCCTTGTTTCACCATCCACTCAGCCTCTGGAGTGATGCGATCCTCAGAACCGCCACAAACATCCTCTCCAAATAAGCTCATGATCTTCTTGTCACGGCAGCGACTCTCCTTGGAGGCAACATGAGTCCTATACTGCCCCTTTGCCTGCATGCAGTACAAGGTCTTCATCTTGTTCTTCAGCCTCTTAGCCCAAGATGGCTCAGAGGTGGGAGGGGTGTAACCCTCAGAGCTGACCTCATCTGTTGGCTCCTCCTGATCCTCATCTGCATCCACATCCATGGCAGCCGCAACCTCAGCACGAGAAGTGGTGTTAGCCCACTAAGACTTGACATGGAGCCGGATGGAATCGTGTCGAATCCAATCAGGGGCCTCAAAGTCATCTTGAGGGTAGAGCATCTCCCAAGTTGCTGAGATCAACTGAAACAGATACGGTCCATAGATGGGGACCTTGCGGTTGAAGATGGCAAACCGAAGCTCACACCACATGATATGTGAGACATCAAGAGGTAGCATTTGAGAGTTGCGCGCTTCTTCACACAGGAGCAACATGTCCACAAGATAAGCATGCACCTTGTCAAGGAAGGAGTTGAGCACCCAAGAAGACTTGCCATTGAAGAGCTTCTTCTCAACAAGGAAGGGCTGAAGCTTGTTCTTGTTGGCTGACTCGGAATTGGCATGAGGACGAACACCTTGGGTTGTGGCGAGCCCCTCATCCGAAACACCAAGCAAAGTCATGAACTCCTTCCATGTAGCCATCAGCTGCCGACCATTGGTCATCCAAGTCATCGTCCGATCCTCATTACGATGAAAGTACAACGAGGCAAATAATTGAGCCACAATCTCCGGATCATAGTCTTTGTGAAAAGAAATGATATGCTCAATGCCAAACTGCTCGACTAGATCCAGAGCCTCACCAAAGTATGCCCGGTGCTTCTCTTCCCTCATATGATGCATGTCGATCCAGTGCACATCCACATAGATATTCCGCTTGGCCTTGATCACATCCAAATAAATGAGATGCTGTTGCTTGGTCCAGAACAACTCATTCCCTTGAAGGTTGGCACGAGGATTCACATAGGGATTGATCTTCCTTCGAGAGATGAACTCAGCAAGTGGCATCTCATCCATACCCATGACGGGTTCCTTGTCCTTTGTGGCGGTGGTCTTGGTCCTGCGTTGGGGGCACTAGAGCCCTCAGAAGCTTCATCTTGATTGCGCAGACGCTTGGAGCCCGTGTCACAGCTTGGATTGGAATGGCAACCAGGAGCACCTGAGCCACACACCACAAAACAAACACGCAGGAAACGCGAGAAGGATCAGTGCAAAGAACGCAGCAAAATAGTGAAACAAGTAGAACTCGCACTTGATAGATTTTACAACAACTGTAGCACTGCTTGGTCGCGCGGTACTAAAACATTAGTGCCGCTCCAAGTCACGGTAGTACCGCACTGGAGGTGCGGTAGTACCACACGGGCGGTAGTACCGCGTCGGGGGAGTGGTAGTACCGCGCGGTTCCAGATCCGAAACAGCAGGTGGATCTGGGAACAACTATGACGACAAAGTGGTACTACGGTTGATCAAATCTACCACGGGGCAACATATCATGTACTATCTCTACGCATTACTACTCTCCTCCGTCCTACTCTTGCAAAGATTTAGCCTAAAATCTCAAGAACAACTAGCATCTCCCCAAAAACCTAGAAGCAAAGGAACAAACAAAAAGGGGAGGGATTTGGGGAAAGACCTTGTTCCATGGCAAGAGGAGGTGGTGGGGAACGATCCCACCGGTCAGAATCCGAGGAGAGCAGCCGGAGAGGGAGATCCGGCAAGGGTCTCCGGCGCCGTTCGTGGGAAGGAGAGAGAGAGGCAACATGGGAAGGAGGAGTGAATGGGTATGGGGGAGTTGGGACTCCCCCTGCCCGCTCTTAACCCCCACGCGCTCGCTACTCCACGGTAGTACTGTGCATCATTGCGGTAGTACCGCCCGGGCGGAAGTACCGCACCGTGGGCGTAGTACTGCTCCACCAGCGGTAGTACCATGTTCTTGCGGTAGTACCGTGGAAGACCACGGTAGTACCGTGAACCTAAGAAAATGCAGTTTCAAGCACAAGAGAAAATGACTTTGCACGGAAACTTCAAGAGAACACATACACCAGCGAGCTAACAAGTGAGACACCACAACCAAACAAGAGGCAACAAGGACAAAAAACAAGACACAACCTCTCCAAGGAGGGGGCGGTGGCCGATGCCACCTATGTTTGAGTTGATTGGTATGGCACCGCGAAGAATTATCATTGGGCCCATGACACAAGGCTCGTCTTTGAAGCACATGTACCATAAAAAATGGCTAATGTGAAAGAGTTGATCAATTTATGCATAATGGGGGGAGGGAGAATTCATTGAGAGAATAACACTCCCCCTATGTCCATGCCTACACCTAAACTAGACAACAAGTTGAGTGTGGTGGGGTGTGCAAGGGTTCAAGTCACATTGCTCGAATCAATGATATTTAGCTCATGCCTTAACTCGCAAAATCTTGCTTCATCCAAGGGCTTCGTGAACATATCTGCAAGGTTATCATGAGTGTTGACATACTTGAGCTCAATCTCCCCTCGCCTAATATGATCCCGGATGAAGTGATACCAAATCTCAATATTCTTCGTCTTGAAGTGTTGCACCGGGTTGAGAGAAATCTTGATGGAACTTTCATTGTCACACCAAAGAGGCACTTTGTCACAAATGACACCGTAATCCTCTAAAGTTTGCCTCATCCATAAGAGTTGTGCACAACAACTACCGGCCGCCACATACTCCGCTTCGGTGGACGCGAGAGACATACAACTTTGCTTCTTGGAAGACCAACTCACCAAAAAGGAACCAAGAAATTGGCACCCTCCGGAAGTCGACTTCCTATCCACTTTGTCTCCCACCCAGTCGGAATCCATATATCCTTCAAGCTTGAAGTTTGCTCCTCTTGGGTACCATAAGCCAAAGTTTGGGGTATGAGCCAAATATCGGAAGATTCGCTTGACTGCCACAAAATGGCTTTCCTTTGGTGCGTCTTGAAACTGTGCACACATTCCCACACTCAACATGAGGTAAAGCAAGGAGCCAATCATGGAGCGATATAACTTTTGATCCACTGCTTTACCATTGGGATCAATGTCAAGTTGGCACTTGATGGGCATTGGAGTAGTAGCCGGCTTGACATCACTTAGCTTGAATCTTTTTAGCATGTCTTGAGTGTATTTGGCTTGGTTGATGAAGGTACCTTCTCTTCTTTGCTTGATATCGAAACCAAGGAAGAACTTCAACTCTCCCATCGAAGACATCTTGAACTTAGAGGTCATGAGAGCGGCAAATTCCTCATTGAAAGTTCTGTTAGGGGAACCAAATATAATATCATCAACATATAGTTGGCACACAAGAAACTCCCCTTTGACCTTCTTAGTAAAAAGGGTGGGATCAATTTTCCCAACTTCAAATCCACGATCTTGCAACAACTGGGTAAGGTGGTCATACCACACACGTGGGGCTTGCTTAAGGCCATAGAGTGCCTTATCGAGTTGTACACATGATTGGGGAAGTAGGGATCCTCGAACCCGAGGGGGTGCTTGACATAAACCAACTCATTAATAGGACGATTAAGAAAAGCACTCTTTACATCCATTTGTTGTAACTTAAAGTTGTGACATAAGCAATCAACAAACAAATGGATTCAAGGCGAGTAGCGAGAGCGAAGGTTTCACCGTAGTCGATACCCTCGACTTGGGAATAGCCTTGCGCTACCAATTTTTCCTTGTTGCGAACTATGGTCCCATGAGCATCTTGCTTGTTCTTGAATATCCACTTGGTTCCAACGACATTGTGGTTCCCCGATGGCCTTGGCACCAATCTCCACACCTTTTTGTATTCGAAGTTGTTGAGTTCTTCATGCATGGCATTGAGCCAATCCGAATCTTTGAGCACCTCATAGATCTTTTGGGGTTCAACACAGGAGACAAATGCGTGATGTTCACAATAGTTTTCTAATTGTCTACGAGTGCTTGCCCCCTTTCTTAGGCTTCCAACCACATTTTCCATGAGATGACCTTTGGTGGTGAGCTTGGAAGCAATCTTCATGGCACGATGCTCTAACTCATCCTCGGATGTGGAAGGAGGAGGGGTAACTTGATCATCTTGAGCGACGTCTTGAGCTTGTTCTTGGTCTTGAGCTTGCTCGACGGGGAGAACTTGACCTTGGGTATCATTTGGTGGTTCACCACCATCTTGAGGTTGATCTTGCCCTTTGTCTTGTTCAAGAGGTTGAGGTCCTTCACTTTGTTCTTCAGAAGTGTGTGGCTCTTGGGGTGGTGAAGGCTCCTCTTGAGTGGAGCATTGTTGTCATGGTGGGTGCACGACGGATGCCAAGGGATGGCTAAAGAGAGGAGGAGGCTCGAGGGCGCTGGTGGGCTCTAGATGCGAGGTTGGCATGCGCGGGCACGGGACGCCGGACATACCCAGGTTCGAGGCTCTCTAGAGAGATAACACCCCTAGTCCTGCCGAGTTTGGTTGGATGATCGATAGTACAATGTCGCTCCTAGAGCTATATGGAGGAGGAAGGAAGCTAGTCAAGGCTTGGGCTGCTCCTTCTCCCCAGTGTTGCCGTTGGGTGGCTAGTCCTATGCTTGCTTGTGTTTCTCTTGTGTTGTTTGTTATCTTCTCTGCGTGTCCCTGTAGGCGTGGGTTCCTAGGGGGTTTTATAGATCAACCCACCAAAGGTTACAATGGTAATATGCCGAGTCGGTGGTTCCGTATTGTCGGTGTCCGGGATACCGGGCTGGGTCCCGCTTGTGGGCTTGTGGTTCACCGGGTTCCCCTAGGTGCGGGCCCCGCGGGCCTAGGGGGACTGTGCGCCGTCTTGTCGATCGTCAGGTCGTGGCCGAGTCGAGTCGTGTAGAGTGCTCTCCATCAGGCTGCCGCTTGCTGTTGTCAGCGGTGAGGGCGGGAGCACTGTTGCCACACCAGCCTTGGTCAACGGGTAGGTGAGGAGCACTGTTGCCAGGCTCCGGCGGACCACAGGCATGGGTGGAAACACTGTTGTCTTGGTCATCGGTGGTTGAGGTATCGTCCCATCGTATGCCGTGGATGGGACGGGAGCTGACCCGTGGTTGGGTTGCCGTGGACGCCACGAGTGGGGTTGGCTTGTTGGGGAAGCCTTGGTTGTGCCGGGTTGAGATGTCTTGCACTAGTTGCTACGGCCGAGATGACGTACCTTGCCGGGTCGGAGAGTTTGGCCGGGTTGTGGGCCCTGCCAGGTCGAGCGACCCATCCAGGCGCGTGCCGGTTTGCGGGGCGATGCGGGCCCCGCTATTTTTGAAAAGGATCCGGGTTCCGTTGCCTGCCCAACGTTCATCCCCCGACAGTAGTCCCAGAAGCTGTAAAGGTCTGCCGTCTTCGGATGAGTGGGCCTTCGTAGTTTCCCCCTTGCGCCAGGCGGATTCTACGAGCGTCGGGTCCGGCAACACCCACTGTGTGCTGGTTTTCTCGGAAACCGGATCGCGGCATCCCGGCCGTGGTGGGAACCAAGGAGTCCGTCGAATCTTGAGGCGATCCCTTGGTCTTCACGCAGGCGCCATGTGGCGCCCAGAAGTCAGAGGGGCCTGACATGCCACGCACGTGACAGCACTAGGCGACGGGCCGGGGCCCGCCGCCGCGCGCCCTTGGTCCATGCGCGCGGATTTATTGCGGCGTCTGGGGGCCGGTTGCACTTCCCCGAGCAGTTAGTGCGCGTGTACGTGCACACTTATTGCGGGGTAGTGGAACGGGTGCGTGCAGACGATCCCACTTCCCCACGTTTGAACCGGGGGTTATTAATTGAGGGGAGCAAGGGGGCGGCAGACACCATTCTTGCTCGCGCCCTCCTGTCCCACTTCTCCTGCTCTGCTCCTTGCCACCGACGCACAGCTGCGCCCGCAGTCCCGAGCAGAGCTTCCGCCGTCGTCCATCTTCTCTCTCCTTCTTCCGTCCATGTCGCTGTCGTCGGGCTCCTGGAAGGGCTCCAACGTCACCAACGAGGAAATCGCGCAGCTTTGAGCTTCGCGGCGCCTGCCGCGGGAGACGGACGTCGGTGTCCGCCTACCGCGCGGCGAGCAGAGGCCCTGGCCCGAGGGGCAGGAGCGCATCATCTTCCTTACGCATTTCAAGCGCGGGTTCGGGCTGCCGGCGAGCACCTTCTTCCGCGCGTTCTTGGAGTTCTTCGGGCTCCAACCGCACCATCTTGGTGCCGGGGCCATCGTCCAGCTCTCCGGCTTCGTGACCCTATGCGAGGTGTACATAGGGATCGAACCGACGGTCAACCTCTGGTTGCGCTTCTTCTCCTTGAAGCAGCAGGGCCCGTCAGCCGGGGAGTTCGCCGACTGCGGCGCCGCCGTCATCACGAAGCGGTCGGGGGAGGATTTCCCCAAGATCCCGCTCGAGGATTCTATGAAGAACTGGCAGAACTCCTTCTTCTACGTCTGCAACCTCGCCGCGGACCACATCAACGTCCCGCTCTTCTCCATCGTGCCGCCGCGGGCGAAGACAAACTGGGGCTACTCGCTTCGGCGCCCGTCGCAGCAGATCGTCAATCTCTGCGAGCGGGTGACGGTGATGAGGACGCAGGAGGGGCTCACCGGTACCGACCTCCTTGCCGCGTTCATCACCCGCCGGCTCCTTCCGCTTCAGAGGCGCTCCTGCCTCATCGGCGAGATGATCGGCCTGCAGGACCCCAACCGAATGGGGTCAACGCGGCTGTCTGCGGAGCAGGTCGCACGCGGCGTGAACGACATCTCGAAGGCCAACCTTGGAAAGGACTGGCGATTTGGCAAGGCACCGTACAACTAGTCGAACCCGGCACCGCAGGTGAGTGTCTGGTCTTCTTACTTTCCTGCCGCGCATCTCCTCATCCGTCCTGACGCGACGTGGGAGATACTCTTGAACGCGATTCAGCATCCTTACGCCCGGGCTCCGTCGCAGGTGGCGCCAGTGGCACCAGAGGAGCCCGCGGCCCAAGGCAGCGAGGAGGTGGCCGAGTCCGACGCCGGCGCTGGGCATCGCACGGCTGAGTCCTAAATTCTTCTTTCTTCATTTTGTCTTGAACTGTTGGTCATGTCTTGGTGCGGGCGGTGCTAACGCTGATTGTTGGTGTAGCGGCGTTGGGCGGGGGAGGCGGCGACACAGGCGGAGCTGGGTCCTCCCATGGGGTGGCGCCGAGCCGCCCGCATGGAAAAGACAACGTCGCGCCGTGACCCCGGGCCCCGAAGCGCACGGCGGACCCCGCCGAGCCTGGGAGGCCAGCCAAGAAGAAGCGCGGTGGTGGGCACGGGAGGCCGACCCCGGTCCCGGTCTTGACCGGGTAAGCTTCATTTCTTATTTGCGCCTGATTTTTTGAGCCGATCTTGTCTCTTTTTTGCTTATTCTGCCTTCTTCTTCAGGTCGCCCATCGTGCTGGCGAGGGCGGCGGCAGAGGCCGCGGCCGCTGAAGGGGCCGCATTCCGCAGGAGCCGGTCTGACCTCGCCAGCCTGGCCGGGGAGGTGGGACGAGGCGACTCGGACCTCGGCCTGGACCCGAACGACGCCGAGGCCTTAGCCTGGCGGGACAGAAACCGGCCCGAGGCAGAGCTGGAGGCGGCATCGGTCCAAGCTTGGACCGACGCAGCGGTGGCATGGGTGCAATCCGGCGTGGAGCCGGCCTGGCATGAGATGCCGGAGGGCATGGTGGTGGCGGCGACGGTCTTTGAGCCGTGCTCGGCAAGGGAGCGCGGCCGTGGAGGCCAGGCTGAGGTGGTGATCCTCGACCGGGAGGTCGTGGACGTGGGGGCGACACCCCGCCATGAGCCTACATGGTCGAGCGCGCGGGGGCTGATGGCGGCGGTGTCTTGGAGGAGACGCTGCGGGCGGCAGCGCCGGAGGCGCCGCCAGCTACATCACCGAGTTCGCCTTCCACGACGAGTTCCATCCGGAGCGGACGAAAGACGGCAGGGTCGTGGACGGCGACGGCTACGACTTGCTTCTTCATGATTCAGAGGGGAGCTCGAAGGAGACAGGCGTCTATGGTGACGCGGACGCCGAGGAGCACACTGGTGCCTCGCCGGACCCGGAGGACGCTAGGGGAGAGCCGCCGACGTCGCGAGGCGGTGCTGGAGATGCCTGGGATACTTTAAGCAGAATCTTGTTAAGTAGCAGGTCCACCCACCCACTGTGGGTTTGTTAGGGTGTAATGAACTTGGGCCGTGGGCCTTTAAGTATTTATGGGTAAATGTCGTGAGTGCTCTTTTACTATTTGCCCTCTGCTTTTCTGAACCGATTTCATGCGTTTTTTCCTCTCTC
>NC_041385.1:815605766-815707079 GCF_002162155.2 Triticum dicoccoides
TCCGTGATAAGGAGTTCGATTCTTTGAGAGGAGAGCGCATGATTTGGGTCCTTAGAAGCGTTGAGCGCGAGCGAAACACCCGGCTGCCGGCTGGCGGCAATCCGGCTTAGCCGGCTGGTGAGCAGCCGGTCGTGCGGCTACTTATCTGATGAGCGACGGGCCGGGATGATCGACCCGGCGGCCTTTCACTTAGTGTATGAAGCGTAAAGGAGTTTGACAGCCAAAGTCGAATCTTCCATTTTCAGGCGAAGTGAGGGACCGTGGCGCCCCAACTTTAGCAGGAATCACTAAGTGAGGCGGCGGGGTGGCGACCGAGCCGGCCTGCCTCCGAGCCCCCTGGTCAACCGAATCGGACCGGTGGCCGCGTTCAGTGGTGAAGTGATGCAGAAAAAAAGGACGAAATAAATTGGTCGATAAAAGGCAGCCCCCGAGTCTCGTTCGGGGACCCGGTAGTTTCATGCGTTTACAAAAGGCGACGGTACATACACTCATGCAGCTAACTATAAAACAGGCGGAGAAGTTCTGTGTTCCATGGTCGGGTCGTTTCTTCGCTGGCGGTATCCTTCTTGCGCTTCTTTGACTTGCGTGTGTCGATGAGGTAGTAGGCATTGCGATCGCGCAAGGCCCTGCTCACGATGAATGGGCCCTCCCATGGAGGGGACAACTTGTGCTGCCCTGCCTGCTCTTGGACGAGTCGGAGGACGAGGTCGCCCTCGTGGAATGCGAGGGCCTTGATCTTCTTGCTGTGGTAGTGCCTCAGGCCTTGCTGGTAGATAGCTGAACAGCTAAGTGCCAGAAGGCGTGCTTCTTTGAGCAGGTCGACGCCGTCTTCGCGTGCCTCTCTGGCTTCGGCTTTGGTGTACATCACAACGCGCGGCGAGTCGAACTCGACGTCGGTCGGGATGACGGCTTCGGCTCCATAAACGAGGAAGAATGGGGTGAACCCGGTCGACCGGTTCGGCGTGGTGCATAGACTCCAGAGCACTGCTGGTAACTTGTCAAGCCAGATGTCGGGTGAGCGGATGAGTGGCTCGATGAGTCGCGGCTTGATGCCGGACAGGATGAGTCGGTTGGCCCGCTCGACCTACCCGTTGGACAACGGATGTGCCACGGAGGCCAGGTCGAGACAGATGCCGGAGACGGAGCAGTATTGCTCGAGCGCGCCCTTGGCGAAGTTGGTGCCGTTGTCGGTGAGGAGGCTGTTCGGCATGCCGTAGTGCACCACTATGTCCTTGATGAACCAGACGACTGTTGGCCCGTTGAGTTTCTTGATTGGTCTTGCCTCGATCCACTTGGTAAATTTGTCCACTGCCACCAGTAAGTCCGTCATGCCACATCGAGCAGTTTGGAAGGGTCCCACCATGTCGAGTCCCCAGACCGCGAAGGGCCAGGCGATCGGTATGGTGCGGAGTGCTGACGCCGGCTGGTGGCTGCGTTTGCTGAAGTGTTGGCACCCTTCACATTTGAGAACGAGCGACTCGGCGTCTTTGAGGGCCATGGGCCAATAGAAACCGTGGCGGAACGCCTTGGCCACCAGGGATCGTGATGCGGCATGGTGCCCGCACTCTCCCTGGTGAATGTCGAGGAGGATGTCGATGCCATGATCCTGCTTGATGCAGCGCTGGAACAGACCGGTAGAGATGCGCTTGGCGAGCTCGTTGTTGATGATGCTATAGGCGGATGCCCTGCGCTGAACTTGCTGGGCTTTGGTCTCGTCCATGGGGAGAACCCAGTTCTCCAAAAATTTTGATATTGGAAGGGCCCAAGACGGAGCTGCAACCAAGGCGAAGACGACCACCAGGGTGGGTTCCGAGTTGGCAGTCCCCGAGCCGGGTTGAGCAGCCCCCGGGCCGGGTTCAGCAGTCCCTGGGCCGGCTTGAGGTGCGGCCGGGTCGTCTGGAACATGAATGGACTCGGAGTCCGGCGATGGCTTGACGGACGGCTAGCGCAGGTGCTCGAGGGAGACGCTAGATGGGATGGCTTGTCGTGGCGAGGTGATCTTGGTGAGCGTGTCGGCTGCTTCGTTCTCCACATGCGGGACGTGGAGGAACTCGCAGCCCTCGAAGGATCCATATAGCTTCTGGACGAGGAAGCGGTAGCTTGCCATGTTGGAGTCGCGGGCGTCCCATTCGCCGGAGCACTGCTGCACCACCAGGTCTGAGTCGCCGTAGCATAGGATGCACTGGATGCCGAGTTCGTTGGCAAGCCTTAGGCCGTGCACAAGGGCTTCATATTCCGTGATGTTATTGGAGGCGGCGAAGTGGATCTGGAGGGCGTAGCGGAGCCGGTCGCCCTTCGGAGATGACAGTACGATGACGGCCCCCAAGCCGAGCCGCATCTTGGACACGTTGAAGTGCATGCGCCAGTGCGTCGAGTCGGGAGGCGATGACAAGTACCGGGTCTCGGTCTAGTCGACGAGGAAATCGGCTAGGTCTTGAGACTTGATCGTGGTGCGGGGCTCATAGAGGATGGTGTGACCGGCTAGCTGGATCGCCCATTTGGCGACCCGGCCAGAGGCGTCCCGGCACCTGATGATTTCTCTGATAGGCGCCGTGGTGACGATGGTGACGATGTGCTCTTGGAAGTACTGCTTCAGCTTCTTGGTGGTGAGGTACACACCGTAACACATCTTCTGGTAATGCGGGTAGTTCTGCTTGGAGATGGAGAGCACCTTGCTCAGGAAGTAGACGGGTCGCTGGACGGCTTGGATCTTGCCCTTCTCTGGTCGCTCGACCACCAGCACCGTGCTGACCGCCCGCGAGGTCGCGGCTAAGTAGAGCAACAACGGCTCCTTGTCGGTTGGCACGGCCAGGACTGGTGCGGTGGAGAGCATGCGCTTGAGGTCCTGGAAGGCCTCGTCTGCCTTGCTGTTCCACTCGAACGGGCTTGTCTTCTTCATCAGTTGGTACAGGGGGAGCGCCCTCTCACCCGGCCGGCTTAGAAACCGGCTGACCGAGGCCAAGCACCCGGTGAACTTCTGAACATCGCGCAGCCGATTCAGCTTGCGCATGCATTCGATGGCCTTGATCTTCTCTGGGTTCGCCTCAATGCAGCATTCTGAGACGAGGAAGCCGAGTAGCTTTCTAGCCGGGACGCCGAAGACGCACTTTTCTGGGTTGAGCTTGACCTTGTATTCGCGAAGGTTGGCGAATGTTTCCGTCAAATCGTCGAGGAGCGTGAGGTGCTGCTTGGTCTTCACCATGACGTCGTCCACGTACACGTGGATGTTGTGGCCGAGTTGCGGTAGCAGGAATTTCTGCATGCAGCGTTGGAGGGTGGCGCCGGCGTTCTTCAATCCGAACGACATTGTGATATAGCAATACGCCCCAAAGGGCATGATGAAGGACGTCTTCAGGGCATCAGCCGGGTCCAGCTTGATCTGGTGATAGCCGGAGTAAGCGTCCAGGAAGGACAGGAGCTCGCACCCGGCGGTCGAGTCGATGACTTGGTTGATCCGCGGGAGAGCGAACGGATCCTTGGGACAGGCCTTGTTAAGGCTGGTGTAGTCGATAGACATGCGCCAGGTCTTGTTCTTCTTCAGGACGAGGACTGGGTTGGCCAGCCACTAGGGGTGAAACACTTCCGTTATGAAGCCGGCCGCCAAAAGCTTGGTGACCTCTTCACCAATGGTTCTTCTCTTCTCTTCAGAAAATCGTCGGAGGGGTTGATGGATAGGCTTGGTGTCCTTGCGGACGTGAAGTTTGTGCTCGGCGTACTTCCTCGGGATACCCGGCATGTCCTTGGGGGTCCATGCAAAGATATCCCAATTCTCACGGAGGAAGTCAACTAGCTCGCCTTCCTATTTGCTATCGAGGCGGGCACCTACGACAACGTACTTGCTGCAGCTGGGGTCTTCAGGGTTGAGCTTCACTCTCTTGGTCTCCTTGGAGGGCTTGAAGGCAGCCTCGTCTACCGGGTCTGGGGTCGGAATCGATGCTGCGGAGTCCTCGCCTGCCAGGGCGACGATTCGGTCGAGCTGGCGCCGCTCCTCGGCATTGACCAGCGACTCGGCCAACTCTGCGCCGTCTCGGGCGCACTCCAGAGACTTGCGGTAGTCGTCGGTGATGGTAATGAGGCCCTTGGGACCCGACATCTTCATCTTCAGGTATGCATAGTGGGGAACCACCATGAACTGGGCGAGCGCGGGCCGGCCCAGCAATGCATGATATGCACTGGACAGGTCCACCACCTCGAACCAGATTAGTTCGTGTCGAAAGTGGCTGCTGTCGCCGAACAGGACATTGAGCCGGACCCGGCCAATGGGCGAGCAGGAGAGCCCGGGTACGATGTCGTGGAAGACTGTTCGGGTTGGATCCAGGTCCTCGTACTTGAGGCCAAGCTTGGTCATCGTGTCGCGGTAGAGGATGTTGATGCTGCTGCTGCCGTCGATGAGGACTCGAGAGAACTTGCATGTGCGCCGCGCGACGATGGTGGGGTTGAGGACGAGGGCGTATCCACCCGGACTCGGCATGACTGTTCGGTGATCCTCCCGGGTCCAGGTGATAGGGCGATCCGACCGGTGCTTGAAATCCGGTTTGGCCGGGATGACAGTGTTCACCTCCTGTTGAAGAAGGCGCTCGCTGCGCTTGTCGTCGCTGAGGCTGGTGAAGTCGACGTAGGCCGCGTTCTGGTCCTGGTAGGCATCGTTCCGCATCGCGCCGCCGGCGGGAGGCGGCGGTGGAGGAGGAGGCGGCGGTGGAGGCGGAGGCAGCGGCGGAGGCGGAGGTGGCTGTCCTGCGCCTGGAGCTGGAGCCGGAGCTGGAGGAGGCGGAACGTCTCCCCTCATGACGCGCTTGGTGATGGCACACTGTCGAAGCGTGTGCGTGGAGGGTCTTGCGCCGCTGTGGTGCTTGCATGGGGCGTCGAGCATCTCTTCGAATCTCTTGGTGGGTTGACACGCCATCTTGCCGGTCTGCCGGTGCTTCGCTGCTGGGTCTGTCGCGGGCTCGGTGGCCGCGACGAGCCGGTTGTCGTGATGCTGCGCCGGCTGGTCGGCCTTGCGCTTGTTGTTCTGATGATGCTGCTGTCGGCTGCTTTCGCCGGCCGGCTTTGGGGGAGGAACCGGATTCGCCTGGTCAGCTTCGTCCGGCGCCACCTCGATCTTCATGGCGGAGTTGGCGTTGGCGTACTTGTCCGCCGTCACCATGAGCGCGGCCATGGTGGCCAGATCAGAGCGTAAGAGCTTGTGCTGGAGGAGGGTGCCATCTCGGCACCCGCTGACAAAGTATTGGATCGCCTGGACTTCATGGATGCCCTCGCAGCTATTTCGGAGCTCGGTCCAGCGTCCGAGGTACTTGCAACCCGTCTCCGTCGGCCCCTGCACGCACATGGCGAGCTGGCTAGGGCGACCGTGTCGCTTGTAGGTCCCCGTGAAGTTGCAAACAAAGGACTCCTCGAAGTCGACCCACGCGTTGATGCTGCCCATCGGTAGACTGTTCAACCACGTGCGGGCCGATCCTTGGAGCATGAGCGGTGCGTAGCGCACGGCTAGACGACGATTGGCACCGGTGATGCCAATGGCCGTGGTGTAGTCGGTGAGCCGGTCTTCTGGCTTCACGGTCCCGTTGTACTTGGGGGTGTCGCGAGGGAGCACGAACCCTTTAGGGAAGGGCTCCTCCCGGATGCGTGGGCCGAAGCACGCCGGCCCGATAGCGCCGGTCTCCTCCACCTCCAGGGAGAGAGCGAGCTGATCAAGGCGGTGGCGCGCATCAGCGTCGTCGATGGCGCGTGGGCCGAGTCGACTGGCGGCCAGGCCCCGAGGGGCCGGGTCGGTTAGAACCGGACGCCGGCCAAGCTGGCCGGGTCTGCGCTAGGTCTCCGGGGCGGGCTAGTTGCCCACAGCATCGGCGGCAGTGGTGGCCGGGTTGCGTCGAGTCCGGGCCTGGCCTGAGTGCGCCTCGCCGGGTGGCGAGGAAGCCGTGTGCAGAAGTTCACCGAGTCCACCAAGGCTGGCGGAGCCGGACCCCGCAGGCTTGGCGAGCTGGTTGGGGCGATCCTGCTGGGTGTTGGCGGCACGGAGGACCTCGCGCATCAGCCTGATGCGTTCTTTGAGCTCCTCGCCCACGATTTTGTCGAGGCCGACCGCGGCTACCTCCGCAACGCGCATGTTCTTCTCTAGGGTCTCGTAGACGGTCCGGATGGCGCCGAAGGCCCGGCCGATTGCTCCTCCCCGGGTGCGAGCATCGGCGACCCGGCTTGGCTCGGCCGCGGCGGGCGTAACTCCGTGGGCGTCGTCGTGCTCCATCTGAGCGGCTTCCAGGCGACGCCTGGTGTCGGCCAGCATCTCGGACAGGTCCAACATCTGCTGGCGTCTATCCTCGAGCTGGGTTTGGGCTTCAGCGACGTTGGTAGTGTCGACATCGGTGCCGATGGGGATGCGGAGGCTCTGCATCGCAGTGCACAGCGGATCAGACGGCTCGATCCGTTCCGTGGTGGCCCTGGCCTCCGCGGCCTTCCTCGTCTTGCTTGACGAGGAAGAGGCGCCATCGCTGGTGACGTAACCTCCACGTGGAAGTCCATCGCCCCGGTGTCAATGCCACCGCCGAGGGAGAGGGGAGAGTCGGAGTAGTTCAGCACCTCGCTGGGGTACTCGTTGGCCGCGAGCGCATCAGAGATGCGGAGCGCGGCAAAGGAGGCGGCGAGCGCGCCGACAACGTCATGCGCCAGCGCGATGGACTCATTAGTGTAGGAGAAGGGCCCCGTATGGAGCATGCTCCCAGCCAGCTCCTCGAGCTGCCCCATGGTGGGTGCCAACTGTCGTGGTGGGTGCACGGCAGATGCCAAGGGATGGCTAAAGAGAGGAGGAGGCTCGAGGGCGCTGGTGGGTTCTAGAGGCGAGGTTGGCATGCGCGGGCGGGGGACCCCGGACATACCCAGGTTCGAGGCTCTCCGGAGAGATAACAGCCCTAGTCCTGCCGAGTTTGGTTGGATGATCGATAGTACAATGTCGCTCATGGAGCTGTATGGAGGAGGAACAAAGCTGGAAAAAGCTGTATAGATCAACCCACCCAGGGTCACAATGGTAATATGCCGAGTCGGTGGGTCCATATTGTGGGTGTCCGGGATATCGGGCTGGGTCCCGCTTGTGGGCTTGTGGTTCGCTGGGTTCCCCTAGGTGCGGGCCCCACGGGCCTAGGGGGACTGTGCGCCGTCTTGTCGATCGTTAGGGCGTGGCCGAGTCGAGTCGTGTATAGTGCTCTCCGTCAGGCTGCCGCTTGCTGTCGTCAGCGGTGAGGGCGGGAGCACTGTTGCCACGCCAGCCTTGGTCAGCGGGTAGGTGAGGGGCACTATTGCCACGCTCCGACTGACCACGAGCATGGGTGGAAACACTGTTGTCTTGGTCATCGATGGTTGAGGTCTCGTCCCATCGTACAGCCTGGATGGGATGGGAGCTGACCCGTGGCTGGGTTGCCGTGGATGCCCCGGGTGGGGCTACCTTGCTGGGGAAGCCTTGGTTGCGCTGGGTTGAGTTGTCTTGCGCTAGTTGCTGTGGCTGGGTTGACGTACCTTGCCGGGTCGGAGAGTTTGGCCGGGTTGCGGGCCTGCCGGGTTGAGCGACCTGCCCAGGCGCATGCCAGTTTGCGGGGTGATGCGGGCCCTGCTGTTTTTGAAAAGGATCCGGGTTCCGTTGCCTGCCTAGGGTTCATCCCCCCGACAATTGTCCTTCTCCTTCGTCCACAAGGGTTCCTCAATGGGTAGGATATGACCAACACCCATTCTTCTTATGGCTTCGGGAGGAATTCCATTACCTACATCACAAGTATCACCTTGCTCCACTTGGGAGCCGTTATTCTCGCCAAACTCTATGTTACACGTCTCCTCAATGAGTCCGGTGGACTTGTTAAGGACACAGTAAGCATGAGAGTTTGTAGCATAACCAACAAATATGCCCTCATAAGCTCTAGCCTCAAATTTAGACAAATGAACACCTTTCTTGAGAATGGAACACTTACACCCGAACACCCGGAAGTACTTGAGGTTGGGCTTGTTACCGGTAAGTATTTCGTAAGGAGTCTTGTTCAAGCCTTTGCGGAGATAGAGCCGATTGGATGCATGGCATGCTGTGTTGATGGCTTCGGCCCAAAAGTTGTATGGAGACTTGAACTCTGCCATCATGGTCCTTGCCGCATCCATCAACGTCCGGTTCTTCCTCTCCGCGACACCATTTTGTTGAGGGGTATATGGTGCAGCATATTGATGCTTGATCCCCTCATCACTAAGAAACTCATCCAAGGTGTAGTTCTTGAACTCGATGCCGTTGTCACTTCTTATTGTCAAGATCGTTGCATCATGTTGACGTTGAGCTTCATTTGCAAAGTCAATGATGGTTTTTTGAGTCTCACTCTTCCTCTTGAAGAAGTATACCCAAGTGTATCCTGAATAATCATCCACAATCACCAAGCAATACTTTCTACCTCCAAGACTATCAAAGGATGGAGGCCCAAAGAGATCCATGTGAAGGAGCTCCAAGCGTCTCTTCGAGTAGATGTTAGTCATGGGACGGCGAGCCTTCCCATGAAGCTTTCCTTCGATACAAGCACTGCAAGCACGATCATTGGAAAAACTAACATTTGATATTCCATGGACATGGTCCCCCTTGAGAAGACTTTGCAAAGATCTCATATTGACGTGGGCTAAACGGCGATGCCAAAGCCATCCCACATCAACTTTAGCCATTAGGCATGTCGTGGTCTTAGTGGGTCGCTCTGAAAAGTTAATCACATAAAGACCATTCTCGACATGCCCAACAAAGGCTACTTTAAGAGTCTTGTTCCACAAGAGGGCCACAGTATCAATATCAAAGAAGGTGGCAAAACCCATGAGTGCAAGTTGATGAACGGAAAGTAGATTGAAAGCAAGGGCTCAACAAGCATGACTTTCTCGATCGTTAGATCATGAGAAATGACAACCTTGCCAAGACCGAATACCCTAGAGGACGAGGCATCACCCCATTCGACGTTGGTGGGCATAGAACGAATCTTGTGCACGTCCACCACCAAGCCCTTGCTTCCAGTCATATGATTCGTTGCTCCACTATCGAGCAACCATGATCCTTCACCGGAAGCAAACACCTACAAGAGATCAATGTTTGGTTTTAGGTAGCCATTTTGTAATGGGTCCTTTGATGTTAGTAACAAGGGTCTTAGGAACCCAAATAGACCATTCAATGTACTCATAAGGAGAACCAACAAATTTAGCATAGACATGCCCATCACTAGCACGGCACAACACATAAGAAGGGTTAAAGTCGCCGGCTTTGTTGGAAGGGGTGGCATTGCCCTTTTTGACATCACCACCCTTCACATTGTTCTTCTTCTCCTTAGGAGCACCCTCTCCCTCCTTTACAAAAGTTTGCTTCAGATGAGGAGGTCGTTTGGCCTTGTCGTTCTTCTTCTTGTTCTTGGACTTGGGTGTGAACCCAACTCCCTCCTTGGCCACAACTTCCTTCTGATTGCTCAAAACGTCATTGAGGTTCTTCTCACCTTGTATGCACGTAACAAGGCCTTTCTCAAGTTGCTCCTTCAACTTGGCATTCTCCTCCACAAGATGCACATGCTCACAACATGGGTTTGTGGCATTTTCATTATCAATTAATACCATATGAGGAAAGGTGGCTTTTTCTTTAGTTAGCTTCAGTTGGAGTTGATCATGAGACTCCTTGAGGCTAGCATGAGCACTCTTCAAGACCTTGTGGGCCTTGTCGAGTATATCAAACTCCTCTTTGAGTCTAGCATGGTCAACGCCAAGTTTAGCCTTCTCGGAAGTTAGCACACGAGATACAACAAGAGCATGATCAAGATCTTTCTTTAACTTAGCATGGCCATCGTTGTGTGACTCCTCAAGAGCCAAACGATGCCCACGTTCTTCCTCAAGAGCATTAGAGAGATCCGATATCTCATCGGCATAGTCACGACTATGACCTTCCATCTTAGAGATGGTTTCTTCATGAGCCTCAATCATGTCATTAGCTTCACCAAGTTGTTCCAAGACACCAACGAAGTGCTTCTTGGATTTGCCCTTGAGCTCACTGATAAAAGACTCAAATTCATTTACTTCCTCATTAGACCCCTCACTTTCATCAATGCCATCTGTCAAGGAAGCATTAGTAATGATGGTGGTTTTGATGTTGGGGGTTACCTTGTTGGTGGCTTTAGCCATGAGACACTTGGCGGTGATGTTCTCATTGGGTGAGTCGAAGAGGGACACCCGTGGAGTTCTGGCAATGGCAACGGTGGCCATGGCCATGGCTTCACTATCTTCATCATCATCGTCATCCTCATGGTATTCTGCTTGAACCACCAACCCTCGAGTAGGAGTCTTTTTGGTGAAGTTGTTCTTGTTGGGGAAGGACTTGGCTTTGTCCTTTCGAATGAGCTTGCCACCATTGTCTTCCCGCTTCTCGTAAGGGCAATCCACAACAAAATGGCTCACATTGCCACAATTATAACATGTTCTCACACATTCCTTCCCTTGAACCCACTTGAGTTGTTCTTGTTGAAGTTGGGCCTTGTGTTCTTCTTACTCCAAAATTGCCTTGAAGCAAGAGCCATGTGCTCATGATAATCATATTTTGTATCTTGGGGGTTGCTCTCCTCATCTTCCTCTTCTTTCTCTTATTCCACAATAACCTTGGCCTTCAAGGCAAGGTTGGGCTTCTTTACCCTTTGAGAGCGCAAAACCGCGTTATCGCCAGTCTTGTCCAAGATCCTCATTGCCACAAACTCATCCAACACTTCATTTGAGGTCAAGGAGTGGAAGTCTGGTCTTTGGTGGATGAAGGAGGACAAGGCCTTGTGGAAAGGAATAATTGCTTTGAGGAACTTGCGCTTGATCCAATTGTCATCCGTGTCCTTGCTCCCACGATCTCAGAGTGAGACCGCAAGTTTGGTTACCCTCCGAAAGAGCTCACGAGGTTCTTCATGTTATTTCATTGCAAACTCATCGGCTTCATCTTGCACCACTTCACAGTTGGAGCGTTGAATGCTTGCACTTCCCTTGTAGAGGGAAACAACACAATGCCATGCGTCTTTGGCCATGGCGAAGGGTCGAAGATGAGGGAGAGCTTCGGGTAGAACTGCATCTTGAATGATGAAGAGAGCATTCTCATTGAATTGATGGTCCACGGCTTCTCTAGGGGTGAAGTTACTTTAGTCATGTGGATGGAAACCTTCTTCAATGATTCTCTAAAGGTTAGTATTCACATGATTTAAATGACGCTTGAAGCGATATACCCAAGAATCAAGGTCCTCATTTTTCACAATCTTAGGAGGAGAGCTGGCATGATTTAAATGAGTAGAAGGAATCGGTCCTCCATAAACTGGAGCAGCCACATGGGCAAAGATGCCGGTGCCATTTCTACGACTAGTAGAAGGATCCTTTTCACTAGTAGCTTCCCCCTTGTCGGAGTTAGCATCCATCACCTGTCAGTGGGATCACCCACTTTCAACGGTGAGGTAGATAGTTTAAGTCCTTCTGAGAATTTATTAAACATGCTTTCAACCTTGGTAGTCATGGAGGTTTTCAATGTGTCCAAAGCCACATTGAATTCCTCATGAGACACCGCGGTTCCCCCTTCACCCGTAGACGAGATCGGATTCACACGGGAGTGCTCCTCCCTACTGTCTACGGTGTGAACCATACTCTTTGGACGGAAAAGTCCTTAATAAAGAGACGAGGCTTTGATACCAATTGAAACGATCGATATAGTTGACTAGAGGGGGGGGGGGTAAATAGGCAGCTAACAATTTTTAACTTTTCTTTACCAAATTAAACTTTTCATCAAAGTAGGTTGTCTAGATATGCAACTAGGTGAACAACCTATATGATGCAACAACAAGCACACAAGAAAGCAAGGGATATAACACAAGTAAGCTTGCAAAAGTAAAGGCATGAGATAACCAAGAGTGGAGCCGGTGAATACGAGGATGTGTTACCGAAGTTCCTTCCTTTTTTGGGGAAATACGTCTCTGTTAGAGCGGTGTGGAGGCTCAATGCTCCCCAAGAAGCCACTCGGGCCACCGTATTCTCCTCACGCCATCACACAATGCGAGATGCCGTGATTCCACTATTGGTGCCCTTGAAGGCGGCGACCGAACCTTTACAAACAAGGTTGGGGCAATCTCCACAACATAATTGGAGGCTCCCAACGACACCACGAAGCTTCACCACAATGGACTATGGCTCCGAGGTGACCTCAACCGTCTAGGGTGCTCAAACACCCAAGAGTAACAAGATCCGCTAGGGATTAGTGGGGGGAATCAAATTTCTCTTTGTGGAAATGTAGACCGGGGCCTTCTCAACCAATCCCGAGCAAATCAACAAGTTTGATTGGCTAGGGAGAGAGATCGGGCGAAAATGGAGCTTGGAGCAATAATGGAGCTTAGGGATGGAAGAGGTGGTCAACTAGAGGAAGAAGACACCCCTTATATAGTGAAGAGACATATCCAACTGTTATCCACTTACTCAGCCCGCGACATGCGGTAGTACCGCTGCAGACAAGCGGTACTACCGCAGGGGCTCACGGTACTACCGCGGTGGACCGTGGTACTACTGCTGCAACGGGAGGAGCTAGTCCAGGCCAGATCCGCTAAGGCTGAGAGCAGTACTGCCGCTGACGTGGTACTATCCCTCCCCCTTGCGGTACTACCACAAGGCCAGAATGGACTAGACTAGTAAGGGCACGGATGAATGAAATACATCCATGCCTACTTCCGCTGAAAACCGAACAATGCAAAAATCCAACACGATACTACCGCGCCTGGCATGCGGTACTACCGCGCAGGGAGCGGATGTAAAAAATTACATCCGCCCCTACTTCCGCTCGTGCTACTAAGCCAGACCAGAACTCACGGTACTACCGCACACACGGGGCGGTACTATCGCATAGGGCGCGGATGTAAAAAATTACATCCCACCCTACAGCCGCACGAGAGGCTGAGTCTGGCCTGAGGCCACGGTACTACAGCTCCATAGGAGCGGTACTACCGTGTGCGCCTATGGTACTACCGCAAGGGCTTGCGGTACCACCGCAGGGGCCTGCAGTACTACCGCTCCTAGGAGCAGTACTACCGCATGCCTCAGAATAGCAACACTAGGAATACTTATTTTTGCATAACAATGAAGATAACGGAGGATGCTCAAAAGCGCAAAGTGAAAGGCTGTGCAAAGGGAGAAAATGTGTACGTGATGATTCCACCCGAACCTTTCCACCGCGGACCCCCTCTTAATAGTACGGCTATCCTACGACTCAAATCCACCAAAAGAGACATAGAACACCGTCGTATTCAATAGTCTTCGAGGGGTACCAAACCATCTTGTGCCTAGCGATGAAGCGACTGAAATACTCAAGGCACACAATTAGTCCGCAAAAGCATTGTCATAAATCACCAAAACACCTTAGGGATAAAAATGCCTTTACAGGAGGTAAACTCCATGATCGGTGCCCAATCAGATTTGATAGGCACGGACGTGCGGGGTTCGGAACCTATGGCCAGAGACGAGTCCGAGGGTCCGATGACACGGATCTCTTTGGAGGTGAAGACTGTGTTCGGCTCTAGCGCCGATGAGTGTGCGGCCTCCATGGCGGGGTCTATCCACCCTTCCTCGGATGGCACGATATGCTCCGGATTAAGAGCTGTGGCAACCGCAAGTGTGATTTCCTGGACACCGTCCGATGGCAGATCTAAATCATGCTCATCGTTACTGTTCAGCGCACCTGCGATGGGCTCGAATCCCTCGAAGATCAAATCTCCGCGGATGTCAGAAGTATAGTTCCAGCTTCCAAACCTGACCTGATGGCCAAGGGCGTAGCTATTGATCTGCTCCAGATGGCCAAGCGAGTTGGCCCGTAGTAGGAAGCCGCCGAATACGAAGATCTATCCGGGGAGGAAAACCTCACCCTGGCTGCATCGTTGAAGATGATTGAAGGAGCCACCAAGCCTTATCATGACGACACAATGGAACTCTCAATGAAAGCACCAATGTCGGTGTCAAAACCAGTGGATCTCGGGTAGGGAGTCCCGAACTGTGAGTCTAAGGCTAATGGTAATAGGAGGCGGGGGACACAATGTTTACCCAGGTTCGGGCCTTCTCGATGGAGGTAATACCCTACTTCCTGCTTGATTGATCTTGATGATATGAGTATTGCAAGAGTTGATCTACCACGAGATCGTAGAGGCTAAAACCTGGAAGCTAGCCTATGATTCTGATTGTTGTTGTCCTACGGACTAAACCCTCCAGTTTATATAGACACCGGAGGGGGCTAGGGTTACACAGAGTTGGTTACAGAGAAGGAGATCTACATCCGAATTGCCAAGCTTGCCTTCCACGCAAAGGAGAGTCCCACCCGGACACGGGACGAAGTCTTCAATCTTGTATCTTCATAGTCCAATAGTCCGGCCAAAGTATATAGTTCGGCTGTCCGAGTACCCCCTAATCCAGGACTCCCTCACCTCCCATCACAACATGGAACCAAATGAAGGATGTCATGCGAGTGCGCTTTCTTCCCATGTATTAAGCTACGACTTATTCAAGAAGATTCAACTCCTCAACCAAGGCACCAAGTCTATTGAAGAGTACTACAATGGAGATTGCCATGATCCAAGCCAATGTCACGGAAGATGAGAAGAAAACTATGGCCATTTCTTGAATTGACTCAACCACCCTATCAAGAAGATCGTCGACTTCCAACCTTACGCGAACCTCATCGAGATAGTGCACCAAGCCACCAAAGCGGAGAGACAAGTGTAAGAAGACTACAAGTACTCCGAGTACTCTTCCAAGACCTACGACTCATACAATCAAGCTCCAACGACTTCGACGCCTTCTACCTCGACAAAAACTTCACCAAGCAATGGCGACAAGTCAAGTTACAAGAAATCTTCGACATCTTCGACACCTTCGAGCCGCCTTTCTACTCCAAGCAACTTCAAGACGAGAACTTCATCATCTATTACTCCACCCGATGTGACCGACAAGACGAGTTCCATCAAGTGTTTCACTTGTCAAGGACGAGGTCACAAGACATACCAATGTCCAACACGGGGCACCATGATCACCAATGAATACGACACCTACGAGTCCATGAGTGATGTGGAAAGGGAAGCGCTTGAGCATGTGGACACTCACCATCAAGTGAATGAAGGAGAAGATGCTCAACTATTTTGTGACAATGATCTGAGCCCCGCTCTTGTTGTCTCCAAGGTCTTGGCACTTCAACACCAAGAAGATGAAGACCAACGATGACATATCTCCACACCAAAGCGAGCATCAATGGACGGTCCGTCAGAGTCATCATCGACAGAGGAAGTTGCCACAACTTGGCAAGCGACGAGCTGTGTGACAAGCTACAATTGGTCCAAAAGAAGCATCCTCGTCCCTACAAGTCCAATGGCTTAGCGACTCCGACACCATTCATGTCGAGCATACCGTTCAAGTCTCCTTCAACATAGGTGCATATGAAAACACCTTAGAGTGTGATGTGGTTCCTATGTATGTTTGCCACCTTCTACTTGGATGTCCTTGGCAATTAGACCGTGATGTCATTCACAACAGACGTACTAGTCACTATAATTTCAAGATGAAAGGCAAGTAGTTCATGCTACGACCTATGTCACCAAGTCAAGTGATCGTCGACAAGCAAGCGTCCACCCATCACGGAGAGAATAGTGAGAGAATGAGCCACCAAAACGAAAGTGAGTACCTCCTCGATGAGCGGCAACAAACATTTAGTGCTTTTAGATCCCAAAAGAGACATGAGAGAAGTGTGTGAGAACCCATCTAGTGTCATCCACTATGTCCTAGTGTGCAAGAATGAAGTGGCAAGAAATAACATCTCTCACCATCTACCTTTAATGTTGTCTCGTTTGTTGTAGGAATTCAAGGATGTATTTCCGGATGAGCTACCTCCGGGTCTACCTCTTGTATGAGGCATCGAACACTGAATCAACCTCATCCCCAACACACCTCTATCGAACAAGGCACCGTACACGTCAACCCTGAAGAAACCAAGGAAATACAAAGCAAACTACAACACCTCACTAGAAATGGACATGTACGTGAGAGCCTAAGTCCTTCTAAAATTCCGGTTATTCTTGTGCCTAAGCGGAATGGTAGTTTTTGCTTGTGTTCTGATTGTCGCCCCATAAATGCTATCACCGTTAGATACCGACGCCCCATTCCACGCCTTTATGACATGCTAGACGAATTAAGTGGAGCCACCATTTTCTCCAAAATTGATCTTAAAAGTGGCTACTACCAAATACACATTCAAGAGGGTGACGAATGGAAAACCGCATTTATAACCAAATTTGTCTTGTATGAATGGCTAGTTATGCCTATGGTATTATCCGAAGCGCCTAGCACCTTTATGCATAGTGGTCTAGTTTGACGCTATTCTTGTGTTTAGTCAATCCCTTCAGGATCATGTAGTGCACCTTAGGGATCACTACAAGAAATATGTCAACTTGTGACCTTGACTATTGGTCACTGAAAGGTCATTGTTTTTCATTTGCGACCTTTTTTTGACCAAAAACAGAAGGTCAAAAGCTGAGGGTCGTTAACTGACTATAGCGACCTTCTCTGTGAGAAGGTCGTGGACGTTTACGACCAAAATATTCCTACTGTGGCGTTTTGGTCACTAGCAACCTCCCCAGGCCACGTAGGCATCCAACATGGCAAACTGATGTGGCACAAGATTCAGCCCGGTCCAATTCGGTTTTCTACATGGGCCTAGCCCAACGATTCGACATTTTATTATTATTATAATTCCTACGAATTCTATTGGGCTACATGGGCCAAGCCCAATATTTCAGCCTTTTTATCTCTGGGCTTTGGCCTTTTACAGTCTATTAATTATATATTTTTGGAAAATATATTTTGGAGCTGGTCCCACTAGTCATGTTCATCTCATATATTGATCCCACACATAAGGAAGTTACGAACTAGTCATATTATTTCATAAGTGGGTTGCACTGGTCAGGTTCCCATCTCACACACAATCAAATCACATTCATAATTAAATATTCCAAACAAGAGAACATGTGAAACTTGTCAAATGACACTAGATTAGTGTACAAAAATTTCTGTAGACTATTACAACCTAGGTATACCAGCTATTACAATATTACAGTCAAATAGAACAGACAACTCTTTGCTGAGTAGCACTTCACGGCTTCGCGCTTTTCTTCACATCTTCGCACTTCCAACTTTCTTAGGCCTGGAGCTCCTTTAAAAGAGGAACCAAGTAAAGAAGTTACGCGCAGCTATATTTGCTACAGATCAGCTATCAACTCGATATTTATGTACACCATACAGAAATTGTTTCCAGTTAGAACTAGTTCACTTAATACTCAACTCCTTTATTTGTGGCCATTTAGTGCAAGTCCATTATCCATGCATATAAACTTTTGCTCCCAGCCAGCACCTACGCAACTAAGTACAAGTCAGGAGGCGACTACTATTAAACCAACTCAACTGAGAGAGCCAGCAAACTAGCTAGGATATTTCCTTATCACTAAAATTAAAAATTTGAGCACACCAAAAATTGATGTGTGTCATAAGATGGTCCTGAGAGTGCAGCACCATGTTACCATCTCTAAAGCTCATTAGCCAGCAGCAAAAATTGTGTAACATATGTATAACCATTGCAAACAACCTTAGCAGAATAAGCAGAACAAAATTTCATGTAAAATCTTGGTATAACCAGTAGATTATCCCCTAATAGAAGCTAATTAGGCTCCAACACACAAGGCATAGCAAGCACAGACTAAATAAGCCACGGCCGTGAAACAGAGCATGGTATTACAGCAGCTCAGAGATGGAGCTAGAGGTAGGAGAAGGACTCACCGGAGGGGAGGTTGTAGTCGAAGCCGCACACAGGCGCCGCCACCACCGTCACCCTCTAGAGGAGACGCTGCCGCTTCATCGACGGACTCATCTGGTACAAGGAGATCATCAAAATGCATCACACTCATGATCATCAAAACGCAGCAGCAGGAGCAAGTACAAGTTTAGCCCACCATGAACAGGGGCACTAGGCAATCCAGTAGCAATGTCATATATAGGTAATAATAACAGGACCTTAGATAATTAGTTTTTGTTCTTACTGACACACAAGTTGACAGAATGTACTTAATATATTCTAATAAAAAGGTTTGGGGCAGAGGGAGAGGGAGGTGGAGATGGACGTGCTACCTGCTGCTGCGGTGGTGCCTCTTGGTGGTCGTGCTTGAGCTCCTCCTGATGCTGCTCACTAACCTGCAGGATAAACAAGACCATGGGTAAAGGAACAAGACCATGGGTAACAGTACATCTTCACTTGGATATATCTAAGAAGTCCAGTTGGTTCTCACAAGCAAGTGTTCTCAGGTTTGCCTTAACATGAAAGGTTAACTTATACTTAACTGTGAGCAAACAGTACATAACAAAATCATGGATTTGAGTTCAAGTAACTGAGACTAATTAATGTGTTACTGCCTTATACTGTCGATCAGAAAAGCATAAGCAGCAAACAATATCCTGCGTATCAGTGCAAACAAGGTGACAAACTAATGTTCCAGGGAGGTACTTTATATAATAAAAACTAATAAAAACAAACTAGGCACCTGCATAATCACACGGCAGTAGTTTTAGATAATAAAAACTACTGTTCCATGCAGTCTTAGCGCGCCATCAAAGAATCAACTAAAATTACTTTTAAGCAAACAGGCTGTACATTGATCAGGTTGTAAAGGGCAAAAATTCAGGGGTGTACCTAGTGCAAGAAGGCATTTACTAGGTTTTGAAGCTAATACCAATTAGCATGCACGTATCACTTGTTGGAGTCGGTGCGTGGTCAAATTCAACTAGTGTAATGTATCGCCTATATATAATAGACCCATCTCTCCAATGCAATTTCACGGACCAAGAAACATAGGTGTGTATTTCTTCCTCTGCTAAACTATCTCCATATGGATACCAGCTAATGATACGCAGATTGTATTAAGGCAACGCTTTGGACGACACATATTCTGCAAGCTGCTGCTAATTTGCAAATACAAACGAACGCCTAACAGTTCTCGCATAGAATTAGCAGAGCATGGTAGATTTATAGCCATCAGGGGAGGGGACACCTGAACCCACGTCGGCTGCTGCAGGGCTTGTGCTGCACACAAACACACACATCCATGTATCAGAAGCAATTCAGTCAACACTCTTGGCAGGCAAGAGGCAAGTTGGCACTCACAGGGTTGAGATAATAGCAGGAGACGTGCGTACCTGAAGGGTCGAGCGATTGGTCTGAGCCCGGAGAGGAGAGGAGGCATGGCGGCGGTGGTACCAATGGTCAAGGAAGAAGAGGAGCAGAGCAGGCCCTTGATGGCCAGCTAGATGCGTCCCTCCTTCTGCTCCTCGAGGATGGGTGACCTGCAGTAACAGATATGTTATACAACCCAGGATCAAATGTAGCACATACTAGTCTGTAACAGACTACCTGGTACTGATATACAACAGTACGGCTAGGCGCGAAGAAGGGTAAAACTATCACTTTATTTGCTCCCCAAATGCAAGAAGCTAAGGCACTAAAAAGAGGGCAGAAGCTTCAATCTTCCTGGTCTAAGCATCATCTGATCAAAGAAGGAAGTACAGTCAGAGGCCAAGCTGTATTACTCGCTTCCGGGCACCAGTTCCATCAGCTCTTAATACCACCGCATCTACTGGCTAGCCTGGACGAACAAAGTCGCAACAATACATGGAGCTCAAGAGCTAGGGGTCGTTGACACACGCACGGACAGCCGAGTGGGTCGAGGAGGGTACCTTGGCGTGGTTCCAGGTGTTGCTGACGGTGAGGGGCCCGTGGTCGGCGAGGATCTGGAGGAGGCGGCTGGAGATGGCCAAATTGGATGGAGAAGGAGCTCCATCTCCTTGGTGGCGACCCGTCCCATGGAGGTTCGCCCCTCCTGCCATCGTCATCGTCCCATCCACAACTGCCGAAAGGGAACACAAGACGAGGTGAGGTGAGGAGGAGATAGTGCACGAATAAGGAGGGGAGGGGCTTACCGGTGCCAGATCCGGCCACCTCTGGCCTCGCCGTCGCCGGATTTGGCAGATCCCAACGAAGTTAGGGGTGGCGGCCGAAACCCTAGCCATAGGTGAGGGTTGCGAGCGAGTACTAGAGGGCGCGGGTCGGGGCGTGGGCTCGATGGTGAGGGTCGTCGACGGTGGGGGTGGGCATCGGAGGGGGTGGGCGACAGTGGGCGGTGGTGGGGGTGGGCGATGGTGGGCGACGGTGGATTCAGATTAGATCAGACTGAGGGAGAGGAGAGAGGGGCGTCAGTGCGAGGGAGAGAAGGGTGCGAGAGGAGGAGTGCGGGACGTGGGTGAGACGGGCGACGTGCGGGCCGTTGGATCCAGGAGCATCCGACGGTGATTATCCACGATCCGCGTGAGAGGCCTCTGGACCAATCAAAACGTAGTATAAAGGTATGATATTTTGACCATTTAAATTGGTCGTAATCGACTAAAAGTAAGGTGCTAAATCATGTTAGCTATTTTATCATGACCTGAAAAATTGAAAAAAAAACATCGCATTGTGTCAGCAAATTTGAATTTAGTTTTCAGGAATAATCACAAATTGAAATAAGACAAATATTTTTATAAAGAGTTATGAGAAATGACTTTTTTAATTCAATTTTTCATTTATCATGTGTCCAAAATGAGTTCTTTTGTAAAGGACCTATCATATATTTTTTACAAATTTTTACCAAATTAATTTTCTAAAATACTAGAACATATTTAATGCACAATTGACCAAATGGTTGGGTGTAAAAAGTTTTGATCTACCTCTCGTGAAAAAGACAAATTTTCGCCGATTCAGCTGGAAGCGGGTCAAATTTGAACTTTACCTACCTCGTAGTTTGCTCTTTATTTTTTCCAAAAATTATTTCTAGCTACATAAGTATCTATCTAATCAGAGAAACACCAAAAAAATTCCAAGATTCAACCACTAGCTAGGAACGGTTATTCCCGCCGTTTTGACCGCATTTTGAAACGGGCATAAAAAATTCAATAAAATCAAAAAATTGGGAAACCTTTGCATTGTGTCATTATATGTGGCCAAGTTCCCAGGAAAAATAACAAACTTGTAATACGGCAATTATTTTAAAAAAGTGTTCTCACAAATGAGTTATCATCTCTAAAGATTCATGGCTTTCAAGCCAAATGATCAATCTTATGGCCACATTCATGGCATAGTTTGTTCAATTGATCCCATATTGTGCATAAGGGTGCATATTGGAATGGCAAACAATGTTGCCTAAGGAAGTTTTCATTTTCGTTGGACGAAAAAACTATTTTCCATTTTTCGATTGTCCGAAAGGAGGTTTTTTTGTGAAGGACCTCCCAAATAATTGTTGCAAAATTGGACCAAATCATTTTTGTAAAATACTAGGCCATATTTAATGCACAATTGACCAAATGGTTGGGTGTAAAAAGTTTTGATCCACCTCTGGTGAAAAAGACAAATTGCCGTCGATTCATTTGGAAACGGGTCAAATTTGAACTGTAGCTGCCTCATAGTTTGCTCTTAATTTTTTCCAAAAATCATTTCTTGCCACATAAGTATCTATTTAATCATAGAAACACCAAAAAAATTCCAAGATTCAACCACTAGCTAGGAACGGTCAAGCCCGCCGTTTTGACCGCATTTTGAAACGGGCATAAAAAATTCAAAAAAATCAAAAAATTGGAAAACCTTCGCATTGTGTCATTATATGTGACCAAGTTTCCAGGAAAAATAATAAACTTGTAATACGGTAATTATTTTAAAAAAGTGTTCTCAGAAATGAGCTATCATGCGTGAAGATTCATGGCTTTCAAGCCAAATGATCAATCTTATGGCCACATTCATGGCATAGTTTGTTCAAATGATCTCATATTGTGCACGAGGGTGCATCTTGTAATTCCAAAGAATGTTTCCTAAGGAAGTTTTCATTTTCTTTGCACGGAAAATTCATTTTTCATTTTCCGAGTGCCCAAAAGGAGGGTTTTTTTGTGAAGGAACTACCAAATAATTGTTGCCAAATTGGACCTACTCAATTTTATAAAATACTATGCCATATATAATGCACAATTGACAAAATTGGTGGGTGTCAAATTTTTTGATCCACCTCTGGTGAAAAAGACAAATTCTTGTCGATTCAGTTGGAAGCGGGTCAAATTTGAACTGCAGCTGCCTCATAGTTTGCTCATTATTTTTTCCAAAAATCATTTCTAGGTAAATAAGTATCTATTTAATCAGAAATACATGGTTTGATGGCGAGACATCGAGGTTTGGATGGTGGCCGAGGGCCCCAACTCTAGAGCGCGTAAGCTCGCATGCCCGCCGCGTGGTCACCGCGTGACCATGGCGTTGCCTTGTGTTCTGGGCGGCCTAGGCATGTCTAGTGGGTTGGGCACTCCCCAGGTAGGTTCTAGGAAGAAAATCACAACATAAGATTCTCACGAGGAGACCGATCGATGCTCAAACATGAATAAGCAGCCAAGTGTTTGATTTGCGGTACGGGAAATGCACATGGCTAATGGGCGTGAGTTTTGGATGAGGATGATCAGTTACTAAGAAGACCGTCTTCACAAATTTTCACCTCAAAAGGAGGAGCCTAGGTGGTACTTGCTTTACAAACTACCACACTGGACATAAATACGAATGTTGAAGCTGGGCTCAAAATAATGAATGGATTGAGCTGGCATTTGGTGGAGGATGGTTATTTGGGCATAGGAAAGCACTGTAGAAAATGGATACCATTTGGACATGCCAAAGTGGTACTTCCTTCACAAAGTGCTACTTTGAATAGAATAGGAAAATGAATATTTTCGAATTATTTTTCAACTAGGCAAGTAATGTTTTTACATATTTGATGAAGATATGACCCAAAGAATTTATGAGATTTTTTTGGGAATTTTGGGAATGACAGAAATATAGGTTGCTTCACAACCTAGGGCAAAAACTGCCACATGGACATGACACATAGGCAAAACTGATGAGGTGGCGCCTGGTCATAGCAACCCACCACAATTTACAAGGCTATGACCATCTATATTGGTCGTTAACAACTAGAAATAAGGCAGCAGACTAGCGCTGTTTGCTTTATGACCTTTTCGTGTAAGGAAATTACAACCTTTCTGACCAAAATGGTCGCAACACTACAGGAAACAGGAGATTTGCCGTCTGTACTGTTCTTTGCCGTAAGCTTTTCATCGGGACAGAAGGCAAAGACCAATTATGCCGACAGTTGCTGACGGCAAAGAACTGCTGATGGCAAAACATACTTTGCCGTTTGTAATTAAAAAGACTGACAACAAAGAAAATAACAGACGGCAAAGTGCTCAATTTGCCGTCTGTAAATAAAAAAACAGACGGCAAAGTCTACTTTACCATCTATAAATAAAAAATCATATGGAAAAGGTCTTTGTCGTCTGTGTTTTTATTTACAGAGGGCAAAGTGCTCACTTTGCCGTCTGTAAATAAAAACACAGACGGCAAAGAAGAAACACAGCACACGGATCGACATCCTGGATCGATGACATGGCACGATCTGGGCCACCCGCACCCGCCTCTCTCTCTCTCACCGTGCGCGCCCCAACCCACCCACGCACGCCCCCACCGACTGGCCCACCACCACCCACGCACGCCCCAATGCGCTGGTGACTAGGCCACCACCACCCGCTGGCCTGCGTTATCCTTTCCCCTCGTTCGTCTCTCTCTTCTCTACCCGCATCTTTCTCTCTCTCTCTCTCTCGCCCGATGGCAGCCATCGCTCGCCTCATCTCTCACCCGCTGCCTGTGCCCGCCTCCACGCGCAACCGCCGCCGAGCGCCGCCCGCCTCCACGCGCCGCCGAGCGTGGCCCACCACCGCACACCGCCGAGCGCCGCCATCTGCCCGCCTCTGCCTGCGCTACCATCAGCCACTGCCTGTGCCCGCATCGGCGCGTCGGCGTGCCGCCAAGCACCGCCCGCGTCCGCACGCATCGCACCACCAACCGCACCATGAGGTCCTGCAGGCGGCTCCCTCTCTCTTCCGACGTTCTCAACGTCGACCACGGGGGTGACCTCGACGATGATGCCACGCGGACGACATCATGGGATGTTGCAGCAGTGGACTACAACCCGAGCCCGTCCACACTCCGAGATCCTCCTCACCCGCTGGTCGTGCTCTCCGCCTCGCGAGCTCCGCCGCTAGAGCAGCCGGGCGCTCCACCTCGTGGGCTCCGTCGGTCAAGCACCGTCCATCCCCGACCTCCCGCACTGCCTCATCGTGGCGTCGGAGCGAGTCAGCTCCCGAGCGCGGCTAGCCCGGAGCGACATGGCTGAGCAGGTCTTGCAGACGGCGCAGCGAGCAGAGCACGGCAGAGCAGTGCGGCCAGCGTTGAGGCTGGGCGGCGGGGCAAACAGAGCACTGCAGGGGAGAAGAAGGACCCGATTGATTTTTAGATTTAATTTTTAGGGTCCTTTGTGTTAATTTCCAGGACTATTCTGTAGCTTTAGTTTTTTCGGGTCATGTTTACATTATGTATTGACGGCACTGTCATGCAATGAAAGCAATAAACATGGCCAAGCCTTTGCCTGTTAAAAGAAGAAGAAACATGGGCAGCGCACTGCGTGCGTTGACCGCATCCCTCGGGAACAACACTGATGTTTTTTTGATCCTTTTCTTTGCCGTTTGTGTATACGAGGCTGACGGCAAAGACAAGAATAACTGACGGTAAAGATATAGTCTGGCTGACGGCAAAAGTACTTTTCTTTGCCGTCTGTGATTTATAAAGATGATGGCAAAGTAGATTTGGCTGACGGCAAAGTCTTTGCCGTCTGTTTGGTGAAAAGCAGACGGCAAAGTATTCTTTGCCGACTTATCTTTGTCGTCTACTTCCTGACGGCAAAATATTTGCCGTTTGGATTTAGGCCTTTGCCGTCTGTGATACACAGACGACAAATTACCTGTTTCCTGTAATGCAATGGTTTAGGGTTTGGAGCCCCTCGAACAGCTTTTGACCAATTGGTCTGAAATGGTCATAGATCTATGACCAATTCTTCCAGGGTCACTAACAGAAGGTCACTAGTTGACATATTTCTTGTAGTGGATGTTTTACAAATTCTTAGAAACGATCGCTCAGATGAAAAAAATGAAAAATGCACTTTTGGCATTCATAAGATTGTTTTTCTAGGCTTTGTTGTGTCTTCTAAGGCTATGCATGTGGATGTAACTAAAATTTACGCTATAAAAACTTGGCCACAACCAACCGACTTGCAGCAAATTCATAGTTTCCTTGGCTTAGCCAGATTTTATCATTGCTTTGTGAAGGATTTTAGCACCATTTCATCACCATTGCTTGCATTGAGAAAGAAGAATGCATCATTTGTTTGGGGACCAGCCCAAGATACCGCATTTAATGAGTTTAAGAATTTGCTTACACATGCTTCATTGCCAGCGTTACCCAACTTTGATAAAACTTTTAAAGGACATTGTAATGCTAGTGTTGATGGAATAGGAGGTCTGTGTATGTAAGAGAAGTGCCCTATTGCTTACTTTAGTGAGAAAGTTTCTGGAGCACAACTTAACTGACCCATCTATGACAAAGAGTTATATGCTCTAGTGAGAGTCTTGCATGTTTGGGGGCATTATATTCGTCCTCATGAATTTGTCCTTCATATGGATCATGAAACACTTAAATACCTTAAGGGTCAAACAAATTGAATAAGCGACATGCCAAGTGGAGTGAGTTCATTGAGTCATATCTTTATGTCATCAAGTACATCAAAGGCAAGGAAATTGTTGTGGAAGATGCTCTTTCCCGCAAATGCATGCTTGTAACTCAACTTGAATTGAATGTCATTGGTTTTGAGCACATAAAAGACATATATGCGCATGATCCTACTTTTGCTACTCCTTATGCCAAATGGTTGTCTCATACATCTTGGGAGCAATATTATATCATAGATGGTTATCTAATGGGAGCTAATAAGCTTTGTATACCGGATTCTTCTCTTTGTTTGTTACTTTTGAAATATACAGGACACTTCGGCTGCAACAAGACTTATGCCATGCTCTCCAATAACTACTTTTGGCCCAAGATGTTCCGTGATGTTTCATGCTACACCAACCGATGCTCGACGTGTCGCAAAGCTAAGTCTAAAGCTCAATCCCAGGGCTTATATATGCCAGTTCCTATTCCGTATCACCCATGGGAAGACATTAGTATGGATTTTGTTCTTGGTTTGCCACGTACTCAAAGCGTGAAAGATTCGGTATTTGTTGTTGTGGACCAATTCTCTAAGATGGCACACTTTATTCCATGCAACAAGATAGACGATGCTTCACATGTTGCCAAACTCTTTAGTAGGGAATCTTGCGTCTACATGGAGTGCCCAAGACTATCGTGTTGGACCGTGACGTCAATTTCCTTAGCTACTTTTTGAAGACGCTTTGCACCAAGCTCGGAATCAAGCTCCTATTCTCTTTGGCATACCATCCGCAAATCGACGGCCAAACGGAGGTCACGAACCGGACCCTATCTACTCTCCTATGTGAGTTGATCAACAAGAACATCAAGGAGTGGCAGGAGTGTTTACCCATCACCGCGTATGCCTACAATCGAGCAAGACATTCCACTATCGGCAAGTTCCCCTTTTAGGCCATCTACGGATTCCATCCTTTGTCCCCATTGGACATTCTACCTCTACCACTACAAGACCGCATCAACATGGACCAAAGTGCACGGGCGAGCTATCTTAAGAAGGTGCATGAAGATAGAAGGCACGCCATCGACCGCCAAGTACAAGGAATCGTGACCAAGATCTTGTGTGGCTACATCTTCACAAGGAAAGATTCCCAAACGAGAGCACTCCAAGATACTACCATGCGCCAACGAACCTGATAACCCGCAAGTATAGGGGATCGCAACAGTTTTCGAGGGTAGAGTATTCAACCCAAATTATAGATTCGGCACAAGGGGAGCCAAAGAATATTTGCAAGTATTAACAGTTGAGTTTTCAATTCAACCACACCTGGAGATTAAATATCTGCAGCAAAGGTGATCAGTAGCACAGTAATATGATAGTATTGTTAGTAATAGTAACAGTAGCAGTAGCAATAACAGTGATAGCAATGAGTTTGTAGCAGTTGTGACAGTAGCAATAGCAATAGTAACTTAGCAAGAGCAATATGTGGTAAACTCGTCAGCATTGGATCGGTGAATTCGTTTCACGATATTCATCATATAACAGTCATAACCTAGGGTGACACAAAACTAGCTCCAGTTCATAAATATAATGTAGGCATGTATTTCGTAAATAGTCATACGTGCTTATGGAAAAGAACTTGCATGACATCTTTTGTCCTATCCTCCCGTGGTAGTGGGCTCCATAAGGAAACTAAGGGATATTAAGGCCTCCTTTTAATAGAGAACCGAAACAAAGCATTAACACATAATGAATACATGAACTCCTCAAACTACGGTCATCACCAGAAAGTATCCCAATTACTGTCTCCCTGGGTATTACTGATCATAAAACGTAGGAGGTGCATATGACTCGCAAGATTGGATCTAGAACATAGATATAATGGTGAAAACATAAATGGTTCAGATCTGAAATCATTGCACTTGGGCCCTCGTGACAAGCATAAAGCATAGCAAAGGCATAGCAACATCAATCTCAGAACATAGTGGATACTAGGGATCAAGCCCTAACAAAACTAACTCAGTTACATGATGAATCTCAACCAACTCCTCACCGACCAGCAAGCCTACGAAGGAATTACTCACTCTCAGTGAGGAGCATCATGGAATTGGCGATGAAGGAGGGTTGCTGATCACGTAGACGGAAGATTCCCCTCTCTGGAGCCACAAACGGACTCTAGCTCTGGCCTCCCGATGAAGAATAGGAGGTGGCGGCGGCTCCATATCATGAAACATGATGAAACATCCACCTCTATTTTTTCCTCCGAAAATAGTTATTTATGGAGTTGGAAGTAGGGTGGGGGGGGGCACGAGGGGGCCACAACCCACCAGGGTGCACCTGGAGGGGGTGGCACGCCCTTGTGTATCGTGGCCAGCTAGGGCACCCCTCCGGTGGTTCTTGGTTCTAGTATTTTTACTTTATTCTAAAATAAATCTCCAAAAAGTTTCATCCAATTCTGAGAATTTTTTTTTCTGCACAAAAACAGCACTGCGATAGTTCTACTGAAAACAACGTCAGTCCGGGTTATTTTCATTCAATTCATGCAAATTAGAGTCTAAAACAAGAACAAAGCGTTAGGAAAAGTAGATACGATTGAGACGTATCAACTCCCCCAAGCTTAACCCATTGCTTGTCCTCAAGCAACTCAATTGACAAACTAAAAGTGATCAAGAAAAACTTTTATGAACTGTTTTGTTCCTGTTTACATATATATGCTTAAGTAGCACCCAGGTTTTCAGCAAAAATCATGACTAACCATATCAGCAATAAATCTTAAAAATTATATTAACTCATATGACTAGCATAATCAACTAGCGAGCAAGTAATAAAATATCTCAAATGCCAACACTTTGTCAAAACAATCATGATATAATATGACAACAATGATATCTTGCTAGCCATTTCTGAGACCACAAAACATAAATGCAGAGCACCTCCAAAGTTCAAGCAGTGACTAAACATTGTAATTCATGGTAGAAAAGATCCAGTCATGATGCATTCAACATTAACTATACACAATGCATGAGGATGGCAATAATGCTCTTAGGTCTGGCGCTTGTTTGAGAAGGTGATGACTCAACATAAAAGTAAATAGTTAGTCCCTTCGCAGAGGGAAGCAGGGATTTGCAGAGGTGCCAGAGCTCTAAATCAGGGATAAATTTAATTTTTGGAGGTGCACCCTTCCTGTCAACATTACGACCAAGATTTATCAATATATTCAATGCTAAACAAATTAGTGGCGGTTCCCAAGCAGTAAAAGTAAAGGTTTACTCCCCCTCCACCATCAAACACACTCCACGACTAGTCGAATCCACGGGCACCGTCCATATGAACAACAGTCCTGGAGGAGTTTTGTTTATGTATTTGCAATTTTTGATTTCGGGACTAGGCTCCCTATTACCACCCCTCTCGTGGAAGGGCGAGTGAATAAACACTCATCATGAGAATAATCCGCTTAGCATGGAAGATACCGACCGCCCTTGTCGCTCCATGAGCGGTCCAGGCACACATAGCAGATGTTCATTTGAAATTTTAGAGGTGGCACATGCTAATTTATTTGGAACGGCAGGGTAATACCGCATATAGGTAGATATGGTGGACTGATCTGAAATAACTTTGGTTTAAGGACTTTGACGCACAAGCAGTATTCTCGCTTAGTACATGCGAAGGCTAGAAAATAGGTTGAGAAGCGGCCAACTAGAGAGCGAAAATGGTCATGAGCATGCATTATGAATAATCAACATTGAATACTAGCATGAGTAGGATAAGAACACCATGAACATAAATCTCATAGAGGCTATGTTGGTTTTGATTCAACTACATGCGTGAAAATGTGCCAAGTCAAGCCACTTGAAACATTCTGAGGAGGATACCATGTCATCATACCACATCACAATAACTTTAATGCATGTTGACACACAAGATAAATCATTATTCACTCCTAGCTACTTAAGCATGGCATGAGAAAATATAATCTCTAATTGTCATTGCAAACATATTTGATCATAATACATTGATTCATGGATACTAGGTTAAAAATATTTACAAAAACAAAAACAAGTTGAGTTCATACCCACTTCTCTCTACCTCAGTCACTTCATCAAATATCGTCATTATTGCCATTCACTTGCACGACCGAATGATATGAAAATAATAGTAGTGCAAGAGAGTTCTGTGGACTAAGTTGGAATCTGCAAACATTTTATTCAAAAGGAGAAGACAAAGCAACTTAGCTCTTTGTTAGATCAACAATAATGCATATGAGAGTCCCTCAACATTTTAATCATGGTCTTCTCCTTGGTACCACTCAATAAAAAGAAAATAAATGTAGAGAAACACACTGAAATATTTTTAGAGTTTTTACTTTTCTTGAAGAAAGCAAACTAAAGGAGCAACACAAAAACAAGAAAAAGTATTTACATGGGAAAGCTCCCAAGAAGCAAAAGAAGAATAGAGAAGTCTTTTTGGGTTTTCTTTTAGGGTCTTTTACATATGTGAACCCACTATTAATATTTTCCCGTAGTTTCGAAGTCTGCTCAAATTTGCCCCTCTGCCGTTATGTGCACTTATAGAAATGCCCTTCTGTGTCGTTACCGTCTGGTCAAAGCCGGTCAAAGGGATTTGACCGTCCTAAAAAATAGCAAAAAAATCTGAAATTTTGGGGGACCAAAGATACCCAGGTTTGCAAGATGCGTGCAAATTTTTGTGCGGTTTGGACATTCCACGAGCTCATGGCAAAGAAAAAATAGTAAATATGTACGCTTGTAAACAGTAAATTCAAAAAAATAGCAAGATAACTCAAAAAAATATGAAATTTTTTGGCATCAAAGAGGCTCGGGTTCGCCAGGTGCATGCAATTTTTTGTTGTGTTTCGACATTGTAGGAGCCCGTGGAGAAAAAAACAAAATTTGGCTCGTGAAAAAACTTTGGAAAATGACCATTTTGTTTTTTTGCTAGAGTTCCTCACATGTCATTTGATCACAAAAACTTGCAAGCACCTTGTGCAGCCATGCCTCTTTGATGCCAAAAAAATTTATAATTTTTTTGAATTTTCTTGCTATTTTATTTCAAATTTACTGCTCACAAGTATACATATTAACCGTTTTCCCTCAACACGAGTTCCTGGAATATCCAAATAGCACAAAAATTTGCACACACCTTGCGCACATGAGTATCTTCGATCTCACAAAATTTTAGATCTTTTAGAATTTTTTGCAATTTTTTTAGGACGGTCAAAGCCCTTTGACTGGACGGTAATGACACAAAAGCGCATTTCTGTAAGAGCAACTAACGGTAGAGGGGAATTTTGAGCAGGCTTCAAAATTAGGGGCAAATCTAAATAGGTGGTTCGAGTTAGGGATAGAAATGCAAACGGCCCTTTCTTTTAATACTACAACTAATTAAGCTAGAAAGAAAAACCGAAAAGAAGCAAGAAATATTTTTGGATTTTCTCAAAGTTTTTCAAACACAGAAGAAGAAGGCGAGAAAATAAATCTAACATGGATAATACAATGAAAAAGTGTGACACCGACAACTGAAATGAAATGTGTGAACATGAATATAATGCGAGTTGGAATACATACTCCCCCAAGTTTAGGCTTTTGTCCTAGCTTGGTAATCACCATTCATAGTACCTGTCCGAATCCATGTGGAAGTGTTGTGGGGGCGGCACTTGAGCGTCCCACTCCTGGGGCTCCTCCTCTACAGCTGCAAGTTGTTCCTGTAGGCAATAATGTCCTCAGGCATGACCCTGTATCTGTTCCTGGCAATAGAATCAAACAAAGCAGGTGCAGGCAACGGAATAATATCATGGGTATCCACACTGAATACCACGTTGTAACAAATGTTATGAAAAGAATCAGCAGTGTCCATAAACTAGTGATCCTCCAATGCATGGTGGTTTAGATAAACTTGGGGCAAAGGATAATCATGTTGGCATATCTGAATGTTAAATTGGCTCGCTAAGCGAGTAGCATAAATACCACCATGATTTTTCCCTTAATCCTATTGAGGCGGAAACGACATGCAATAATAGCCCCTAGATTAAAGGTGTGATCATCGTGTAGTGCACGGCGTAAAATAGCGAGGTCAAGGGCACCGAGTGCATCGACCTTCTCCCTAGCAGTTAAACACTTCGCCATGAATAAAAGCAAAGTAATGCATAGAAGGAAACTGCAAACTAGTGGCGGTGGTTTTCGACAGTCCTCTCTCATCCCCCACTGTCAAGGTGACGAGAAAGTCATCAAACTCTTTCGATCTAGGCTCCCTCAATTCCCCATCAAAAGGGATCAAACATATGTCACAAAAGTCAGTGAACGGTATCTGATGGGTTTCAGCATATAAATTAAACCGTACCTCGGGAGGATTGTTCCTACCCATAAAATGAAAATTTTGCACAAAGGAATTTTTAAGGAGATGGTGTTGGTCACTCTCAGCTACGAGGAAGTCATTCAGCCCAGCATTTGCCACGAACTGGGAAACTCTTGATGGAACCCGGACTCCTCCATGAACGCATTATGCAGACATTCGAACGGTCGCACCTCCGCCGTTCTCGGAATGTTGAGGTCATTTTTCGATGATTCTCCAATGACTCCCTTAGCATTCTTCTTGGAATAAAAATTCCTAAAGAAACTCGTCTTATTCCTATATATAAAATTCTGAAAATTTTAGTCCGCAAAAGTTTTGTCAACAAAACTTCGCAAGATTGAAATCAACTACTCATATGGATGCCTAGAGGCCATATCAAGCATTCAAACTACTTAGAACTGTAAGAATTTAATAGGCAAATCAATTTACAGCAGCACCAAGAGTAGCTAATTATTCAAAATATAAACCACTAAAGAAAAAACTAATTGGAGCGATGGAGGAGTCACATACCAAATAGCAATCCCACAAAACAGTTTTGGAAACGGAGCTTCGAGCAAAGAGATCAATATCTGTGGGTTTGAGAGCAAGAACACGAGAGAGAGAGAGAGCTATGGTGATTTTTTTCTGGAGGTAGGAGATGACATGGGCTAAAGGGATAAGTGAGGGGACCCACATGGCGACCACAACCCACGAGGGCGCGCCTGGGGTTGCTGGCACGCCCTGATGTCTTGTGGAAACCAGTGGCACCCCCTCTGATGTTATTTATACCAGAAATTCATAAATATTCAGGAAAAAATTCGTGTGGTAAAATTTCAGGGCATCTTGAGAACTTTTATTTTTGGCCATTTTCTATTGCACGGAAAATCCAGAAAACAGGATAAACATAGCATTTTATTTTATTGAACTAAGAGAAAAACAGAAAACAAAAGGTAGGGACAGAAGGTTGTGCCTACTAAATTCATCAACTTCATACCTCTAAAAAATGATCCATTAATAAGGTTGATCAAGTCTTATTAACAACCACTTTCGGTTAGCATGAAACCGAAGAACTTTCATAAAACACTAAGTTGCCTCAATGAGGATGTTCATATCCCCAACAATAAGTATTTCATATTTCTTTTTGGCAATAGGTGGAGGGAGCTAAAAACTTCCAATAGTAAGTGTCGGAGACTTTTATAACATTAATACCATTCACTTGGAATTGTTTCTTCGGAAAATGCACCGTATGCTCATTGTCATTGATACAAAAAGTCACCTTGATTTTATTGCAATCAATAACATCCCTGCAATATTCAAAAAGGATCTACCAAGGATAATCGACATGTTGTTGTCCTCAGGCATCTCAAGAATAACAAAGTTTGTTAAGATAGTAACATTTGCAACAACAGCAGGCACATATTCACAAATACCGATAGGTATTGCAGTTGAGTTGTCAGCCATTTGCAAAGATATTTCAGTAGGTGTCAGTTTATTCAGATCAAGTCTTTCATATAAAGATAAAGGCATAACACTTACACCAACTCCTAAATCACATAAAGCAGTTTTGACATAGTATCTTTTGATGGAGCAAGGTATAGGTGGTATGCGTGTATCTCCAAGTTTCTTAGGTACTCCATCCTTAAAAGAATAATTAGCAAGCATAGTGGAGATTTCAGCTTCAAGTATTTTTCTTTTATTGGTAATGATGTATTTCATGTATTTTGCATAAGGGGCCATCTTTAAATATCAGTCAAGCGAGTACGGAAAAAGACCGGCCTAATCATTTCAGCAAAGCATTCAAATTATTCATCATCTTTTTTCTTAGATGGTTTAGGTGGAAAGGGCATGGGTTTCTGAACCCATATCTCCTTTTCTTTACCATGTTTTCTAGCCACAAAGTCTCTTTTATCATATCGTTTATTTTTAGGTTGTTGGTTATCAAGATCAATAGAAGGTTCTACTTCAACATCATCATGTGGTTCTTTATCATTGTATGGTTGGGTGTCTTCATGAGCATCATCATTATCTTTTTCGTTATCACTAGGTGCATGTTCATTACCAGATTGAGTTTCAGCATCAGAAAAAGAAACATCATTGTTATCTTTAGGAGGTTTTTCTTTCTCAGGTTCACTAGAGGTATGTAAAGTCCTATCGTTTTTCTTCTTCCTTTTCTTTTTTAGACGGACTACGTGCATCAGTGTTAATTCTTTGAGAGTCTTTTTCAATTCTTTTAGGGTGTCCCTCAGGATAAAGTGGTTCCTAAGTTATTTTGCCTCCTCTAGTTTCCACTCTAACGGCAAAATCATTCATATTGTTATTCCTTTCATTTAGCAATTCTCTTTGATATTTAGCAACTTGTTCTAACTGAGTTTGAACCATAGAGGCATGCTTTCCTACACCTCTAACATCATTAGTTATTCTAAATAGCAAGTCAGTCAAGCGAGCAATCATATCAGAGTTGTATTTTGATCGTTTCATCACTACATTGAAGTGATCTTCTTCCATAATGTAGTTATCAAATTCATACAATCATTGACTAGGATGTTTATTGTAGGGGATGTCACCTTCATCAAACTTTAATAAAGAATTTACCTCTACCACCGGTGGCGGTGGTGTGTCAAGTCCATGTATTTCTTCAATAGGTGATAAATTCTTAGCATCCTCAGCTTTAATACCTTTTTCCTTAATGCATTTCTTTGCGTCTTGCATATCTTCATGACTGAGAAATAAGATACCCCTCTTCTTCGGAGTGGGTTTAGGCGGTGGTTCAGGAAGAGTCCAATCTATACCTATACTAATTAGTGACTCCCTAGAAATTACCACATTAATTAAAAATTACTGGCCGTTCATCTGGTGGGACCAAATTATTACGGTCTAGATCAACTCATATAACGAAAATTTTCCAATCTTAACAATCTGTCTAAAAATATTTTGGAAAAAAAATCATCCAAATGTCAATCTCTTTATCTTCCCATACGTGGACTCTCTCTTCCCCGTAGAAACCTAAAGGGAAATGAAAAACAAACAAACATCAATTTCTATCTTTTGTCATGGACTCTCCCTTTCCCCGTTGAGGGAGTCCTGGACTAGGGGGTGTCCGGATAGCCGAACTATCATCATCGGCCGGACTCCAAGACTATGAAGATACAAGATTGAAGACTTCGTCCCGTGTCCGGATGGGACTTTCCTTGGCGTGGAAGGCAAGCTTGGCGATACGGATATGTAGATCTCCTACCATTGTAACCGACTTTGTGTAACCCTAGCCCTCTCCGGTGTCTATATAAACCGGATGGCTTTAGTCCATAGGACGAAAAACAATCATACCATAGGCTAGCTTCTAGGGTTTAGCCTCCTTGATCTCGTGGTAGATCCACTCTTGTAACACACATCATCAATATTAATCAAGCAGGACGTAGGGTTTTACCTCCATTAAGAGGGCTCGAACCTGGGTAAAACATCGTGTCCCTTGTCTCCTGTTACCATCTGCCTAGACGCACAGTTCAGGACCCCCTACCCGAGATTCGCCGGTTTTGACACCGACATTGGTGCTTTCATTGAGAGTTCCTCTGTGTCGTCACCAATAGGCTCGATGGCTTCTTCGACCATCATCAACGATGCAGTCCAGGGTGAGACCTTTCTCCCCGGACAGATCTTCGTATTCGGCGGCTTTGCACTGCGGGCCAATTCGCTTGGCCGTCTGGAGAAGATCGAAAGCTACACCCCTGGCCGTCAGGTCAGATTTGGAAGTTTGAACTTCACGGCTGACATCCGCGGGGACTTGATCCTCGATGGAGTCGAGCCACAGCCGAGCGTGCCGCACTGTCACGGCGAGCATGATTTACCTCTGCAGCCGGACAGTACCCTGGAGGCCGCACTCGAACCTGCTCCGATCTTCAATTCGGAGCCGACTGCGCAGATCGAGGACGGATGGCTAGACACCGCCTCGGGGGCTGCAACCTCTACGGTGATAGAGCCGAACACTGACCTTGTCCCTCATAAAGCTCGTGACTCCGAGGTGCCGGACTCCTCGCCGGACTCCGAACCTCCCGCGCCCCCTCCGATCGAATCCGATTGGGCGCCGATCATGGAGTTCACCGTAGCGGACATCTTTCAACGCTCACCTTTCGGCGACATCTTGAGTTCGCTAAAGTATCTCTCATTATCAGGAGAGCCCTGGCCGGACTGCGGCCAGGACAGTTGGGATGCGGACGATGAAGAAATTCAAAGCCCACCCGCCACCCAATTAGTAGCCACTGTCGACGATCTAACTGACATGCTAGACTATGACTCTGAAGACATCAACGGTATGGACGACGATGCCGGAGACGACCAAGAACCAGCGCCTAACGGGAACGGGAAAGCCACCCCAACTCACGACGTATACATGGTGGATACACCAAAAGGAAGCGATAATGAGGAAAATGGGACGTGGCGAAGGACAACTCCCCCAACAAACAACCAAAACGGCGACGCAAGCGCCGCCCGAAGACCGGCCTCGATAAAAACGGCACCCATACGGACCCGGCCCTAGAGCAGGGCAAAGTAGTGGACGACGCACATGCCACCAAGCAGCCAGCCGGACATGATGAACTGGACGAGCAACCCATCCCCGGCGAAGACGATCTCACATCACCAGAGCATACGAACCTTCATAAAAGGCTCGTCGCCACCGCAAGAAGTTTGAAGAAGCAAAAGCGGAAGCTCAAAACAGCGGAGGATGCACTCAGAATGAGATGGAGCAAAGTACTCAACACCGCAGATAAATATGGCGCTAGTCACCAGACAAAGAGCTACCCGAAGCGCAAGCTGTTGCCCGAATTTGACGAGGAGGCCTTAGAGCCGCCGCGGTCAAAAAAGAAAGAAGCCGCCTGGCCGGATAGACGACCACATGACAGGCCAAGAGCAACAAGGGGCGCCGCACACAAGCCGGCACACGATCAGCATAAAGATCCTCGGAAAAAGGACGACCCAGTCAGATCTATCTATGGGCCAAAAAGAAGACTCCAGGAAGCAACATAACCCGCCGAGCATTTGAAGACAATGGCACACCCAAATACAGGGGCGCCGCACACCCACTATGTTTCACCGACGAGGTACTGGATCATGGATTTCCAGCGGGATTCAAACCCGTAAACATAGAGGCATATGACGGAACAACAGACCCCGGAGTCTGGATTGAGGATTACATCCTACACATACATATGGCCAGAGGAGACGATCTCCATGCCATAAAATACCTACCCCTCAAGCTCAAAGGGCCAGCTCGGCATTGGCTTAAAAGTCTCCCAGAAAATACCATTGCAAGTTGGGAAGAGTTTGAGGATGCGTTTCGAGCAAATTTTCAGGGGACTTATGTCCGCCCTCCGGATGCAGACAATTTAAGTCACATAACTTAACAGCCGGAGAGCCAGCACGCAAATTCTTGAATAGGTTCCTCACTAAAAAGAACCAAATAGTCGACTGTCCGGACGCTGAAGCCTTAGCAGCCTTTAAACACAACGTCCGAGACGAATGGCTCGCCAGACACCTCGGCCAGGAAAAACCAAGAACAATGGCCGCACTAACAAGCCTCATGACCCACTTTTGCGCGGGGGAAGACAGTTGGCTGGCTAGATGCAGCACCAGCGACCCAAGTACATACGAAGTCAGGGATGGAAATGGGAAATCACGACGCAGAAAAAATCAGCGCCGGAATAAGGAAAATGGCCTGAATAGTATGGCGGTCAACGCCGGATTCAAAAGCTCTCAGCCGAACAACAAAACACTGCCCCTCAAGGACAACAGTGACGAGCTATCCAACCTAAACAAGATTCTAGATAGACTATGTCAAATACATGGTACCTCCGAGAAACCTGCAAACCATACCCACAGAGATTCTTGGGTCTTCAAACAGTCCGGCCGACTTAGCGCCGAACACAAGGGGCTCGACACACCAAGCGAAAGTGACGAAACCCAAAAGCAGCACTCCGGAAAACAGAAGACTTTCCCACTAGAAGTCAAAACAGTGAACTCACTTCATGTGATAACACAAAAAGACAGCGCGGCACCTGCAATACCAGGACACCGCCCGTAGAATGGGGATAGACCCTACCAAAATTCACCATAGCAGCACTTCCTTCAAAGGAGTGGCGCCAGGCCTTTAAGCCAATTATACAGGCTCTGTACCACTAGAGGTTGTGTTCGGTTCATCCGACAACCTCTGTCGCGAAAAGCTCACTCTCCATCGCCCCATTCAACAGTAGCCCTTAAGCACTACTGGGGCGCGCAGCTTTCGCCAGCCCTAATGCAATACCACATTACGCGTTTCTTACGCTTAAAAATGCCCGGTCAACGTGGCATAATCTCATTAAAAAGTAACTCCGAGTGTTCCTCGACCACGGAGAACGTGAGACTGCGTCGACATCCACACACTAATCAAACCTTGCAGGTCAAAGCCCCTAAAAATAGGTCATTCAGACCTCGGACATGGTTAGGCGAGTCCGGCGTAACTAAACAAGGGGCTTCCCAGCCGCATATCCCCTTTATAAGGGGCCGCGTGTATAAATGATGAGAGCCAATAAACCTCAACTTTCTTCATTCTATTCTATTTTAATACAACTTCTGCACGATATTTCTTGGAAACTAGGTCCTTCTCTTTTACAGATGAAGTACGTGCTAATCCCGTCCAGGATACAGCACAACGGAGACACAGGCGCAAATGTGCAGCAGGGACCCGTTGCAAGGATTCTTTTCAGATTAAGACCCTGCGTAAACCTTTCTTACTGTCTCTTGTTGATACACATCCCCCGGTTTCCCACCATAGCCGAGGAGGAGGCTGGCGTTTTGGCATCGGCCACGTCAGAAGTTTCCGCCTGTACCTGGACAACAGGGGCTTAGGGCATTGTTCTGCCCGGTATCATAAAGACCGAACACCTCAGGGAGTGTTCGGCGTCTCGAGTTAGGCCTTATATGCATCAGCTCCGAATCATGTCTTTGGTCAAATGTTGGGTTTGCCCGGCTCCTGTGTTTTTCTGCCTTACGTTCCGCATCATCGGCTAACGCGGCACCAGGAGAACTACTGCGATTGTGCCCCGGTTCGGCCGGGCGAGCACCTCAGTCGAGAAAGCCGAAAACTGACTGTCATGATATAGCGAGAGACTGGTCAACCACTCGATCGACCATTGGAATGTTTAGAATTCCTCCACTTTCACGAAGGACAGCTTCTCGGTCAGGCACATACGCGCCCTGTGTTCGGCGAAGAGCGGTGCCACCAGGGGCTATATAGTAGCCCCACATTCGAGCTCCTATGGCTAAGTGAAAGTGATAAAGCATTATAGTCTGGTTGCCTAGTTTGCTACGCTATCACCTCCTTAAAAGTACCAAGACGTTGGATTAAGTGTGAAAAGGCGCTTTTCTTCTTGCAAACACCCCCGCACCATGTGCGTGGAGACTGAAGCCAAAGACTGCCATCTTTCAGATTATACATACATATACGGCCGCACAGGAGATAGTTCAATACTTGAACACACAAGTATAAAAAGCTATTGAATTATAAACATGATCTCAGAAATCATACATGTCATTCAAACATAACATCTTTCGAGCACTGCGACTCTATTAAACGAGTGCCCTGCAGGACTTCCTCAAAATAGTGCTCGGTGGGGAATCGGCTTTTGTCCGAACCCCGGGATGCAACAGCGGTGGCATCCATCTCCGCCCAGTACGTCTTACCACGGGCGAGAGCCATCCATGCACCTTCTATGCATTCCGACCGCTTCATCGCCCCAATACGCGGCACCGCCCCAAGGAATTGCTGCAACAAGCCAAAATAACTCTTCGGCTTGGGCCTTTCCGGCCACAGATGAGCGACCACATCCGTCATGGCAAGTCCAGACAATCTATTCATCTCAGCCCACTCAACCAGCCGATCACTCAACGGAAGTGGACACTCCGGACTATGGAATTGAGACCAGAAAAGCTCTTCCATTTCGTGATCCTTCTGGCTTCGAAAGTGCACGACTGTGTCCGCCGCACTCGCTGCCAAGTCCAGATAAGGATCCTCCGCACCGTACAATCGGCCCAGCTGAGCATACTTCGGATCCATGAACTTCCTACGCAGCATAAAGGGCTTTGCAGCCACAATGTCTCTGACCTGACGCAGTTCCTCCTTCATAGCCCGCATCGCACTACGGGTATCCTTGGCTTCGGCGTCGGCCTTCTTCAGGTCCTCTTGCTCCGCTTGGCGTTCTCTTTCAGGAACCTCCTGGCGGTCGGTAGCAACTTTTAATTTCGCGGCCATTCCGGCCATCTCCTCCCTACTTCGGCAGTGAGCAGCCTTCTCGGCTTCTAGCTCTTTCGCTGCCTTCAAGGCAGCCGCCTCGCTTTTTCTGGCTTGCTCCTTTGCCCGAGCAAGTTCTGCTTGAAGGCCTTCCACAGCAGCAGCACCATCTGCATCAAGCATACAAATTGTAAGGAATGGGCGTCAGCTCCCTTACTAGGCGACCGCAGAGCAACCACATACCTTGTGACTCATCAAGTCGTTTATTGACTAGCGAGATGTCCGCATCCGCAATGTCGAGTTGCCTCTTCAGCTCGGCAAATCCATAAGTCCGGCTGGCCACCGAACGTTCCGCCACCTGCATAGGGAAGGCGACAATCTATAACTGAGATTATGATCCTCGGCACGCTGTCGCTTTCGATAGCATACCAAGTCTCAGGGGCTACTATCTATACAGGGCGCACTTCATGTGCAAAACTGTCAAAAGGTATGTCATTTTTTGCGTACCTTAAACCCCGTCAGCAAACTTCCGACGGCCTCATATAACCCGCTTTCGGCGGACGAGATCCTCTCAATCACCCTACCCATTAATGTGCGGTGATCTTCTGAGATAGAAGCCCTCTTAAGCAAATCCTGCAGCTCCACCGACCATACTCCAATGGGTGCCGAACTCTCCGGCCCCGCCGGACTCGGGGAGACCCTCCGTGACGACACCTCAGGGTCGCCCGCCCCGCATGATGGGGCGGCAGATGGAGGCGTTTCGGTCTCCATCATCTCCGGACGAAGGTCTCCCGACGATGAGTTGTGCTGAGATGGGCTAAGATCCGAACTACAAGGTGAAAACTTCGGTTACCCTTAGAAATTAAGCAGGAATGTCCACTATTACAAAATCCCCCCTTTTTATACTTACGGCTCGCTAGAGGGCTGATCCCTCCGAGGAGACAGTACGGCCGGGGCTCTTCCCGGCACAGGACCTTCCAGTACAGATTTCTTTCCCCACTTTGAGGCCTTGGCCTCCGGGTCTTCGGAAGCGGTCCTCTTCTCCCCCAGGAAGGAGGGACTCTCGATTCCTCCCTTACTGAAAGCCTCCGTGGCTGAGGTGGTAGTTCCCCTGTGCCCTTCTTCGCCCTCCTCCGAAGGTGCAACCTCCAACATTTTGATTAACACGGGATCCTGCATGGTCTCAGGAAGGGGGGTCGGACACCATATCAATTTTTCTTGCGCTATCCACTCATGTCCAAGGGATAGCTGGTTAAAAGGCAAACCCATGGTAAATGAATGGACGATGTGTCCGGACACAGGGCTACTTACTTGAGTATCCGGGCGATTGCAACTTAGGCTAACATCCTCGGTCAATTCTGGACGCATCTCTTGCGATCCGAAGAACAGTTTGTACATCTCCGCGAGTGTCAAACCCATGAAGTGTTGAAGAGCTCGTGGCCCCTCCGGATTAAATTCCCACAGGAGGAGGGGGCGATGTTTGCAGGGCAGTAGGCGCCGGATCAACATAACCTGTACCACTACGGCCAGATTGATCTCCCTTTCTTGGAGGCCTCGAATCCGGTCCTACAACAGGGGAACATCTTTGGACGGCCCCCAGTCACGCCCCTTGTTGACCCATGACGTCAGCCGCTGTGGAGGGCCCGAGCGGAAGACGTGCGGTAGCCTCTGCCTGCTGCCCCTGGGAGCGGTGATATAGAACCACTCCTGTTGCCACAAGCCGAGCTCCTCCTGAAAAGAGCCCTCGGGTCATGGAGCATCGGCCCTCTTACTTATAACCGCCCCGCCGCACTCTGCCCGACGCCCCTCAATCATCTTCGGCTCCACATTGAAGGTTTTGAGCCACAAGCCAAAGTGAGGGGTAGTGCGGAGGAAGGCTTCGCAGACGACAATGAATAATGAGATGTGGAGGATGGACTCCGGAGCCAAGTCATGGAATTCCAGCCCATAGTAAAACATGAGCCCCCTCACGAAGGGGTCCGTCGGGAAGCCTAAACCCCGACGGAGGTGAGACACGAACACGACGCTCTCGCCAAGCTCGGGAGTAGGAATAACTTGCCCTCGGGCAGGCAGCCTATGCGAAATCTCATAGGTTAAGTACCTGGCGTCTCTCAGCTTTAGCACGTCCTCTTCCATGACGGAGGAGGGCATCCACCGGCCTCGTAGGTCGGGGCCGGACATTGTCGAAGATCGAAGGTACCCGAATCTGGAGCCCTGGGTCTTGGAACTCGGGGCGAGGGGCGGATTCGATAGAGGATTGAAGGAAAAGAACGGGCCTTGGTCTCATTATAAAGAGGAAGAATACCAAGAGCCGTCCCCGTGACCATTTGGAACCCACCTTCGATGGAGGGGGCGTGGCAACGGGCGCGGTTGGGTTACCCACGTCCGTATTGATGGGAATCCCGGAATAAGGGGAACACAATCTCTGCTTCGACAAGATGTGCCAAGGAAACCGCTTCGCTAAACGCGCTGAGGTGGTACAATAAAAACAATTTGAGTAAAGGCTTGGTCGTGGTGTGATGTCACACCACAAAATACGTCAGCAGATTGAACTTGTGTAATATTATTCTCTCTACGTTGGTACGTGGAATTTATTTTTGCAGAGCCGGACACTATCCTGGTGTTCACAATCTTCTATAAATTATTCGGAGGAAGAACCCGCCTTGCAATGCCGAAGACAACATGCGCGCCGGACTCGTCGTCATTGAAGCCTGGTTCAGGGGCTACTGAGGGAGTCCTGGACTAGGGGGTGTCCGGATAGCCGAACTATCATCATCGGCCGGACTCCAAGACTATGAAGATACAAGATTGAAGACTTCGTCCCGTGTCTGGATGGGACTTTCCTTGGCGTGGAAGGCAAGCTTGGCGATAAGGATATGTAGATCTCCTACCATTGTAATCAACTCTGTGTAACCCTAGCCCTCTTCAGTGTCTATATAAACCGGATGGCTTTAGTCCATAGGACGAACAACAATCATACCATAGGCTAGCTTCTAGGGTTTAGCCTCCTTGATCTCGTGGTAGATCAACTCTTGTAACACACATCATCAATATTAATCAAGCAGGACGTAGGGTTTTACCTCCATCAAGAGGGCCCGAACATGGGTAAAACATCGTGTCCCTTGTCTCCTGTTACCATCCGCCTAGACGGACAGTTCGGGACCCCCTACCCGAGATCCGCCGGTTTTGACACCGACACCCGTGGACTCTCCCTTACCTGGAAACCATGTCTACTTCCTCTACCCTATAATTGACGTGGATTTGATGTGAACTTTCTTCCTTTCCTGATCGCCAATTTGTTCCGTGGCTTCACCATTTTATCTCCCTGATGCAGCCCCCTTGATCTCCCATTACGAATTACAAATCCATCCACATCTCTTTCAGTGGTGATGGTCCCTCGACCAAGAAATGGCTAGAGTCTTTCTTCTATTGAATATACTTTGATGATTGCATCAGTGGGGATTCGCACAATCTACATAGCAAGGCAAGATTCAATTTGTGTTATTTTATAATATGCTAAGATCAATTCCATGAAAGGATATTCATGAGGTGCGATCAAGCTTGGAGCACTGTCATTCTTCCTATTCCCATGGAGGAGCCGCACCGGTGCTCTTGCGGCGGACAATGCCGTTTTCTTATCTTTCTTCCAGGGAGACATACAACCTGCATTCTTATATTCTCTCCAATATCTGCTAGGTATCTGATTAGTTTTAAGATTATTACTCAACTGGTTTGTCTACAGCAATGAAATCTTATTTTTTATTCTCATCACGGTCGATTTCATTAATCACTGTTCGTCGAATCTTATTCAATTTGAATAACCTGATGTTCTACTGCCTTTTTGTCTATGTAAGAGTTAATTTTTTCTTGTGTCTATGTAAGACTTGACCTTATGGTGTCGTGTTCTCACGTTTGCTATTTTCTATTCATTTCTTGATGGAATTGGCAAAAAATGATATTTTTTGTTCTATCAGGGATGCATGATAGTTTTTGTTGGAGGCTGTTTTTCTGCACCAGTGTTGAATTCCATGAGGTTGCACTGATTAGTAGTGATGAATTGTTTGAGGGTAGAGACTATGTGAGAAGTAACACGATGTGTTGATCAAGTGTGAGAGATGACAGGAATATGGTACGTGTTGCTACATACAGTACATGTGTACTTTCATAATGTGGTGGCTGCATGTGTCGTTAGACTAATAAGAAAAACAGTGCAGAAGATGTTTTAGTTTATATTTGCTTCAATATTTCAAAGTTGTTTTTTGGACACTCACATTCTTTTCGTGTGTCACAAAAATAAATAGACCAGTCGCTAAGGAAGAACATGAATGTACAAGGATATAACTTGAATCATTGCACAACCACATGTTTTCTTCATTGAGCAACCTGGAATCGATAAGGCTTTGATTGGAGAATATCCTTCTTTGCATTCATTCTAGATATGCCAAGTAATGTACAGCACTATTACAGACCATAAGCCAAAATGGCTTCACTATCAAGAATGAAATCCTGGGCGTCAGACTGGAGTGCTCGGGGCAGCTCAGGTGCCATAGTTCCCTTGCAAAAGGGCACACATGCAGACGAGGGCACTGCTGATTCGAGCGTTTGGTTGCATTCATTGCCTTGAGTATACTTTTACTTATTGTGGAAGTACAATGGGAAATTTCAGATGCAGAGAAGGAAACAAGATACCGATGGAATATCGTGTACTATTGCAGATGCAATTAATCACTTTGGCATTAATTTTTTACTTTGATTGGTTTTAGGTATGCCCTCTACACTCATAAGAAATTGGTATGGTTGCCTTGAAAACACGTATGTCTTTTCCATATCTCAATTATAAGCTTTCAAAAAATATGAATTACGTACTTAATATTAGGGCATCTACTTATGTGATGAGAAAAAGTTTAGGTAGGAAATAATGGATCTAGAAATGTGGGCCAACATAGGATTTAGTTGTATAGTCAAAACTAAATTTAGCATCAAATATATATCAGTTTCTAGGCCAGTAAAGTTATTCCCTTTTCTGATACCCAAAACATAAGCTGCTATGTTTAGCTACTTTACTATCAGACACCACATGATCTAGATTTTTTTCGGATGCCTCTACGCAAAAACAGTGCATAGTACCACCGTTTCTTCTCCTTATAGTTCAAGTTTTTCTCTATTTTATTTATTTATAGATATACGAGTATAATTTCATGGATAAAGTTATGTAACAATAGACTCAAAATGTGTTCATTTAGTTTATATGTGATGGTATGACCTCTAAGGTTACAATTTTTTGATACCTTTCCCCTTTTTAGTGGAAACATAGAGTAATACAATATGGATTAAAATGCAACGATATCTACGCTCGGTGCATGGGGGAGTCCCGGATTAGGGGGTGTCCGGATAGCCGGACTATGACCTTTGGCCGGACTCCTGGACTATGAAGATACAAGATTGAAGACTTCGTCCCGTGTCCGGATGGGACTTTCCTTGGCGTGGGAGGCAAGCTTGGCGATACGGATATGTAGATCTCCTACCATTGTAACTGACTCTGTGTAACCCTAACACTCTTCGGTGCCTATATAAACCGGAGGGTTTTAGTCCGTAGGACGAAAAACAATCATACCATAGGCTAGCTTCTAGGGTTTAGCCTCTCTTATCTCGTGGTAGATCTACTCTTGTACTACCCATATCATCAATATTAATCAAGCAGGAGTAGGGTTTTACCTCCATCGAGAGGGCCCGAACCTGGGTAAAAACATCTGTCCCTCATCTCCTGTTACCACCCGCCTAGACGCACAGTTCGGGACCCCCTACCCGACTTCCGCCGGTTTTGACACCGACATTGGTGCTTTCATTGAGAGTTCCTCTGTGTCGTCGCCATCAGGAAGGATGCCTCATCCCATCTTTAAAGACGGCACTGTTGCTAAAGGAGCTTTGGCCATCGGCCAAACTGTCTGGCTAGGTGGTTTTCTTATGACCGCCAGTTCGGCCGCCACGGAGACGATGACTTCTCGGGTCATCGAAAGCAATCTTCACGTTAACTCGGAACTCGTCGAGCAGTTAGATCCGATAGAGCTCTCTTCCTTAAACGAGCTCTTGGATCGCATCGCCGCCCTGGGAGTCGCTACAGACTACGATCAGATTGGGCCTAAACCTGATCTGAGAGAGATCAACTCTCCCCAGGTTACCCACCACGTTGCTGTGGTTGAGGAACAATACGGCGACCCTTCCTATATTTTAAGTACTAGCTATGTTTGGATTCCCGACCCCCCCCCCATGCCGCATTCCCATGGAGGGGAGGACGTCACTCAAGCCCTGAACCTAAAGTCAGACAGCGGGCTAGATTCATTGGACAACATCCAAGAACCCAAGCTTCCAAGTTCAGAATCTTCTTGGCCCCCGAGTCTTAGATTGGACGGGGTTCCGAATTTAATTCCACCCGCCCACCCAAACATAAGCGATCTATCCCAAATCCGGCAAGAGCCCGCAGAAACAGTACACCATTACTGGGCCAGATTCCTCCTGGTTATAAACAGGATAAAGGACTGCCGCGAGGAGGACGCGATTTCATTCTTCTGCAATAATTGCACGGACAAGGGAATCCTCAACGCCGTAAGCCGTCGTGAAATTACACGCTTTGCTGACTTGACGTCCATAGTACAAAAGTATTGTGCGATGGAAAGCGCCTGGAAAACCGAAATCAAATTTTGGGACAATCCGGCCCTGAATACAACCCTAGTCCGAAATTAAAGGGTGCATTATCGCGAGGCACCTGGGTTAAACACCAAAAAGCAAAAACCCTCTATAGGACATGGAACCGTACTGGAGGGATGGCTCCATGGACCCTGCAAAATTCATAGTACAGAGGGCGCCACTCCAACTCATAGCCTTAGAGCATGTTGGATACTACGGCAGGTGGCCAAAAGTGGCGAAGAGCTTCTAACTCTAGAGCACCAGCCCAGGGATACCAGTACGGTATTAACAGTCTTCGAGACTTTCACATCAAATAATATGCGGAAACGAACACTCCGCAGCCTTGCCGAAGTCTACCAAGTAGGAACAATAAACCCATGGAGTGACACGGCTATTACCTTTAATACCAGTGACGAACCTAAATTCCGAACAGCCCGAGCACCAGCCGCATTGGTCCTCAGTCCAATAGTGGACGGCTTTCACCTTACCAAGGTACTCATGGAAGGTGGCAGCGGATTGAACCTCATTTACGAGGAAACCCTCCAAAAATGGAAATAGACTGGAGCCGCATTGAGCGAAGCAGCACAACTGACGGTGTCCTGGACTAGGGGGGTACTCAACGCGTCATCTCCCGATCTGTTAGATTGGGACGAGGACCCCCATGGCCGTATACTCATGGGCCAGTCCGGACAGCTGCCGCATACAAGGAAGAATCCACAAGACTTGGCGATCAAGACAAGGAGTCCTTCCCACCGGCGTATTCGGCTAGGACTCTTGTTATCCTAGGCCTATGGTGCATTATATAAACCGGGGCAAGGCTAGTCGATAGATATGCAACAACAATCATACCATAGGCTAGCTTCTAGGGTTTAGCCTCTCTGATCTCGTGGTAGATCAACTCTTGTACTACCTATATCATCAATATTAATCAAGCAGGAGTAGGGTTTTACCTCCACCGAGAGGGCCCGAACCTGGGTAAAAACATCGTGTCACTTGTCTCCTGTTACCATTGATCCTAAGACGCACTGCTTGGGACCCCCTACCCGAGATCCGCCGGTTTTGACACCGACATTGGTGCTTTCATTGAGAGTTCTGCTGTGTGATCGGCGAAAGGATCAATGGCTCGACTGCAGGTCAACTGTGACGTCGGCTTCTTTGTCACCAGCTCGACTGGTCACCTTGGCTTGACCGAGGACTGCGCCCTACCTCTGATCGTCATGTTCGGATGAAGGCCTTCATCAACACCAACTCCGATCTCTATCAAGATCATCGAGTAGTCATCCAAGGAGCTCGGGGGCTCAACATCAACATTGCCATCAGGAGACCGTGCTGTTTTTCTGGACAGCAAACTTGAATCCGCCACCACCGCCTCCTCGAGTGTCGCTTAAACGATTACTTCAGTGGAATTATGCGGAATTAAGTCTACAACAACCCTGCAAAACTTTCGTCGAGTTCCGGTGGAGGAATCTCCGGCAATCTCCGATATACCGGAGCCCTGTTGAATCTGGACAAGAATCAGGACGAGTTTAGTGCGTGGTATCCAGCATCTAGCTCGGATGTCCTTTGGAGGATCCAACCGTTGATTTGCTGCGGAATTCACATATCTACCACCTGCTACAAATTCAGATTGATCCGACCGTCCAAACTCCGGGAAACTTCCGATTAGTGCATCACTTTTTGGATCTGTTTTCTGCGCGAGAACGAAACCGAACCGAATTCATTTTCTTTATGAACGGGATCTCGGACATCATTTTTGAAGGAAGTTTTCGTATGGGGTGTTGTGTTTTATTCTCAAACGCATCCCAATAGTATTAAAATTATTCTTGCAATACGAAATTCACCGTCGCGCCGGTGTCAAACCAGACCGACAACATCACTCCATGGCGGCTGACCTGCGTTAGACACGTCATCGCTTTGTTGAGCCGAGCTCAATTTCTTCGGATCATCATCTCGGCCAGCCGAACAATAGTTCGGCATTGCGAAGGATAAATCGTCACCAACATCGCAGCCCCACGGATACACGGAGCGGGCACACCTGCATCGCCACACGGTCACTTCATCAAGCCGGCATCGACCATGTCACGACCTGCATCGCTGGACCGGCGGGTTCATCATCTCTTCATCAATCTTTGCCAGCATCGGCGTCACTGGCCGACCAGCTCTGTCATGTTAGCTGGACCGAGGGCTTTGCCTCGGCGATCCAACCTTTGCCAGCATCGCCATGCCGTTGCTTTATCGCCCATCAGGCGATAGGTGTGCGGATCGAGTCCCAATTTTAGGAATCACCTTTCTTCGGATTGCTACAACAAATAAGCCAAGTGCTATTAATCCTAGTATTTTTTGCTTGTTAGGGTTCATTTTTTCCAATGAATTATTACTCTGGTTTGTCCGTCATATGTACGCAGGTCTATCAAATGGTGGCCGCATTAACGACGGTCGGATGGTAGTTCGGTCAGTTTCCGTACATAGTCCGGCGAACGCAGCATGCGGAACTCGAAGCGACCTGTGAATTCAGGCCTTGTCATGCCTTTATCGCATCACGCCGCCGCCCTGCATCGACATTGACTTCGGCGCCAGGCCATATTTCTTTTATTACTCACTTTGCATAAATTATTTGTTATGCAACGATTTTTTTATTATTATTACTATTATCTCCGGTTTGCACTATTTTTTGTGCACAGGAAAATGATCCAGCTGGACTATATCCTTTGGCGTCACCACGGCTGGACGGGGGGCTTCGTCAACACTTCATTACCCCATGTCGGGGACTTCGGCATCACCCTGCCATCCTGCATTGACCGTGCTATGTCACCACTTCGGAGTGCCAGGCTCTTTGCTCCGCCACCTCGGGACTGGCTCGGGGATAGAACCTTGTCCCGCATCAAGCTCGGACCGCGTCATCAATACCGAACACATTAACCAACTAAGTTGTCTTCATGCTCAAAGTTTTAAATTTTTAACTTGTGTTCGGCTTGACCAAGCATTATACTTTTTCGGAAAAAAGTTGCTTGTAAAAATTTCCTTGTCCAAATTTTGTTTGTGACGCGCAAATTCAAATACGCCGTTTACTTGGGGGCTTCCTTCATGAAGCTTTTTCCTCTTGCATATGATTATACTTGTACGGCTTCATTCCTTGTTCGTGTATTACGCCACAATATGCACCATATTGACTTAAGCGATTTGCAAGCTGGGTTGCCTAGCTCCTGTGCTTACCCCTACGTCCCCGATTGTTCGGCTAGGGAGTAAAGGGAGCACCTCTGTGATTGTCACGATCGGGTCAACCGAGCCGGACCTCAGACTGGGTGAAGCCGAAAGCTAGCGCTCTTATTGTTTTCAATCATGGTCGGCACACAACGGAACTCATGAGTACAAAAAATTTGTTGCACAAGTCTCGTAATAACAATGCGCACCGAAGAAAGGTATCGGTGGGGGTACTATTTTCTTAAAAGATGCTTCTTACACTTTGCAGTAATATAGCATAAGTTCCCTGAGCGCGCTTTGTCTATTACAGCCTTATGGCCTGATTACCTGGTTATTGGAAACACCGTCGATATTCTCGGCAGATGGAGTACATAACACTTTTCGGTCCTTGACCGAAGAGGGAGAAGCCGACGGTCGGTTAAGACGCGTTTAAAGTTCGGTTGAACATAGATATGATATAAGTACTTCGGTACATGCAATCATTCTTTTACCCAAGTCACTTGGGGGCTCTTAAATTTATATGAGCTGTTTTATGATAAGTGTTTTTCTTCTTAGTCGTTGCAAAGTTTTTATTATTATTTATCACTCCTTTTTGCGACACAAGTGTGCGGTCACTAGCCGGGGAGCCTAATTTCTCTCTCAAAGAAGCCGTAGGCTGACCCGCTTGAAGTTTTGAGATAGGATGTGTCATGTTAAAGCACGGCAGAAGCACATTTTTTTTTTCTAAAGTCCAATTTTCGGATTAGCACCGAACACTTGATCTAGTTCGGACATTAACCTCTTGAATAAGTTTTTTGGCTTTTCGAGCCCATGTCACTTTTAAACTATTTGTGTGTTTTTAGCACAAATCTCGTACTGCAACGCCGGACACCTTTAGAGATTCGGCAAAAACATTCTCGGATATTGCTATATATGCATCGGTTTGGAATTGTGTCTTCGGTCAATAGTTGGGTTGCCCGGCTCCTGCGCTTGCCTCCTATGTTCCGCTTTGTTCGGCTAGGTGTGCAAAGGGAGAACCACTGCGATTGTGCTTCCAGCTCACATGGTTAAGCACCTAAGTGGAGAAAGCCGAAAACTGACTGTCACAATAAGGGTAAACTGGTCGGCGATCCAATGATGGCGTTAAACGACGGGCTATTCATAACAATGGCCGAAGTGTTTACGGCTTGACCTCGACTGTCGCCGAACACTACCGGGGGCTATTAACTGGCCCCCAAACTAAATCCTCGATATTTTGCTCTTACATTGGAGTTGAGGTTTCATGATCATGCTTAGCATGACAACCCAAAGAAAGCAACCGATAGCAGGACTATTTTCTTTGGAAGACATTTCTTCTGTTAAACAGTAATATAACACGTCACTCCGCGTACCTTTGTTTATAAAACCGTATGGCCAGATTGCCTTGTTTGTTGTAAATTTTTGCCCTCATAAAGGCTTTATAAAGTAGGACAAACACTCCTCGGCTATTGGCCGAGGAGGTGGAAGCCGATGGTCGGTAAACAAAGTTTTATACAATGCGGATCTGAGCATTAATGATGTAAAGTACTTGGATACATAGAGTCATTACACATAATTTGTGATTTTACTATGGATATCGATCCTTAATTCGGCCTCCCGTGCCCGCATTAAGGCTCGGGGGCTACTGGGCTTCGGGCTTATTATTTACAAATATTAAAGGGGCACATCAATCCCCTGATCTGGTGTTGCCACCCGACCAGTGTCTCGGAGGCTACTGCATTGCCTGTTCTATGCAGTAAATTTTAACTGCAATACAGTTTCCGAGGAGATTTTGATCCTCAGGTTGGTCGGCCGCACCCAACCCGAGTCTCGAGGACTGAGCATGCTGCTTTTTGTGTCCCGAAGTATTCTGCCGAGCTAGGACTTGATCCTCAGACTGATTTTGCAAATCAACCTGAGTCTCAGCGGCTACGGGGATCAGCGGTCTTATGTCATCCTTTATGTGCATCTCGGGTTTTAGACCGATACCCACCTTGAGGGCTACTGGCTATATATCTCGTCAGAGAATAAATTGCATCAATAAAAAACATTGACCAAAAATCAGCCCATGACCGAGGTGCTTAACCACCTCGGAAGCAGTCCGGCATAAAGCTCGGGCGCTAGTGGCTGGCTCCATAGAGGGCATTTCCGGCATTAAGCTCGGCTAAACTCCTTCAAACTTCTTTGAACCAAGGTGATCTACGACACCTCGGATACAGTCCCGTGTTGGAGCTCGGATACATAGTCCGGCGTTAGAGCTGGGAAGCAGTCCGGCATGGGTGCTCGGCTGGAAAAGATACCTCGAATGCAGTCCGGCGTTGGAGCTCGGACGCAAGAGGACGTTGCCACCCGGGAACAACTTCAAACCCGAGGTGTGGCATAAAAATAACAAGGCATTGATAAAGGCCGGAAACTTAAAGGGGCTCCTCGGATACCCGACGTATAAACTCGTCGAACGCATTTCGGCGATCCTCAAGATCGAAGATGAGAAGATTTGTTGAACCAGTTTTCAAGTCCGACGACTGAAGATGAAGAACAGTTCGTAAGAATCGAGGAGCGTCCCTATCTTGAAGACTGGTTCAGGGGGCTACTGACGGTGTCCTGGACTAGGGGGGTACTCAACGCGTCATCTCCCGATCTGTTGGATTGCGCCGAGGACCCCCTTGGCCGTATACTCATGGGCCAGTCCGGACAGCTGCCGCATACAAGGAAGAATCCACAAGACTTGGCGATCAAGACAAGGACTCCTCCCCACCGGCGTATTTGGCTAGGACTCTTGTTATCCTAGGCCTCTGGTGCATTATATAAACCAGGGCCAGGCTAGTCGATAGATATACAACAACAATCATACCATAGGCTAGCTTCTAGGGTTTAGCCTCTCTGATCTCGTTGTAGATCAACTCTTGTACTACCTATATCTTCAATATTAATCAAGCAGGAGTAGGGTTTTACCTCCACCGAGAGGGCCCGAACCTGGGTAAAAACATCGTGTCCCTTGTCTCTTGTTACCATTGATCCTTAGACGCACTGCTTGGGACCCCCTACCCGAGATCCGCCGGTTTTGACACCGACAACAACCTTTAGAGGAATAATCCCCAGTCGGGAAGCATGCTGTACAGGAAAAATCACACTGGATGTGGTGTTCAGCACGCCAGATAATTATAGGTCCGAGGAGGTCACATTCGAAGTGGCCCCGTTCAACAGCGAATATCACGCTCTATTAGGGCGAGAGGCATTCACAATTTTTCAAGCTATACCCGATTACGGGTACATGAAGCTCCAAATGCCCAGGCCCAACGGAATTATCACTCTTGCTAGTGACCCGAACATAGCACTCCGCGCCGAGAACAAGACAGCCGCACTGGCCCTTGAGGCACTATCTGAAGCCCTAGCGGCCGAAGAACTCACTACGCTGCGCTCCATGGTGAACAGGGACGATGTGATACTCAATAAGAGATCCAAGTCCACCTCCTTTAAACCGGCGGACGAAATAGTCAAATTCCAAGTCCATCCAATGGACCCTACAAAAACGGCCTCCATCGGGGCACAGTTAAACCCTGATGTAGATGCCGCACTACGAGAATTCCTACGCGAAAATTGGGACATTTTTGCCTGGCACCCTTCAGACATGCCAGGAATCCCACGCCGGCTGGCCAAGCACAGCCTAAACATCCTAAAAGGATTCAAGCTAGTCAAACAAGCTCTTCGGCATTTCTCTGAACCCAAGAGACAGGCCATGGGAGAGGAGCTAGCCAAACTATTGGCGGCCGGATTCATCAGAGATATAAAACATCCGGACTGGCTAGCAAACCTGGTGATGGTACCAAAGAAGGACAAATCCTGGCGCCTATGCGTCGATTTCAAGGACCTTTAAAAGGCTTGCCCAAAGGATCCCTTCCCCCTCCCCTGCATCGATCAAATTATCGAAGCTACCGCAGGACACGATTCATTGTGCTTCCTCGACGCATACTCCGGCTACCACCAAATTAAGATGGCAGAGCCCGACCAAGCCGCAACGGCATTCATCACCCCATACGGCCCATTCTGCTTCAACACAATGCCCTTCGGGCTCAAAAACGCTGGTGCAACATATCAACGCATGATTCAGACATGTCTGGCAAACCAGATCGGCAAAACAGTGGAGGCATACATAGATGATGTGGTCGTTAAAACCAAGCATGTCGATCTCTAGTAGACGACTTGAGGCTCACATTCGATAATCTCCGATCATATGACATCAAGCTCAACCCGGAAAAATGCGTTTTCGGCGTACCAGCCGGAAAGCTCTTGGGCTTCATTGTATCCGGCAGAGGAATTGAAGCAAACTCATCCAAGATCCGAGCTCTGTCACAATTGGATATCCCAAAGGACCTCAAAAAAATACAAAAATTGACTGGATGCGTGGCGGCTCTAAGCCGCTTTATTTCCCATTTGGGAGAAAAGGCATTACCCCTTTATCGCCTCCTTCGATGCACCGAACACTTCGAGTGGACGGATACCGCGACGGCCGGACTCGAAGAAATAAAAGCCATATTGGCAACAAACCCGGTCCTGGCCGCGCCCAACATGGGAGAACCAATGCTATTATATATCACGGCAACTCATCAAGTTGTGAGCGCGGTGCTCGTTGTCGAACGAGAAACGGACAGACACAAGTTCCCCCTTCAAAAACCAGTTTACTACGTGTCCACTGTCCTAACTCCATGCAAGTCAGGGTACCCGCATTATCAAAAGATAGCGTACGCGGTGTTCATGGCATCCCGGAAGCTGCGACACTACTTTCAAGAGTGTTCGATAACAGTAGCCTCTGAAGTACCTCTTAATGACATTATAAACAACCGCGACGCGACGGGCCGGATTGCCAAATGGGCCATTGAGCTCCTCCCGTTCGACATAACCTATAAGCCACGACGAGCTATTAAGTCGCAAGTTTTGGCCGACTTTGTCGCCGAATGGACTGAAGCCAAACTCCCTTAAGAGTACGGCACATATTCCAACTGGATCATGCACTTCGACGGCTCCAAAATGTTGGCTGGTCTGGGGGCTGGCGTTGTTCTGACATCCCCAACCGGAGATACGGTTCAATAGGTACTCCAGATAATGTATACGGACTCCAACAACACAGCCGAATACGAGGCCCTTCTACATGGCCTCCGGATGGCAGCCTCCATGGGCATTTAACGCCTAGAGGTGCGCCGGGATTCGAACCTCGCGATATCCCAAATATATGGAGACTTTGATGCCAAGGACCCGAAAATGGCAGCTTATCGCAACGCCATCCTAAAAATGTCAGCTCGGTTTGAGGGGCTCGAATTTCACCATATAGCCCGGGATAACAACCAGGCAGCAGACGTATTGGCACGCATTGGCGCAAAGCGCGATGCCATCCCTCCCAACATCTTCCTAGAGAGGTTGTTCAAGCCATCCGTACTATGGGAGGGGGAATTCGTAAATAACAACTCGAACCCAACCGCACTGCCTGACACCGAACATTCTGACACAGTCGATGGTTCTGCCAACGAAGTAACATCCTCAACCCACGTAATAATGGCAGTCATTGCCCCGTGGACGGAACCATTCCTAGCCTACCTAACCAAGCAGGAACTTCTCGAAGGACCAAAATGAGGCCCGCTGCATAGTGCGGCGATCTAAAGCCTATAAGGTCCATGAGGGAGAGCTTTACAAGAAAATCACAACCGGAGTCCTTCAAAGGTGTATCTCCGAAGAGGAAGGGCGGAATCTTCTGGCTGAAATTCGCCGCAGCCCGGGCCCTTGTAGGCAAGGCCTTCTGCACAGGATTTTATTGGCCGACGGCCCGGGAAGATGCTCAGGACTTAGTCCAACGATGCGTTGGTTGCCAGCTCTTTGCTAATCAAAGCCACATGCCACCCACCGCCCTCAAAACTATACCCATAACCTTGGCCCTTCGCGGTCTGGGGGCTTGACATGGTTGGACCCCTTAAAGGAGGAACCCGCAAGCAAAAATACCTACTGGTCATGGTGGATAAATTCACCAAATGGATAGAGGCCAAACCTGTTGAGACGGCCGAATCCGGACCGGTGATAGACTTCATATCAGGAGTCGTACACTGTTGCGGCATCCCCCATAGCATCATCACTGATAACGGCACGAACTTTACGGCCGACGAGGTCAAATTCTGGTGCAAAAACATGGGCACCAAGCTCGACTATGCTTCAGTCTATCACTCTCAAACTAACAGTCAAGTCGAGCGAGCAAATGGTCTAATCATGAGCGGCATAAAACCCAGATTAGTGTGGTCCCTCAAGGAATCTAACATGCACTGGGTAGAGGAGCTCGACTCCGTACTCTGGGGGCTGCGGACCACTCCGAATCGCACCACAGGATTTACACCATTCTTTATGGTATATGGCGCAGAGGCAGTTCTGCCCTGTGACATAATTCATGACTCACCTCGCGTGCGCATGTAAGAAGAAAGATAAGCCGAGCTCAATCGGCAGGACAGTTCGGACGCATTGGAGGAGGAGCGTGACATGGCAAAAGCCCGTTCCGCATTCTATCAACAGCAAGCTCGAAGATATCAAAGCAGAGAAGTACGGGCCAAAATTTACAATGTTGGTGAGTTAGTTCTACGCATGCCGGACAAGAAAAAGGACAAACTCAAGCCCAAATGGGAAGGTCCCTTTATCATCGACCAAGTCCTGACCGGTGGAGCGTACCGTCTGCGAGATGCATCGGATAACTGACTCGAGCCTAACCCATGGAACACAGCCCGTCTCCGAAGATTCTACGCCTAGCACCGGATTTTGAGTTTGTCTCCTTCCTCCGTCTATATTTTGCATATTAGCTGTCTTCTGTTTCTCTCCTTATCCCTCCTTTTCTATTACAGCCTTTGAAAGCTTGTTTGCGCATTGTTCGCACACACTTGACGCGCTATCCGCGCTCATTATACCTGGGGGCTTCTTTAATAGAAGCTTATTTATACGGGCTTCATGCCCAACACATGTGTCACACTTCCGCATGTACCTTTTATTCACTATTATATGCATCGATATGACTTAAGTTTTGGCCAAGCTGGGTTGCCTGGCTCCTGTGCTTACCCCTACGTTCCCGATTGTTTGGCTAGGTGGTAAAGGGAGCACCTCTGCGATTGTTACTGCCGCGTAAGCCGGATGTGTACCTCAGACTGGGTGAAGCCGAAAGCTAGCGTTCTTAAGGGAATATTCGGTCGGTGAACTAAAAGACGATTTCTTACCTATTTATTTATCTGCCCCCAGATGTTTTTCTGCTTTTTTAGCAGTCCAGTCATGCACTTTAGGGCATGCCTCCCAGGGAAAGGAACCCCTAACGGAACTATTCTCCCTCGAAGATGTTTCTTACTAACCATGTAATATAACATAACTAGTTGGGCACTTGTCTGATAAAGCACTAATGACCCCTACGCCTGGTCTCCACGCATGCCCTGGTTCTTATATAACCGCGAGGGTATTCGTACACACTCTGGACTATTGGGTCCCGAGGTTGAAGCGAAAAGGTCCGCTATGACAAACGATCTATAATCCGGCTAGAAGGCATTTTACATGTCATCTTAAATTACATAGTCAATTCGACTGATTGTATTCCTCTTCAATGCCATCTAATAGGCTGTCTAGTTTACAGTCCTGTTGGGAATACTTTGCAGCCAACTCTACTTGGTCGTACACTAAGCTCACAGGGATCTCCTTCCCATCGGGCCCCACAAGTCCGACCTCGGCCATGTCGTTTGGGTCAGCCTTCGTGTACCGCGTCTTCACCATGGCCCAGGCCTCCCTGGCGCCTTGATGGCAGGCCGATATCTTCCATAATCGGAAGCGCTGCCGCGCTCCCTGAAGCCTCTCTGCAAGCTCTCCAAGGCCTTCGGGCAGGGAGACAGATGGCCACAAGGCTTGGGCGACGCCTTTCATCACCTGCCGAACTCGTTCGTGCAGTTGCAAGAGCTCGGGAAGAAGGTCACCCGTAGAACCGGGCATTTCCTCTGCAGGACGGCCTGTGAGCATACCTACAGACATACCTCTGTTAGTCGACTTCCTCGCCGAACTCTTTTTCAAACTTCGTTCAAGCACTTACTAAAAATGCTGCGTCGAAGCCGCCGATTCTCCTTAACGGAGTCAGACAGATGGGCACGAACATCCTTTCGTTCCTCACCCAGCTGGGTGTTGGAATCTTGGAGATTATTTTTCTCTTGCCTCACCATTGTAAGCACATTCTCGCCGGCCTTTAACCGGCGCATGAGCTATTGATTGTCCGGATCTATCCCGGCACCATCTGCAATATTATTGTCAGACTTATATACACGCCGCACTTTACAAATTACTTATCTTTTGAAGCATATACTACCAGAGGGGGTCTCTTTGGCTTCCCCCGCTGCGGCTAGTGCGGCCTCAAGTTGGGCTTTGCACTCCTCCAGCTTCTGGGACAGTTGGGTATTCTTTTCTGTAAGATCCTGCACAATAAACGATCCTTAAATCAGTTATTCTAACTATTTCAAGTCTCGGGGGCTACTGGCATATACAACTGTCAAATTTTCTCACCCGTATGTCTTTTACATACTGCTCCGTGGCTCTAGCTAGACCATTTTGAGTGGCACCGAGGTGCGCATCTCCCGAATTGAAGGCATCCAATGCCTCTGGGGAGAAACATGCGTCACGAAGAACTGTCCGGCGACGCCTGTGATTCATGGCACTCTCCACCTCGGAATTGGTGGCAGATAACCTGGCGGCATCCTTTGTCGGAGGAGCATCCGACGCACGCCTCGTGTTCTCCTCCGCTTCTGGACTTGACTTTGGAGCCTGGCGAGCGAAGGATTGATTGGCAACCTCTTCGGATACAGTCCGGCGAGCGCTCTTCTTCCTGAAAAAGCACAAGCGTTAGTATGCCTCCTGGGAATAAAACCTGGGAGTGAGATGACACGCCATACCGTTGCACCGGCGTTTCAATCTAGATTGTACTTCTTTTCAGCCTGTTGGGCCTTGCTGTCCCTTATTGACTAGCCGTCGCAGGCTCGGCCTTCCACCTCAAGGACTTCCCCTGCGAAACACCATTGGTATACAGTGATCAAAAACAAGCATGGATGGGTCATTTTCAAAGTATTGGGACTTCAGACTCAGTTTCCTGTTAGGTTGGAAGTATTCCGGGGTAAACGGCCGTAATGGCGACCAAGGCATTATCGATGCTCAGTTGGTGAAATACCCCATCAATCAGCTCCACCGATATGTCCGGGTCCTCTTGGGAGGTCGGATCGAGGAACCGTTCCGGATCCTTGGGTTGTGGAGGCGGGCTGTTTATATCCTTTACGGCCTGGTGCAGTAATTGTGCCGAAATCACAAAATGAGATACTTGACTATGGGAGTATGGATCGGTTAGACAAAAATAAATGTCCGCTTACCCAGCTTGGAGGATTGTGCATAGAAAATCCGTCCTGTGGATTGACGCGGAGAAATTCCTCCTCTTCTCCCTTGTACAATACGGACATGATCTTCATCAGATCGGCGACCGATCCCGGCCCCTTACGGCCGTCGCGCGTGGCATCATCCTCCCCGTTGAAATCCCACATGGGGTGGCCTCTATACTGGAGTGGCTGCACCCCCCGCATAATGCATGTGGCCATGACCCCGATCATGGTCAGTCCGGAATGAGCTAACAACCTAATTCGGCTCATCAGGTAAAGGACGTCCCTGTCATTTTCCTTCTGAGGGCTCCGTGGATGCCAACTTAGGCGATTCTTCAAAGGAGCGTTATTGAACTCAGGGAGGCCGATCCGAACAGGGTCCGGCAGAGGGACATCTTCTATATAAAACCATTCCGAAGGCCAGTCTTCGGACGCCTTCTTCGGGGTTATGGATAGATATCCGGTTCCGGTGATGCGCCATAGTTCGGCTCCACCCACTTGATATATTGACCCCTCTTGAGAACGGGGCACAAGGCAGAACAACTTCTTCCACAACGCAAAATGAGCCTCGATGCCGAAAAACAGCTCGCAAAAGGCCACGAAGCCCGCAATATGCAAGATGGAGGCAGGCGTAAGGTTGTGCAACTGGAGGCCGTAGAACTCCAGGAGCCCCCGGAGAAATGGATGAATTGGAAATCCGAGCCCTCTTATCAAATAAGGGACAAGGCATACCCGCTCTCCTTTGGAGGGACTGGGGACGCTCTCCGCTTGCTTTCCGCCCTTATAGGTGGCGAGTCCGGCTCGAACTGGAACCATGAAGGCTGGAGGAAGAAATCCCTTGGTTTGGAGCATCACTAGCTCACTGTGTGGGACGGAGCATCTCTCCCAATCTCCAGGATGAGGGCTGGGAAGGCGAGAGGAGGAGCTGCGTCGACTGTCCATGATGGAATGGATTTCTGTCAGATGCGCTCCGATGAATGCTCGCGAAGGGAGGATGGTGTGATTCGGATCTAGATCTTCATCTCCTTTATAGGCAGCTCATTTGCGCAGCTAGAGGGGTAAATGTAAAAATACCCTGGCTTTTCGCATTCGTTCGACACGTGGAAGATGGCCATTATTGTGCGTGGAAGCCAAGGAGCGCAATATTTATGAGAAGCCGGATGCTATTCAACATGTGCACAGGATTTGCTGAAGAACCCGCCTTGCAATGCCGAAGACAATCTACGCGCCGGACTCATCGCCATTGAAGCTTGGTTCGGGGGCTACTGAGGGAGTCCCGGATTAGGGGGTGTCCGGATAGCCGGACTATGACCTTTGGCCGGACTCCTGGACTATGAAGATACAAGATTGAAGACTTCGTCCCGTGTCCGGATGGGACTTTCCTTGGCGTGGAAGGCCAGCTTGGCGATACGGATATGTAGATCTCCTACCATTGTAACCGACTCTGTGTAACCCTAACCCTCTTCAGTGCCTATATAAACCAGAGGGTTTTAGTCCGTAGGACGAACAACAATCATACCATAGGCTAGCTTCTAGGGTTTAGCCTCTCTGATCTCGTGGTAGATCTACTCTTGTACTACCCATATTATCAATATTAATCAAGCAGGAGTAGTGTTTCACCTCCATCGAGAGGGCCCGAACCTGGGTAAAAACATCGTGTCCCTCGTCTCCTGTTACCATCCACCTAGACGCACAGTTCGGGACCCCCTACCCGAGATCCGCCAATTTTGACACCGACAGTGCATATATGTGCGTTTTACTTCCATACTATAGGTTATATAATCTGTTTGTGCGTTTAGTAACACCTTCACAACCTATACAAACAAATTAGCCTTTTGTGGTTTTAACACCTAGAAAATCACAAACATATTTTTCTTGATTATGTCATCTAAAAGCCTATATGTCGGGTTATTTCACCATAGATTTTGCTATGTTGTCCTACAATTAGGTTTTGCAAGCTCTTTTGCTTACTTTAATTTTGAAAAGAAAAACAAGGAGGCATAGAAGTGTGGTCCATGACTAGGTATAATCTGCAATGTTGTTTTGTAACTTAAATGATTTGTGTGGTTGTGTCTGCTCCCGTATAGCTTATGTTTTGGTGCTTTGAATATTCTCACTTTATTTGTTCGAAGTGTCCATAAGAGTATAACCACGAACATGTTACTTACTGATTTTCTCAGTCATCAATTTTAATGAAATGACTATTTTAGATCATCATCCCAAGTTTGTATAGTAGTTCTGAACACTGGTGTAAATGTGGATATGGATGTGCTGTCGAAACTATTGTGAAAAGGCCAGTCAACAACTGCATTAGGCTTAGACTACGATCAAAAATAAAATAGCACATGCATATAAAGTGAATCAATTACTGTACTTTAGTTTAGTGATTTCTCTATATTAAAAAAGTTTGTTATCTCATTGGCTTCAATTAACATGCATGTGAGAGAAGTCTGAAGTGGATGTTTTATTAATTCGTTGACTTTCCAAATGAGTTTTCCCTTTTTTAGTACATGTTATCCAGGCGATCTTAATTCTTAATAGATTTGTGTATTTTTCTATACTTTAGGTTAAATAAAATTCCAATGCACGTATAATATGACAACATCAATGCATGTCAATTTTCAGTACATGGATGTAGGGTCATTTCAGGAACCCAAGATATTCGTCAAATTTGTTGGATTACAAAAGTAATAATATGACAACTTTCCTATTTTTCCAATTTGTCGAATTACCACATATCATGTGACAAAAATATTACAGGAAGAATCTACTCTTTTTTCTTATTGAATACTGCTAGCCCGTGCAGTTGCACGGGTTGACGACTAGTCATCATACTTTTCCAATACATTATTCAATAATTCCTAAGCTTTTTCAACAGTTCGTTCCCTAAAAATACAACCAGCAGAACTATGTAGGAAGTCCCTAGAAGCATCGATTAGTCCATTATAGAAGATATCAAGTATTTCATTTTGGTTAAGTGGATGATTAGGCAAAGCATTAACAATTGGAGAATCCTCCCCCAAGCTTGTGGGGGACTCACTTCTTCAATTTGCACAAAGTTAAATATTTCCAATAAGGTAGCTTGTTTCTTATGAGCAGGAAAATATTTTTCAAACAAGTAGTAAATCATATCCTAGGGCCTACCCACACGACCAGGAGCAAGAGTATGTACCATATCTTAGCATCATCCTTTAATGAGAACAAAAATAATTTGAGAATATAGAAGCAACGAATTTTGTCATCATGAGCAAAAAGGGTGGCTATATCATTCAGTTTAGTAAGATGTGCCACTACAGTTTCAATTTCATAGCCATGGAAAGGACCAGATCAACCAAAGGAATTAACTCTGGGTCGACAGAGAATTCATAATCCTTTTTGGTAACAAAGATACACTACTAGGGAAAAGCCTAGCAGTAGCGCTGGTTTTTGGCCTATCAGTAGCGCGGGTAAGCGCGCTACTAATACGGTGCTACAGCTAAAGCTTAGCAGTAGCGCCTACCGGCACTCACTACTGCTATATCTACTTAGTAGTAGCGCTTTCCAAGCCAATCGCTACTGCTAATTACTAGTAGCGCTTTCGAAAACAACCGCTACCACTATTATTCCGTATTCCATTTCTTTTGAATTTTTGGTCGTATTCATACACCTGTATACAGTTTTCATATAGTAGCAATTTAGAGATTGTTTTTAGATCATAACGAGTTATTAAATCACTAGGTGAAAGAACGTTGGATTAGTTTCAAGTGCATGGATCCAAAGTAACCAATGGTCACTTTGGATCCACCCATTTGAAACTAATCCGCGGTTCTTTCACCCAATGACATAATAACTTATCATCATCATCATCATCATAATATAATTAACAACTTATCATCATAATATATCATTGTCATATAACTCCTCATAATCATCATTTTCGTCCATGATGAGACATCATATAACAACTTCGTCACTAGTTATAATAACAACTCCTCCTCATCATCATCATAGTACTCATAATCACTACTCCTACTCAGCATGACCATCAAGTCTAAGACATTGTAGTCATATATAATAAACACTAACTAATTGCTCTTAATACTTAGGACCTACTCCTCTCTCCTAGCTAAAATACCATAAAACAGATAAACCGGTCCTTCACCATAATGTAGAATGGACATAAACCTATCTCCAACTTTTGGCTTGCGAACATTCATTTTGTCTCCAATTTTTGCGTGTGCGCATTCATCACTTTGCTCCATTCTTTGATTTTGAGCCTTCCATCATTTGACGAAATCGAGTATGCAGTATGGTAAGCCTTGGATGGAGTTGGTCATAAGCTAACAATATGCATATCACCTTCCGTAAATAGCATGTCAGGCACAACCTGCTTCGGGAGCCTCTGTTCAAAAATGAAATAGTAACATATATAGTTAGCAATGTAGTTTACTTAAGAATAATGTATGCAATGAAGTTACCATCATTAACAAAATCTTACCAAGTTTTTGGCAATGAAGTTACCATCAAGCTATTTATGGACTAGTGGCATGTATCTAGTATAATTTGGGTTGATAGAGTGGCTGGTTTTGAAGGCCTCAACATCTTCTATGAATGAGACAAGATAACCTTTCTCCTCACAATTAAGCTTGGAGTCATCGCTGTATTATGTGTTGTCTACTACTTTCCGAGTATTTCTTGAAGATAAGAAATAAGATGACAATTTCCAATAAATAAGTTTAGTATGGATGAACACCAAATATTTTTAAATTAACAACATAAATTACTGAACTTAACAAATTAGTTTGACAAACTCACATCTAGGTAAAACTGGAGGCATATCCACATCCACCCAGATGTCGATATTATCATCATCATCATAATCTTCGGGACGAATATCAAATCTTATTCGCATTCCCTCCTCAAATCCATATGCCTCCCAATTAGAGCAACCAAAATGGGAGCGATCGACTGCATTGTAGAGCTTATCCAGAAACTCATAACCATGTTTAGTTCTTAAGTGAGCCCTCCTCGTCTCCACATTCTCAAAGTCATCTAAACCAAAACCAATCTTCTCCAATACATATGGTCTAACATGGCATGGGATGTACTAATAAAATTGAAAAAAAGTCCATAAATTACACGTTGAACAAAAGAAGCACAATTGATGATATTAATTACGATGAAATGCTTGTCGTTGTGTACCATACAAACATCGAAGGTCTCTTCCGGCCTCACGGTGAAAAACCATCATTTTGCAGGTGAGGAAACCTGTCGCACACACCCTAGTCATCATAGCAGTACTCGCACTCCGGGATCCCATCGTCATCAGACATCTCCGGTGTTCAAAATTAAAAGATTATAACTCGAGGGAAAAACCCAAAAAATCCGGCATGACCTTTGCTAAAAAGACATATCGAGTGCCTGAAATTTTCCAGAACAAAAATTAATCAACTCTCTGGCAAAACATAGGCCACTTATCGATGGTCATTGCATTTCAATGGTTGAAAATATGAAAAACAAACATTTGAAAATATCTTATATACAATCCTAACACTAAATAAACTAGTTTTATTAACTACTTACTAAATAAACTAGTTTTATTAACTACTTACTAAAAGAACTGGTTCTATTAAGCACTTACTATAAATAAACTAGTTCTATTAAGAACTTACTAAATAAACTAGTTCTATTAAGCACTTACTATAAATAAACTAGTTATATTAATCACTTACTAAGTAAACTATTTCTATTAAACACTTGCTAAAAATTCTACTACCCTAGTTCTACCCTGAATTTTATTACTTCTATTTTATTCAAAACACCTAAAATAGTCAAAAAAATTCTATTAAAAAACCTATAGCCTACGATGTCTACATTCTAAAATCTACATTTAAATTACCTACGATTTGCAAGAACAGAGATGGGGGAGGGAGGGAGGAGAGACGAGGGGGAGTGGGCGGCCAGACGAGGAGGGGGAGGGGCCGGCCGGAGGAGGAGGAGGGAGGGGCGGTGGGAGGAGGAGGAGGGAGGGGCGGTCAGAGGAGGGCTGCCGGCGCAGGAGGGAGGAGGGGGTGGCCGCAGGCGGAGCGAGGAGGGGGCGGTGGGAGGAGGAGTGAGGAGGGCATTGACAGAGTCCTAGATTAGGGGGTGTCCGGATAGCCGAACTATCACCGTTGGCCGGACTCCTGGTGTCGGGGATATACCCCGCGGTGTAACCTGGCCAGAAGTATAACCCGGCCAGACTTGGCGACACACAAATGACCCGCCCCGGCTGGATCACACACTAAGTGACCCGCCCGATCCTGGCGACTTATGGGTGACCTGGCAAGCGGATCAGAGGAGCAACAAGACCCGGAGGCCCAGGAGGCTCAAGGCCCAGAAGGCCGGCTTACGTTATGGTAGGCCGGCTTAAGAGGAAAGGCGTGAGTAATATTTTCCTTACAAGGAATCAAGACCCGGACTTTTATCCGGCTTGTAGTAGAAGATAGGCTAGTCCTAATCCTATTTGGACTCCACATGTAACCCGCCCCTCCAACTTATATAAGGAGCGGCAGGGCACCCCAAAGAGGCAACAAGAAACAATGTCTAGGGTTAGACACAAAGAGCCGGCTTATGCGGCGACTCTCGATGAGCATAATGAGACCTAGCCTCAAACAGCATGTAGGGCTATTTCGAATGATGTTTCCCGGGGCCCAACGTCTTGTGTGATGATCCGCCTAGCGTCTCTCGATTCCGCCCAACCCCTCTCAAGCTACCACATAGATGTGTTGGCCTCACGACTAAGTCCTTGCAAGAGGACATCTGCCGTGACAATTCCACGACACCTGGACTATGAAGATACAAGATTGAAGACTTTGTCCTGTGTCTGGATGGGACTTTCCTTGGTGTGGAAGGCAAGCTTGGCGATACGGATATGTAGATCTCCTACCATTGTAACCGACTCTGTTTAACCCTAACCCTCTTTGGTGCCTATATAAACCAGAGGGTTTTAGTCCGTAGGACGAACAACAATCATACCATAGGCTAGCTTCTAGGGTTTAGCCTCTCTGATCTCGTGGTAGATCTACTCTTGTACTACCCATATCATCAATATTAAGCAAGTAGGAGTAGGGTTTTACCTCCATCGAGAGGGCCTGAACCTGGGTAAAAACATCGTGTCCCTTGTCTCCTGTTACCATCCGCCTAGACGCACAGTTCGGGACCCCCTACCCGAGATCCGCCGGTTTTGACACTAACATTGGTGCTTTCATTGAGAGTTCCTCTGTGTCGTCATCTTTAGGCCCGATGGCTCCTCCAATCATCAACATCGATGCGGTCCAGGGTGAGACTTTTCTCCCCGAACAGACCTTCGTATTCGGCTGCTTTGCACTGCGGGCCAATTCTCTTGGCCATCTGGAGCAGATTGAAAGCTACGCCCCTAGTCATCAGGTCAGATTTGGAAGTTTGAACTATATGGCTGACGTCCGCGGAGACTTGATCTTCGATGGGTTCGAGCCACAGCCAAGCGCGCCGCACTGTCACGATGGGCATGGTCTAGCTCTGCCGCCGGACAGTGCCCTGGAGGCCGCACAAGTGTCCGCTTCGACCCTTAGCTCAGAGCCGACTGCGTCGATCGAGGATGGGTGGCTGGACACCGCCTCGGGGGCTGCTATCTCTACGGCGATCGAGCCAAACACCAATCCTGTCCTTTGCGAAGCTCGTGACTCCAAGGTGCCGGACTCCTCTCCGGAATCCGAACCTTCTGTGCCCCTGCCAATCGAATCCGATTGGGCACCGATCATGGAGTTCACTGCCGCGGACATCTTTCAGCACTCGCCCTTTGGCAGCATCCTGAATTCGCTAAAGTCTCTCTCTTTATCAGGAGAGCCCTGGCCGGATTATGGTCAGGAAGGTTGGGATGCGGACGATGAAGAAATTCAAAGCCCACCCACCACCTACCTCGTAGCCACTATCAATGATTTAATCGACATGCTCGACTTCGACTCCGAAGACATCGACGGTATGGACGACGATGCAGGAGACGACCAAGAACCAGCACCTACAGGGCACTAGAAGGCCACCTCATCATACGACATATACATGGTGGACATCCCAAAAGATGGGAATGGCGATGGAACAACGAAGGAGGACCCCTCCAAGAAACAACCTAAGCGCCGGTGTCAGCGGCGCCGCTCTAAATCCCGCCACAGCAAAAGCGGTGATTCCGGCACGGGAGACAATAACACCCCGGAAAGTACCGAAGACAACCCCCTCCAGCAGAATTCAGTGCAGGAGGATGGAGAAGCCAGCCCTCATGAGAGAGCGGCAGACAGAGAGGTAAAGGACGATAATTACATGCCTCCCTCCGAAGACGAGGCAAGTCTCGACGACGACGAATTTGTCATGCCTGAGGATCCCGTCGAACAGGAGCGTTGCAAACGCAGGCTTATGGACACGACAAGCAGCCTCAAGAAAAAGCAGCAACAGCTTAGAGCTGACAAAGACTTGCTAGCTGACAGATGGACTGAAGTCCTTGCAGCCGAAGAGTATGAACTCGAACGCCCCTCCAAGAGCTACCCAAAACGCAGGCTGCTACCCCAATTAGAGGAGGAAGCACCCAAACCTACATCACCAGCGCATGATGCGGCCGACTGGCCACCTCGTGGCCGCGACAGAGAGGCCTCTCGGCCCTCCACTCAAGCCGCACCCCAGCATCGCTCAAAAACTACCAAGGCACAGGGAAATGCACCAGACCTGCGAGATATATTGGAGGACAAGGCAAGGCAAACAAGATCGATCTACGGATCGCGTGGGCGCCTCACTACACGTGACGATAACCGCCATGCCGGATACAGCAAATCCGGCCGAGCCGAACACAACAGACAAAGCTCATTTGAGCTACGTCGTGATATAGCCCAGTACTGGGGTGCCGCACACCCACTATGCTTCACAGATGAAGTAATGGATCATCAAATCCCCGAGGGTTTCAAACCCGTAAACATCGAATCATACGATGGCACAACAGATCCTGCGGTATGGATCGAGGACTACCTCCTTCATATCCACATGGCACGCGGTGATGATCTACACGCCATCAAATACCTCCCACTCAAGCTTAAAGGACCAGCTCGGCATTGGCTTAACAGCTTGCCAGCGGAGTCAATTGGTTGTTGGGAAGACCTGGAAGCCGCATTCCTTGACAACTTCCAGGGCACCTATGTGCGACCACCAGACGCCGATGACCTAAGCCACATAATTTTGCAGCCAGAGGAATCGGCCAGACAATTCTGGACACGGTTCCTAACCAAGAAAAATCAAATCGTCGACAGTCCGGATGCAGAGGCCCTTGTAGCCTTCAAACAAAACATCCGCGACGAGTGGCTTGCCCGGCACCTAGGACAGGAAAAGCCAAAATCCATGGCAGCCCTCACAACACTCAGGACCCGCTTTTGCGTGGGAGAGGACAGCTGGCTTGCTTGTAGTAACAACATGACCAAGAGCCCTGGTAATTCGGATACCAAGGACAACAATGGCAGGTCGCGTCGCAACAAGCACAAGCGCCGCATTAACGGCGATAATGCTGAGGATACGGCAGTCAATGCCGGATTCAGAGGCTCTAAACCCGGTCAGCAGAAAAAGCCATTCAAAAGAAATACTCCGGGCCCATCCAATTTGGACCGAATACTCGATTGCTCGTGTCAGATACACGGCACCCCCGAAAAACCAGCTAACCACACCAACAGGGATTGTTGGGTGTTCAAGCAGGCAGGCAAGTTAAATGCCGAAAACAATGACCAGGGGCTGCATAGCGACGACGAGGAGGAGCCCCGGCCGCCGAACAATAGAGGACAGAAGGGCTTCCCCCTACAAGTGTGGACGGTGAACATGATATATGCAACCCACATACGCAAAAGGGAGCGGAAGCATGCACTAAGGGACGTATATGCGATGGAGCCAGTAGCCCCAAAGTTCAATCCGTGGTCCTCCTGCCCGATCACTTTTAATCGAAGGGACCACCCCACTAGCATCCGCCATGGCGGATTCGCCGCATTGGTTCTAGACCCAATCGTTGATGGATTTCACCTCACTAGAGTCCTGATGGACGGCGGCAGCAGCCTGAACCTGCTTTATCAGGATACAGTGCGCAAGATGGGCATAGACACCTCAAGGATTAAACCCACAAAGACGACCTTTAAAGGCGCCATACCAGGTGTAGAGGCCAACTGTACAGGCTCAGTTACACTTGAAGTGGTCTTCAGATCCCCAGATAACTTCCGAAGCGAGGAGTTAATCTTCGACATAGTCCCGTTTCGCAGCGGCTATCATGCACTGCTCGGACGAACCGCATTTGCAAAGTTCAATGTGGTGCCGCACTATGCATACCTCAAGCTCAAGATGCCAGTCCCTCGAGGAGTCATTACGGTCAACGGAAACACCGAACTCTCTCTCCGAACGGAGGAGCATACGGCGGCCCTCTCGGCGGAAGTACAAAGTAGCCTCTCAAGGCAATCCTCGAGTCTGGCTATTAAACATCCGGACACCGTCAAGCGAGCCCGGAGTAACCTACAACAAGACCGCCTGGCACGTCCCAAGCACACGTAGCAATGCGGCCCCAACCCCAGCCCTCGCGAAATTGCGAAACCAGTACTACGCGTACATAATTATGCTTTGGAAATACCATGGGCATAGGGGGAGGGGCACGACCACGGCAGGCCCAGAATGCGGCTCAACCGCACCCGGGGCTGCCGATTGAGTCATTCTTTTTTCTCTTACTTTCAGGACTCCTTTCTCAGGAAGCCCTGTCCGGCAGTAGAATCGCCGAACACACGATGCAACAGCCAGGGAAGCAGAAAGCTACGTCGAGTGTCCAGGTGGTCTCTATAACGAGCAGTATACTTGTTTCACATATCATCCCGCAGCTCGCCCCTGGAGGGGGACATGTCAAATAGTCCCGTCCATTGCTTATCGCACTATTTGTATCGTTCTGCTTTTACCGCAGCCTTTTTAAATAAACAATACATAGCTTCTGCCTATTATTGCATTCCTTTTTTTATCTATATATGTTCACTTACGACATGCTGCACCCGTACACTTTGGTACGGCCAAATACACCAGGGGCTTAAGTACCCCAAAATATGGTGTGATAATTGCGAACACTTTCACAAGTTCGGCACCCCGAACTTATAGCATTATATGCATCAACTCCGAATCATGTCTTGGGTCAATAGTTGGGTTTGCCCGGCTCCCATGTTTTGGTACCTTACGTTCCATTATATCGGCTAAGGTAGCGCTGGGAGAACCACTGCGATTCTGCCCCGGTTGAGCTGGGTTATGCACCTCAGTGGAGAAAGCTAAAACTGACCGTCATGATAGGGCGAGAGTAGGTCGCTGTTCGAGAGGTTTTTGAGTCCCTAAAGACTTATGCCGCTTAGAGCGAGGAGTCGGCTTTGTCCGGCCCAGGCATGGATAGCGCCCCGAACTCGGTCTTCCGAATACCAAGGGCTTCGCTGAAATTTAAAATTATAGAATTCTATGGCTAAGTGAGAGTGTTTAAGCATTATAGTCCGGTTGCCTCGTTCGTTGCGTTGAGCGCCTCCCTCGAAGGACCCAAGAATGGGAAAAAGAGCGCTCAAGTTTATCTCGAACACCCCAGCACTCGTGGCATGGGGGCATAGCCGACGACTCGCCATCTCTCAAATTTAATAAACGGCCGCACAGAAGGTGTTGGAAATATTCCTTAGAGGCAATAATAAAAGGATTATTATTGTATTTCCTTATTCATGATAATTGTCTTTATTCATGCTATAATTGTATTATCCGGAAATCATAATACACTTGTGAATACATAGACCATAATATGTCCCTAGTAAGCCTCTAGTTGACTAGCTCGTTGATCAACAGATAGTCATGGTTTCCTGACTATGGACATTAGATGTCGTTGATAACGGGATCACATCATTAGGAGAATGATGTGATGGACAGGACCCAATCCTAAGCATAGCACAAGATCGTGTAGTTCGTTTTGCTAGAGCTTTTCCTATGTCAAGTATCTCTTCCTTAGACCATGAGATCGTGTAACTCCCAAATACCGTAAGAGTGCTTTGGGTGTACCAAACGTCACAACGTAACTGGGTGACTATAAAGGTGCACTACAGGTATCTCCGAAAGTGTCTGTTTGGTTGACACGGATCGAGACTGGGATTTGTCACTCCGTATGACGGAGAGGTATCTCTGGGCCCACTCGGTAATGCATCATCATAATGAGCTCAAAGTGACCAAGTGTTTGGTCACGGGATCATGCATTATGATACGAGTAAAGTGACTTGCCGGTAACGAGACTGAACGAGGTATTAGGATACCAACGATCGAGTCTCGGGCAATTAACGTACCGATTGACAAAGGGAATTGTATACGGGGTTGATTGAATCCTCGACATTGTGGTTCATCCGATGAGATCATCGAGGAGCATGTGGGAGCCAACATGGGTATCCAGATCCCGCTGTTGGTTATTGACCGGAGAGCCGTCTCGGTCATGTCTGCGTGTCTCCCGAACCCGTAGGGTCTACACACTTAAGGTTCGGTGACGCTAGGGTTATTAGGAAGACTTGTATGTGATTACCGAATGTTGTTCGGAGTCCTGGATGAGATCCTGGACGTCAGGAGGAGTTCTGGAATGGTCCGGAGGTGAAGATTTATATATGGGAAGTTGTCATACGGTCACGGGAAAGTTTTGGGGTCATGTCGGTATTGTACCGGGGCCGCCGGAGGGGTTCCGGGGGTCCAACGGGAGGGGCCACCTCTCTCGGAGGGCCCATTGGGGGCAGCCCCCCCTATAGATCTCATCTAGAGGGGGCCGGCCCCCTTCCCCCTTCCCCTATAAATAGAGGGGCAAGGGGAGGGCTGCATACAACATCCAAGGCGCAGCCCCTCCCCTCCCCAACACATCTCCTCCTCCGCGTGAGCTTGGCGAAGCCCTGCTGGAGATCTGCCACTCCATCACCACCACACCGTCGTGCTGCTGTTGGAGCCTTCTTCCTCAACCTCTCCCTCCTCCTTGCTGGATCAAGGTGCGGGAGACGTCATCCGCTCCATACATGTGTTGAACGCGGAGGTTCTGTCCGTTCGGCACTTGGTCATCGGTGATTTGGATCACGGCGAGTACGACTCCATCATCCCCGTTCTCTTGAACGCTTCCACTCGTGATCTACAAAGGTATGTAGATGCACTCCTATCACTCATTGCTTAGATGAACTCATAGATGGATCTTGGTGAAACCGTAGGAAAATTTTTATTTTCTGCAACGTTACCCAACAGTGGCATCATGAGCTAGGTCTATGCGTAGTTCTCTATTTTGCTTCAGCGGTATTGTGGGATGAAGTGGCCCGGACCGACCTTACACGTATGCTTACGTGAGACAGGTTCCACCGACTGACATGCACTAGATGCATAAGGTGGCTAGCGGGTGTCTATCTCTCCTACTTTAGTTGGAGCGGATTCGATGAAAAGGGTCCTTATGAAGGGTAAATAGAAGTTGACAAAATCATGTTGTGGTTATTCGTAGGTAAGAAAACGTTCTTGCTAGAACCCAATTGCAGCCACGTAAAAGATGCAACAACAATTAGAGGACGTTTAACTTGTTTTTGCAGCAATTGTCATGTGATGTGATATGGCCAGAAGTTGTGATGAATGATGAATGATATATTGTGATGTATGAGATCATGTTCTTGTAATAGGAATCACGACTTACATGTCGATGAGTATGACAACCGGCAGGAGCCATAGGAGTTGTCTTAATTATTGTATGACCTGCGTGTCAATGATTTAACGTCATGTAATTACTTTACTTTATTGCTAAACCGTTAGCTATAGTAGTAGAAGTAATAGTTGGCGAGCAACTTCATGGAAGCACGACGATGGAGATCATGATGATGGAGATCATGGTGTCATACCGGTGACGAAGATGATCATGGAGCCCCGAAGATGGAGATCGAGCTATATGATATTGGCCATATCATGTCACTACTTTATATAATTGCATGTGATGTTTATTATGTTTTATGCATCTTGTTTACTTAGAATGGCGGTAGTAAATAAGATGATCCCTTATAATAATTTCAAGAAAGTGTTCCCCCTAACTGTGCACTGTTGCTAAAGTTCGTCGTTTTGAAGCACCATGTGATGATCGGGTGTGATAGATCCTTACGTTCACATACAACGGGTGTAAGACAGTTTTACACATGCAAAACACTTAGGGTTAACTTGACAAGCCTAGCATGTACAGACATGGCCTCAGAACACAAGAGACCAAAAGGTCGAACATGAGTCGTATGGAAGATACAATCAACATGGAGATGTTCACCGATGATGACTAGTCCGTCTCACGTGATGATCGGACACGGCCTAGTCGACTCGGATCGTGTAACACTTAGATGACTAGAGGGATGTCTAATCTGAGTGGGAGTTCATTAAATAATTTGATTAGATGAACTTAGTCTAAAATCTTTGCAAAATATGTCTTGTAGATCAAATGGCCAACGCTCATGTCAACATGAACTTCAACGCGTTCCTAGAGAAAACCAAGCTGAAAGATGATGGCAACAACTATTCAGACTGGGTCCGAAACCTGAGGATCATCCTCATAGTAGCCAAGAAAGCATATGTCCTAGAAGGACCGCTAGGTGAAGCACCCATCCCAGAGAACCAAGACGTTATGAACGCTTGGCAGTCACGTGTTGATGATTACTCCCTCGTTCAGTGCGGCATGCTTTACAGCTTAGAACCGGGGCTCCAAAAGCCTTTTGAGCAACACGGAGCATATGAGATGTTCGAGGAGCTGAAAATGGTTTTTCAAGCTCATGCCCGGGTCGAGAGATATGAAGTCTCCGACAAGTTCTATAGTTGTAAGATGGAGGAAAACAGTTCTGTCAGTGAGCACATACTCAAAATGTCTGGGTTGCACAACCGCCTGTCCCAGCTGGAGATCAACCTCCCGGATGAGGCGGTCATTGATAGAATCCTTCAGTCGCTCCCACCGAGCTACAAGAGCTTTGTGATGAACTACAATCTGCAGGGGATGGTGAAGACCATTCTTGAAGTATTTTCAATGCTGAAGTCAGCAGAGGTAGAAATCAAGAAAGAACATCAAGTGTTGACGGTCAATAAAACCACCAAGTTCAAGAAGGGCAAGGGCAAGAAGAACTTCAAGAAGGACGGCAAGGATGTTGCCGCGCCCGGTAAGCCAGTTACCGGGAAGAAGTCAAAGAATGGACCCAAGCCTGAGACTGAGTGCTTTTATTGCAAAGGGAAGGGTCACTGGAAGCGGAACTGCCCCAAATACTTAGCGGACAAGAAGGCCGGCAACACTAAAGGTATATTTGATATACATGTAATTGATGTGTACCTTACCAGTACACGTAGTAACTCCTGGGTATTTGATACCGGTGCCGTTGCTCATATTTGTAACTCACAGCAGGAGCTGCGGAATAAGAGGAGACTGGCGAAGGACGAGGTGACGATGCACGTCGGGAATGGCTCCAAGGTCGATGTGATCGCCGTCGGCACGCTACCTCTACATTTACCCACGGGATTAGTTATGAACCTCAATAATTGTTATTTCGTGCCAAGTTTGAGCATGAACATTGTATCTGGATCTCATTTAATACGAGATGGCTACTCATTTAAATCCGAGAATAATGGTTGTTCTATTTATATGAGAGATATGTTTTATGGTCATGCCCCGATGGTCAATGGTTTATTCTTAATGAATCTCGAACGTAATGTTACACATATTCATAGTGTGAATACCAAAAGATGTAGAGTTGATAACGATAGTCCCACATACTTGTGGCACTGCCGCCTTGGTCATATTGGTGTCAAGCGCATGAAGAAGCTCCATGCTGATGGACTTTTAGAGTCTCTCGATTATGAATCATTTGACACATGCGAACCATGCCTCATGGGCAAAATGACCAAGACTCCGTTCTCCGGAACAATGGAGCGAGCAACTAACTTATTGGAAATCATACATACCGATGTGTGCGGTCCAATGAGCATTGAGGCTCGTGGAGGATATCATTATGTTCTCACTCTCACTGATGACTTGAGTAGATATGGGTATGTCTAATTGATGAAACACAAGTCAGAGACCTTTGAAAAGTTCAAGGAATTTCAGAATGAGGTAGAGAATCAACGTGACCGAAAGATAAATATCTTACGATCAGATCATGGAGGAGAATATTTAAGTCACGAATTTGGTACGCACTTAAGAAAATGTGGAATCGTTTCACAACTCATGCCGCCTGGAACACCTCAGCGTAACGGTGTGTTCGAACATCGTAATCGCACTCTATTGGATATGGTGCGATCTATGATGTCTCTTACCGATTTACCGCTATCATTTTGGGGATACGCTCTAGAGATAGCTACATTCACTTTAAATAGGGCTCCATCTAAATCCGTTGAGACGACACCGTATGAATTATGGTTTGGGAAGAAACCTAAGCTGTCGTTTCTAAAAGTTTGGGGATGCGATGCTTATGTCAAGAAACTTCAACCTGAAAAGCTCGAACCCAAGTCGGAAAAATGCGTCTTCATAGGATACCCTAAGGAAACCATTGGGTATACCTTCTACTTAAGATCCAAGGGCAAAACCTTTGTTGCCAAGAACGGATCCTTTCTAGAAAAAGAGTTTCTCTCGAAAGAAGTAAGTGGGAGGAAAGAAGAACTCGATGAAGTACTACCTCTTGAACCGAAAAGTAGTGCAGCTCAGGAAAATGTTCCTGTGGTGCCTACACCAACTGGAGAGGAAATTAATGATGATGATCAAGGTACTTCGGATCAAGTTGCTACTGAACCTCGGAGGTCCACAAGGACACGTTCCACACCAGAGTGGTATGGCAACCCTGTCCTGGAAACCTTGTTGTAAGACAATGGTGAACCTTCGAACTATGAAGAAGCGATGGCGGGCCCAGATTCCAACAAATGGCTTGAAGCCATGCAATCCGAGATAGAATCCATGTACGAAAACAAAGTATGGACTTTGATAGACTTGCCCGATGATCGCCGAGTGATAGAAAACAAATGGATCTTTAAGAAGAAGACGGACACGGATGGTAATATTGCCATCTATAAAGCTCGACTTGTTGCTAAGGGTTATCGACAAGTTCAAGGGGTTGACTACGATGAGACATTCTCTCCCGTAGCGAAGCTGAAGTCCGTCCGAATCATGTTAGCAATTGCCGCATACTATGATTATGAGATATGGCAGATGGACGTCAAAATAGCATTCCTTGATGGACATCTTAAGGAAGAACTGTATATGATGCAGCCAGAGGGTTTTGTCGATCCTAAGAACGCTAACAAAGTATGCAAGCTCCAGCGATCCATTTATGGGCTGGTGCAAGCATCTCGGAGTTGGAACATTCGCTTTGATGAGATGATCAAAGCGTTTGGGTTTATGCAGACTTATGGAGAAGCTTGCGTTTACAAGAAAGTGAGTGGGAGCTCTGTAGCATTTCTCATATTATATGAAGATGACATAATCTTGATGGGAAATGATATAGAACTTTTGGACAGCATTAAGGCCTACTTGAATAAGTGTTTTTCAATGAAGGACCTTGGAGAAGCTGCTTACATATTAGGCATCAAGATCTATAGGGATAGATCGAGACGCCTCATAGGTCTTTCACAAAGCACATACCTTGATAAGATTTTGAACAAGTTCAAAATGGATCAGTCCAGAAAGGGTTCTTGCCTGTATTGCAAGGTGTGAGATTGAGCTCGGCTCAATGCCCGACCACGGCAAAAGATAAAGAAGAGATGAGCGTCATCCCCTATGCTTCAGCCATAGGATCTATTATGTATGCCATGCTGTGTACCAGACCTAATGTAAACCTTGCCGTAAGTTTGGTAGGAAGGTACCAAAGTAATCCCGGCAAGGAACACTAGACAGCGGTCAAGAATATCCTGAAGTACCTGAAAAGGACAAAGGACATGTTTCTCGTTTATGGAGGTGACGAAGAGCTCGCCGCAAAGGGTTATGTCGACGCTAGCTTCGACACAGATCTGGATGACTCTAAGTCACAAACCGGATATGTGTATATGTTGAATGGTGGAGCAGTAAGCTGGTGCAACTGCAAGCAGAGCGTCGTGGCGGGATCTACATGTGAAGCGGAGTACATGGCAGCCTCGGAGGCAGCGCATGAAGCAATTTGGGTGAAGGAGTTCATCACCGACCTAGGAGTCATACCCAATGCGTCAGGGCCAATCAAACTCTTCTGTGACAACACTGGAGCTATTGCCCTTGCCATGGAGCCCAGGTTTCACAAGAAGACCAGGCACATCAAGCGTCGTTTCAACTCCATCCGTGAAAATGTTCAAGATGGAGACATAGATATTTGCAAAGTACATACGGATCTGAATGTCGCGGATCCATTGACTAAACCTCTTTCGCGAGCAAAACATGATCAACACCAGAACTCTATGGGTGTTCGATTCATCACAATGTAACTAGATTATTGACTCTAGTGCAAGTGGGAGACTGTTGGAAATATGCCCTAGAGGCAATAATAAAAGGATTATTGTTATATTTCCTTGTTCATGATAATTGTCTTTATTCATGCTATAATTGTATTATCCAGAAATCGTAATACACGTGTGAATACATAGACCATAATATGTCCCTAGTAAGCCTCTAGTTGACTAGCTCGTTGATCAACAGATAGTCATGGTTTCCTGACTATGGACATTAGATGTCGTTGATAACGGGATCACATCATTAGGAGAATGATGTGATGGACAAGACCCAATCCTAAGCATAGCACAAGATCGTGTAGTTCGTTTTGCTAGAGCTTTTCCTATGTCAAGTATCTCTTCCTTAGACCATGAGATCATGTAACTCCCGGATACTGTAAAAGTTCTTTGGGTGTACCAAACGTCACAACATAACTGGGTGACTATAAAGGTGCACTACAGGTATCTCCGAAAGTGTCTGTTGGGTTGACACGGATCGAGACTGGGATTTGTCACTCCGTATGACGAAGAGGTATCTCTGGGCCCATTTGGTAATCCATCATCATAATGAGCTCAAAGTGACCAAGTGTTTGGTCAAGGGATCATGCATTACGATACGAGTAAAGTGACTTGCCGGTAACGAGACTGAACGAGGTATTGGGATACCAACGATCGAGTCTCTGGCAAGTAACGTACCGATTGACAAAGGGAATTGTATACGGGGTTGATTGAATCCTCGATATCGTGGTTCATCCGATGAGATCATCGAGGAGCATGTGGGAGCCAACATGGGTATCCAGATCCCGCTGTTGGTTATTGACCGGAGAGCCGTCTCGGTCATGTCTGCGTGTCTCCCGAACCCGTAGGGTCTACACACTTAAGGTTCGGTGAGGCTAGGGTTATTAGGAAGACTTGTATGTGATTACTGAATGTTGTTCGGAGTCCCAGATGAGATCCTGGACATCACGAGGAGTTCCGGAATGGTCCGGAGGTGAAGATTTATATATGGGAAGTTGTCATACGGTCACCGGAAAGTTTCGGGGTCATATCGGTATTGTACTGGGGCCGCCGGAGGGGTTCCGGGGGTCCACCGGGAGGGGCCACCTCTCTCGGAGGGCCTCATGGGCCGTAGGGGGCAGGGAACCAGCCCCTGGAGGGCTGGTCGCCCCCCCCCCTGGGCCCATGCGCCTAGGGTTGGGGAGAAACCCTAGTGGGGGCGCCCCCCCTTGCTTGGGGGGCAAGCCCCCTCCCTTGGCCGCCGCCCCCCTCTAGATCTCATCTAGAGGGGGGCGGCCCCTTCCCCCTTCCCCTATAAATAGAGGGGCGAGGGGAGGGCTGCACACAACATCCAAGGCGCAGCCCCTCCCCTCCCCAACACATCTCCTCCTCCGCGTGAGCTTGGCGAAGCCCTGCCGGAGATCTGCCACTCCATCACCACCATGCCATCGTGCTGCTGTTGGAGCCTTCTTCCTCAACCTCTCCCTCCTCCTTGCTGGATCAAGGTGCGGGAGACGTCATCCGCTCCGTACGTGTGTTGAACGTGTAGGTGCTGTCCGTTCGGCACTTGGTCATCGGTGATTTGGATCACGGCGAGTACGACTCCATCATCCTCGTTCTCTTGAACGCTTCTGCTCGCGATCTACAAAGGTAGATGCACTCCTGTCACTCGTTGCTTAGATGAACTCATAGATGGATCTTGGTGAAACCGTAGGAAATTTTTTATTTTCTGCAACGTTACCCAACAGAAGGTAATATTTTAAATTCACAAGCGTTGCTTAGCGCATATGAACAAGTTTTCAGCATACAGGATAACAAATGCAAGTTTACTCAAAAATTACATCTTTTGAGCATTCACCCGCTATATGGCAGGCACCCTTCAGGACGCCCTCATAATACATCTCGGTCTTGCGATACTCCTTGCCCGGTGGTGGTCTGTCCGTCACAAGCTTGTCAGCGCCCATCTTGCCCCAGTGCACTTGAGCACGGGCAAGGGCCCTACAGGCACCTTCGATGTAGACGGAGCACTTGACAACTTCAATCCATGGACATGCGTCCACCAGCAGCCTCACCAGCCCGAAGTAGCTCCCAGGCATGGCTTCCTTAGGCCACAGCCGAACTATGAGGCCCTTCATGGCCTGCTCGGCCACCTTATGGAGCTCGACCAGCCTGGTCGCTCAAGGGCACCGGGTGACCGGCCTCAGCATACTGAGACCAGAACACCTTCTCCGTCGAACTCCCCTCCTTGGCTCGGTAGAACACGGCAGCATCGGACACACTGCGGGGCAGATCTGCGAATGCTCCTGGGGAGCTTCGGATTTGGGTAAGTAACCGATAATTCACTTTCACGTGCTTGCTTTGTATAAAGAATGCCTTACCCGCCGCTATCTTCTTCAATGCCTCAATTTCCTGGAGGGCTTTTTGGGCTTTGGCCTTAGCGGCTTTGGTGCTCTCAAGGGCCGAGGCAAGCTCGGACTCTCAAGTCTTTGAGTCACGCTCCAAACTCTCCTGTTTTTTCACGAGAGCCTGGAGCTCTTGCCGCACCTCTGCCACCCGCGCCTCCTGCTTCTCTCGCTCGGTGCACTCCGTGGTTGCATTGCTTTCGGCCTTGGACACCGCTTCCTTCAGGGTCGCCACCTCGTTCGTGGCTCCTGCAATACTCACGTTATTCCTGTCATTTTAGGCAACCACATCTTTTATATACTTCCATAAGGTATTACTTACCTTCCCTGTCCTCGAGCTGCTTTTTGGCAAGGCCGAGCTCGTTCTCAGACCGCTCGAGGCACTACTTCAATGCATTGACCTCCGCAGTCAGTGCGGCATAGGTCAGCAGCACAGCCTGCATTCCCATATTGACATACCTATGTTATACTCCTGCGTACATCTTTTAGATCCTCAGTTTGGCTTTTCTTTCCGAACACCAAACTGAGCATCTGGGGCTACTGTCTATGTGGTAACATTTTTACATATCTTAAATACTTACCTCAAAGCCTATTAGAAGGCTGGCACAGGCTTCAGTCAGCCCACTTTTGGCGGACTGAACTTTTTGGATCACCACACTCATAACAGTGCGGTGCTCCTTATTGATGGAGGCGCCGTTAAGCGCCTCCAGCAAATTATCCGATGCCTCCGGTTGGACGGAGGTCACCGGTGTCACAGTCTTGCCATTCTTACGAATGGGCCACCTGTCGGACTCCGGAACCACTGAAAGTTCCGGGCGGAGTCCGGCCCAGGGACGGACTTAGAGCCCTTTGGGGTTTTATCCCCCTTGCGCCTGGAGACCGGTAGGTTGCCTTGCGGCGCCTCTTGGACCACCTCCTCCTGGCTGGGCCCCTTTTGGGACCCCACCTCGGCGTCATCTGTAGCGCGAGGAGAGGAGGCAGCCGGAAGTGAGGTGCTATTCACGTCCGACGAATCCAGGGAGCCGCTCGTTGAAGCGTCGAGCCCGTCCTTGGGCGGGCTGCAGGGTTATATTCGGCGTTAGGAGATTTTGTGCGACAAATGAAACGCCATGAGTTATTATCCGGACACTTACGATTTCGCCAGGGGCTTAGCCCATGGTGGACACTCCTCGCTGTCATCGGTGTTGGTGCAGTAGTCCGGAGGGAGGGTCCTACCCTTCTTGGACCCTCCGGCCTCCCCAGTTGGGGCGGCCTTCCTTTTCTTCTCTCCCCCGCTGGGGAAGAGGCCTCTTTTTCCTCCTCCTCGTCTTCACGGGAGGAGTCCGCCTCGGAGTCATCGGACGATGAGTCCGACAACACCTGGCGCCGGGAACTCCTTCGAGTTCCTGTGGCCTTCTTCTCCGGCACCACATGAGGTGCCGGAACCAGCAGCCCCGTTAATCGGGCGGCCGCTGGGTCTTCTGGCAAGGGAGCCGGATAGTCAACCTGCCCGGACGTCTTCTGCCAATCCTGTCAAAGGTAAGGGAGTTTAGATCCCGCATAGAGTCAAACTATGGAAAACAAGAGTCCCGTAAAGGGTAAAGTAGCTTACCTCGCTGGCTTGACGCTGCGAGCTAAATCCGCGATCTTCGGTAGCGGATGCGGGAGCCTCGGCGCCCTTGAACAGCACCTTCCAGGCATCTTCGTACATAGTGTCGAAGAGCCTGCTCAAGGTTTGGTGCTGTGCCGGATCAAACTCCCACAAGCTGAAGGCCCGTTGTTGGCACGGGAGGATCCGGCGGATGAGCATGACCTGGACTACATTGACAAGCTTGAGCTTCTTGTTCACCAGGTTTTGGACGTAGGTTTGAAGTCCGGTCAGCTCTTCCGAATTACCCCATGTCAAGCCCGTCTCTTTCCAGGAGGTGAGCCGTGTAGGGAAGCTAGATCGGAATTCGGGGGCCGCTGCCCATTTAGGGTCACGCAGCTCGCTGATGTAGAACCACCCCGATTGCCACCCCTTTATGGTATCCACGAAGGAGCCCTCGAGCCATAGGACGTTGGCCATCTTGCCCACCATGGCACCTCCGCACTCTGCTTGGCGGCCGCCCACTACCTTCGGCTTGACATTGAAGGTCTTCAGACATAAGCCGAAGTGGGGCTGGATGCAGAGGAAGGCCTCGCACACGATGATGAACGCCGAGATGTTGAGGATGAAATTCAGGGCCAGATCATGGAAATCCAGGCCGTAGTAGAACATGAGCCCCCGGACAAATGGGTGACGTGGAAAACCTAGTCCGCGGAGGAAGTGGGTGAGGAACATCACCCTCTCATGGGGCCTGGGGGTGGGGATGAGTTGCCCCTTGTCGGGGAGCCGATGCGCGATGTCATTGGACAAGTATCTGGCCTTCCGTAGCTTTTTGATGTGCCCCTCCATGACGGAGGAGGCCATCCACTTGCCTCCCGCTCCGGACATGGCTGGAGAAGGTTGAGGTGGGATGTGCGGACTTGGGCGCTGGAGCTCGAGTGCGTGGAAATGGATGAGCAAAGGAGGAAGAAGGCGTAGGTAAAAAGGTGGATCCTTATCCCCTTATATGGACGGATGAAGCTATGCGTCCCCACCAGCCTGGTAAAACTCGCTTATCTCCCAAGCACCGTAATCAATGGCGCGGTTGGGTTACCCACGCCCGTATTGATGAGAATCCCGGAAAAAGGGGACATGACCTCTGCTTTGACAAGACGTGCCAAGGAAACCGCCTCGCTAAACACGCTGAGGTGGGACAGTAAAAACGATTCGAATAAAGGCTTGGCCGTGGTGTGATGTCACGCCATGGAATACGTCAGCAGATTGAATTTATGTAAATATTATTCTCTCTACGATGGTATGTGGAACTTATTTTGCAGAGCCGGACACTATCCTTGTGTTCAAAATCTTCTATGAAGTATTCGGAGGAGGAACCCGCCTTGCAATGCCTAAGACAATATGTGCGCCGGACTCGTCGTCATTGAAGCCTGGTTCAGGGGCTACTGAGGGAGTCCTGGATTAGGGGGTGTCCTGATAGCCGAACTATCACCTTTGGCCGGACTCCTAGACTATGAAGATACAAGATTGAAGACTTCGTCTCGTGTTCGGATGGGACTTTCCTTGGCGTGGAAGGCAAGCTTGGCGATACGGATATGTAGATATCCTTCCATTGTAACCGACTCTGTGTAACCCTAACCCTCTTTGGTGCCTATATAAACCGGAGGGTTTTAGTCCGTAGGACGAACAACAATCATACCATAGGCTAGCCTCTAGGGTTTAGCCTCTTTGATCTCGTGGTAGATCTACTCTTGTACTACCCATATCATCAATATTAATCAAGCAGGAGTTGGGTTTTACCTCCATCGAGAGGGCCCGAACCTGGGTAAAAACATCGTGTCCCTTGTCTCCGGTTACCATCCGCCTAGATGCACAGTTCGGTACCCCCTACCCGAGATCCGCCGGTTTTGACACCGACAGGCATGGTGGGAGGAGGAGGACGGAAGGAGGGAGTACCTCGGTGGCGAACGGACGACGGCGGCGGCGGCGACGGACGATGGGTATCGGCGCGGGCGAGAGTGACTGAGAGGGGGAGTGAGTGAGAGAGAGGGTCGGCCGCGTGGGGGATAAGGTAGGGTTAATAGTAGCGCGGGTCAAAAAAAGTGCTACAACTAAGGAGAATAGCAGTAGCGCTAGGCGAGGATACGCGCTACTGCTAAGTTGGGCTAGCAGTAGCGCCTTACTATACAAAGCACTACTGCTAAGTGTAAGCATGAAAAATACATTGTCTGTCAATGCAAAAATACATTGGCCATCAATGGTCTTTTTGTGTACAATCTGAATTGTCAATATGAGTCCTCTCCTGTAGGAACCGGAGAAGACTCATATTGCGGCCACAAATTCTACACACAGAGTTCAGTGAAGACCAAGTGGTTGTGATAGTTTGAGAAGTAACATATTTAAGGTGGTAAACACCCTGTTCGCGGAGCGAGGTGGGACTAAACTTGTGGACTGAACTTAGCAGTAGCGAGCTTTATAGAAATGCGCTACTGCTAACATCTATAGCAGTAGCGCGGTACGGAAGAGGGCGCTACTGCTATAACTAACTTGACGGCGAGGTAATAGCAATTAGAGTAGCAGCGCGATTTAGAGAGGACGCACTACTGCTATTTTTCTTTTAGCAGCGTGTTTCTCTGGCATGCGCTGCTGCTAGATAGCAGTAGCATCGTATTTTGAGGAGCGCTGCTGGTAAGATTCTGTGTATAAGGTTTTTCCTAGTAGTGATAGGTGAGGTAGAAACTTAGGATCACATTTTATTCTAGCATTCAAAGATTTTTCTTTTAGTTTGCATATTATTTTCTTAAGATCATCTCCTTCATGGCAAGCAAGAAAGTCTCTAGCTATCTACTCATCCATAACGTAACCCTCAGGTATCTTAGGCATTACAACTCTAGGAGAGCTAGGTGTAATAGGTGTTTCATAATTCTTAGTTTCAAGTAATTCATCAGTTTCAGTAGTTTCCTTCTCGTTAGCTCTAGCAATTTGTTCATCAAGAAATTCACCTAGTGGCAATCTATCATCAAGCAAGGTACTAGCATCATCATAAGCATCATTCATAGTAGAAGTAGCATCATCAATTACTTATAACTGAAGGAGAATCAAGTGCTGAGCTAGATGGCTATTCCTTACCTCCCCTGGTCTTTGAGGGAAGATCTTTGTTTTAGTGTCCTTCAGATTCTTCATAGTGATAAACAGATAATAATCCCAAGTTACTCAACAAATATAGATATGCTCCCCGGCAACGGCGCCAGAAAAAGGTCTTAATAACCCACAAGTACAGGGTATCGCAACAGTTTTCGATGGTAGAGTATTCAACCCAAATTTATAGATCCGACACAAGGGGTGCCAAAGAATATTTGCAAGTATTAGCAGTTGAGTTGTCAATTCAACCACACCTGAAGATTAAATTTCTGCAGCAAGGTGATCAGTAGCACAATAATATGATTGTTTTTTAGGGAAATATTCCCTAGAGGCAATAATAAAATGGTTATTATTATATTTCCTTAATCATGATAATGGTTTATTATTCATGCTAGAATTTTATTGACCGGAAACTTAAATACATGTGTTAATACATAAACAAATACCGTGTCTCTAGTGAGCCTCTACTAGACTAGCTCGTTAGTTAAATATGGTTAAGGTTTCCTAACAACGGACATGAGTTGTCATTTGATAACGGGATCACATCATTAGGAGAATGATGTGATGGACAAACCCCATCCGTTATCTTAGCATTTGATCGTATAGTTTATTGCTTCTGCTTTCATGTATGTCGAATACATGTTCCTTTAACTATGAGATCATGCAACTCCCAGATACAGAAGGAATGCCTTGTGTGCTATCAAACGCCACAACGTAACTAGGTGATTATAAAGATGCTCTACAGTTATCTCCGAAGGTGTTTTGTTGGGTTGGCGTGAATCGAGATTAGGATTTGTCTCTCCAAGTATCGGAGAGGTATCTTTGGGACCTCTTGGTAATACACAGCATAATAAACTTTGCAAGCAAATGACTAATGTGTTAGTCACATGATGATGTATTACGGAACAAGTAAAGAGACTTGCTGGTAATGATATTGAACTAGGTATAGAGATACCGACGATCGAATCTCAGGCAAGTAACATACCGACGAACAAAGGGAATTGTGTATATCAATAAAGATCTTCATAGAATATGTAGGAGCCAATATGGCCATCCAGGTTCCGCTATTGGTTATTGACAGGAGAGGTGTCTTGATCATGTCTACATAGTTCTTGAACGCATAGGGTCCGCAACATTCGTTGACGATATAGTTTTATATGATTTATGTGGTTTGGTGACCGAATGTTGTTCGGAGTCCTGGATGAAATCACGGACATGACGAGTAGCTCTGGAATGGTCTGGAGGTAAAGATTGATATATGGGATGATGCTATTTGGTCTCTGGAATAGTTTCGGAATGCACCGGAAAGTTATCGGAATGCCGGAAGGGGTTCCGGAGGCACTGGGAGAGTATTGGGCTTTAGTGGGCCAAGTAGAGGGTAACACACCAGCCCACATGGGCTGGTGCGCCCCCCTTAAGCCAGCCGCACCAACTACATTCAGAAGGTGGTGCGCCATCCCCTTACCATATCCTGGAGAGGGAAGGAAGGAAAGAAGGGGGTGCCTCTCCCCTTTCCTTCCCCTTGTGCCAATATTTGGCAGCGCGCGGGGGGGGCACTAAAGGGAGGAGCCCTAGGCTGCCTTCACACCACTTGTGGAGCCGTAGGGGCTGCATCCTCCCCTCCCACACCTATATATATGTGAGGAGGGGTGCCACACAATACACAGATTATTCCACGCCATGTGTCTGCACCCCTCCACCTCTACTTTACTCCTCCGCTCTAGATCGTCACAGTGCTTGAGCGAAGCCCTGCAGGATTGCTTCACCACCACCATCATCATGCCATTGTGCTGACGGAACTCATCACCACCTCGATATGCTTGTTGGATCAAGACAGCGAGGACGACATCGAGATGAACGTGTGCAAAATGCGGAGGTGTCGTGCGTTCGGCACTTGATGGGGCAGATCGTGAAGGTGTACGACTACATCAACCGCGTTGAATAAACGCTTCCGCTCATGGTCTATGAGGGTACGTAGACACACTCTCCCCACTTGTTGCTATGCATCTCCATGGATAGATCTTGCGTGTGCGTAGAATTTTTTTCGTTTTCCATGCAACGTTCCCCAATAGTGGTATTAGAGCCAGGTCTAGGCGTAGATGATATACATGAGTAGAACACAAAGAGTTGTGGGCGGTTATCATCATACTGCTTACCACAACGTATTATTTTGATTCGGCGGCATTGTAAGATGAAGTTGCCCGGACCAACCTTACATGTCCACGTACATGAGGCCAGTTGCACCGACAGACATGCAACTTGTCTTGCATAAAGGTGGATGGGGGGTGTCTGTTTCTCCTACTTTAGTTGAATCGAATTTTACTGCGGCCGGTCCTTGTTGAAGTTTAAAACAACAAACTTCATAAATCACCGTTGTGGTATTGTGCTGTAGGTAAGAACGGTTCTTGCTAGAAGCCTGTAGCAGCCATGTCAAACTTGAAACAACAAAGTAGAGGACGTCTAACTTGTTTTTGCAGGGCATGTTGTGATGTGATATGGTCAAGATGTGATAAGTTATACGTTATGGTATGAGATGATCATATTTTTGTAATTTATGGGCTACCGGCAGGAGCCTTATGGTTGTCTCTGTATTGTATGAAATGCAAACGCCATGTAATTGCTTTACTTTATTGCTATGAGTTAGCAATATTCGTAGAAGCAATAGTTGGCGAGATGACCACGATGCAATGATGGTGATCAAAGTGTCGAGCCAGGGACGATGGAGATCAGGACGATGCTTTGGAGATGGAGGTCGAAAGCACAAGATGATCATGGCCGTATCATGTCACATATTTTGATTGCATGTGATGTTTATCCTTTATGCATCTTATTTTGCTTAGAACGGCGGTAGCATTAGAAGATGGTCCCTTCACTAAATTTCAAGATAATAGTGTTCTCCCCGAGTATGCACCGTTGCTACAGTTTGTAGTTTCGAGATACCACATGATGATCGGGTGTGATAGACTCTACGTTCACATACAACGGGTGTAAGACAGTTTTACACACGCGGAATACTTGTGTTAAACTTGACGAGCCTAGCATGTACAGACATGGCCTCAGAACAACTAGAAACCAAACGGTCGAACATGAGTCATATAGTAGATATGATCAACATAGAGATGTTCACCATTGATGACTACTCCATCTCACGTGATGATCGGACATGGTTTAGTTGATTTGGATCATGTATCACTTAGATAACCCGAGGGATGTTGATTTAAGTGGGATTTCATTAGTAATTTGATTAATTGAACTTAATTTATCATGAACTTAGTCATGATGGTATTTGCATATCTATGTTGTAGATCAATAGCTTACTATTTAGCCCCCCTATTTTTATACGGTCCAAGAGAAAACTAAGTTGAAAGATGATGGTAGCAATAATGCGGACTAGGTCCGTGATCTAAGGATTATCCTCATTGTTCCACAGAAGTATTATGTCCTTGATGCATCGCTAGGTGACAGACCTATTGCAGGAGCAGATGCAGACGTTATGAACGTTTGACACAGTTCTCTAGTCACTATCACCAACCGTTGCTACAGTTCTCTAGTCTCTAGTTTGTGATGAACTATAATATGCAAGGGATGACGAAAACGATTCCCGGGCTCTTCGTGATGCTGAAATCAGCGAAAGTAGAAATCAAGAAAGAGCATCAAGTGTTGAGGATTAACAAGACCACTAGTTTCAAGGCAAGGGAAAGAAAGGGAACTTGAAAAAGAATGGCAAGCAAGTTGTCACTCCCGAGAAGAAAGCTAGACCCAAGCCTGAAACTAAGTGCTTCTACTGCAAAGGAAATGGTCACTAGAAGCGGAACTACCCCAAATATTTGGCGATAAGAAGGATGGTAAAGTGAACAAAGGCATATTTGATATACATTTTATTGATGTGTACCTTATAGTGATCGTAGTAGCCCCTGGGTATTTGATACCTATTCGGTTGCTAAGATTAGTAACTCGAAATAGGAGTTGCAAAATAAACAGAGAGTAGTTGAGGGTGAGGTGACGGTGTGTGTTGGAAGTGGTTCAAAGATTGATATGATCATCAGCGCACACTCCCTGTAGTTCGGGATTAGTGTTGAACCTAAATAAATGTTATTTGGTGTTTGCTTTGAGCATGAACAAGATAGGATCGTGTTTATTGCAATATAGTTATTCATTTAAGTCAGAGAATAATTGTTATTATGTTTACATGAATAAAACCATCTATGTTCATACACGCAATGTTAGTGGTTTACTAAATCTCGATCGTAGTGATACACATATTCAGTATACCGATGCCAAAATATGCAAAGTTGATAATGATAGTGCAACATACTTGTGGCACTACCGTTTAGATCATATTGGTGTAAAGCGCATGAAGAAATTCCATGTTGATGCACTTTTGGATTCACTTGATTATGAATCATTTGATACTTGTGAACCATGCCTCATGGGCAAGATGACTAAAACTCCGTCCTCCGGAACAATGGACCGAGCTAATGACTTATTGGAAATAATACATACCGATGTATGCGATCCGATGAGTGTTGAAGCATGCGGCGGGTATCGTTGTTTCTCACCTTTGAAGATTATTTGAGTAGGTATGGGTATATCTACTTGATGAAACACAAGTCTGAAACATTTGAAAAGTTCAAAGAATTTCAGATTGAAGTAGAGAATCATCGTAACAAGAAAAATAAAGTTTCTACGATCTGATCGCGGAGGCGAATATTTGAGTAACGAGTTTGGCCTTCATTTATAATAATGTGGAGTAGTTTCGTAACTCACGCCATCTGGAACACCACAGCGTAATGGTGTGTCAGAATGTCGTAACTGTACACTATTGGATATGGTACGTTCTATGATGTCTCTTATCGATTTACCAAAGCTATCGTTTCTTGAAGTTTGGGGTTGCGACACTTATGTCAAAAGGCTTCAGCCTGATAAGCTCGAACCCAAATCGGAGAAGTGCGTCTTCATAGGATACCCAAAAGAAACTATTGGGTACACCTTCTACCACAGATCCGAAGGCAAGATCTTTGTTGCTAAGAATGGGTTCTTTCTAGAGAAGGAGTTTATCTTGATAGAAGTGAGTGGGAGGAAAGTATAACTTGATGAGGTAATTGTACCTTCTCTTGAATTCGGAAGTATCTCACCAGAGAAAAACGTTCCCGTGATGACTACACCAACTAGAGATGATAATGATGTTGATCATGAAACTTCGGATCAAGTTACTGATGAACCTCGAAGGTCGACCAGAACACGTACCGCACCGAAGTGTTACGGTAATCCTGTCCTGGAAGTCATGTTGTTAGATAACGGCGAACCTTTGAACTATATAGAAGCTATGATAAGCCCAGATTCCGAAAAATGGCTTGAGGCCATGAATTCTGAGATAGGGTCCATGTATGAGAACAAAGTGTGGACTTTGGTGGACTTGCCCGATGATCGGCAAGCCATTGAGAATAAATGGGTCTTCAAGAGGAAGACGGACACTGATGGTAATGTTACTATCTACAAAGCTCAACTTGTCGCAAAATCTTTTCGGCAAGTTCAAGGGGTTGACTATGATGAGACTTTCTCACCCATAGCGATGCTTTAGTCTGTCCGAATCATGTTAGCAATGCCACATTTTATGATTATGAAATCTGGAAAATGGATGTCAAAACTGCATTCCTTAATGGATTTATGAAAGAATAGTTGTATATGATGCAACCAGAATGTTTTGTCGATCCTAAAGGTGCTAAGAAAGTGTGCAAGCTCCATCGATCCATCTATGGACTGGTGCAAGCATCTCAGAGTTGGAATATACTCTTTGATGAGTCGATCAAAGCATATGGTTTTATACAGACTTACGGTGAAGCCTGTATTTACAAGTAAGTGAGTGGGAGTACTAAAACATTTCATATAAGTGTTTGTGAATGACGTATTGTTGATCGCAAATGATATAGAATTTTCTGGAAAGCATAAAGGAGTGTTTGAAAGGAGTTCTTCAAAGAAAGACCTCGGTAAAGCTTCTTACATATTGGGCATCAAGATCTATAGAGATATATCAAGATGCTTGATAAGACTTTCGATGAGTACATACCTTGATAATATTTTCAAGGAGTTTAAAATGGATCAGTCGAAGAAGGAGTTCTTGCCTGAGTTGTAAGGTATGAAGTTGAGTAAGACTCAAAGCCCGACCACGGCAGAAAAATAGAGAGAGAATGAAAGTCATTCCCTATGCCTCAGCCATAGGTTCTATAAAGCATGATGTCGGTGTCAAAACTGGCGGATCTCGGGTAGGGGGTCCCGAACTGTGCGTCTAGGTGGATGGTAACAGGAGACAAGGGACACGATGTTTTACCCAGGTTTGGGCCCTCTTGATGGAGGTAAAACCCTATGTCCTGCTTGATTGATATTGATGATGTGGATGTTACAAGAGTAGATCTACCACGAGATCAAGGAGGCTAAACCCTAGAAGCTAGCCTATAGTATGATTGTTGTTATTGTTGTTGTCCTACGGACTAAAACCATCCGGTTTATATAGACACCAGAGAGGGCTAGGGTTACACAGAGTCGGTTACAATGGCAGGAGATCTACATATCCGTATCGCCAAGCTTGCCTTCCACGCCAAGGAAAGTCCCATCCGGACACGGGACGAAGTCTTCAATCTTGTATCTTCATAGTCTTGGAGTCCGGCCGATGATGATAGTTCGGCTATCCGGACACCCCCTAGTCCAGGACTCCCTCAGTAGCCCCTGAACCAGGCTTCAATGACGACGAGTCCGGCGCGCATATTGTCTTCGGCATTGCAAGGTGGGTTCCTTCTTCGAATAATTTGTAGAAGATTGTGAACACCAGGATAGTGTCCGGCTCTGCAAAATAAATTCCACATACCACCATAGAGAGAATAATATTTACACAAGTCCAATCTGCTGACGTATTTCGTGGCGTGACGTCACACCACTACCAAGCCTTTACTTGAATCATTTTTATTGTACCACCTCAGCGTGTTTAGCGAAGCGGTTTCCTTGGCACGTCTTGTCAAAGCAGAGATCGTGCTCCCCTTATTCCGGGATTCTCATCAATACGGACGTGGGTAACCCAACCGCACCATTGATTGCGGCGCTTGGGAGAAAAGCGAGTTTTACCAGGCCGGTGGGGACGCATAGTTTCGTCCGTCCATATATAAGGGGATAAGGATCCACCTTTTCACCTACGCCTTCTTCCTCCTTTGCTTATCCATCTCCGCGCACTCGAGCTCCAGCGCCCAAGTCCGCACATCTCACCTCAACCTCCTCCAACTATGTCTGGAGCGGGAGGCAAGTGGATGGCCTCCTCCGTCACGGAGGGGCACATCCAGAAGCTGCGCAGCGCCGGATATTTGTCCAGCAACATCGCGCATCGGCTCCCCGACGAGGGAGAGCTCATCCCCACCCCCAGGCCCCATGAGAGGGTAGTATTTCTTCCCCATTTCCTCCGCGGACTGGGCTTCCCACTCCATCCCTTTGTCCGGGGGCTCATGTTCTACTACGGCCTGAATTTCCATGATCTGGCCCCGAAGTTCATCTTCAACATCTCGGCGTTTATCGTCGTGTGTGAGGCCTTCCTCTGCATCCAGCCCCACTTCGGCTTCTGGCTCAAGTCCTTCAGTGTCAAGCCGAAGGTTGTGAAGGGAAGCCAAGCGGAGTGCGGAGGCACCATGGTGGGCAGGATGTCCAACGTTACTTGGCTTGAGGGCACTTTCGTAGAAACCATTAAGGGGTGGCAATCGGGGTGGTTCTACATCACCGAGCCACGTGACCCTGAATGGGCAGCGGCCCCCGAATTTAGATCTGGCATCCCCACACGGCTCACCTCCTGGAAAGAGAGCGGCCGGACATGTGGTGATTCGGAGGAGCTGACTGGACTCCAAGCCTGCATCCAAAAGCTAGTGGACAAGAAGCTCAAGCTTGTCAACGTAGTCCAGGTCATGCTCATCCGCCTGATTCTCCCGTGCCAACGACGGGGCTTCAACATGTGGGAGTTCGATCTGGCGCAGCACCAGACTTTGAGCAGGCTCTTCGACACTACGTACGAAGATGTCTGGAAGGTGTTGTTCAAGGGCGCCGAGGCTCCCGCATCCGCTACCGAAGATCGCGGATTCAGCTCACAGCGTCCGGCTGACGAGGTAAGTGATTTTGTCCTTTACGGGACGCTTGTTTTCCATAGTTTGACTCTATGCGGGGTCTAAACTCCCTCTCCTTTGACAGGACTGGCTGGCGAAGGCCGAGCAGACTATCTGTCCGGCCCCATTGCCAGAGGACTCAGCGGACGCCCGCTTAACGAGGCTGCTGGCTCTGGCACCCCACGTGGTGCCGGAGAAGAAGGCCAAGAAGAAGGCCACGGGCATTCGGAAGAGTTCCCGTTTTCAGGTGTTATCTGATGATGACTCCGAGGCTGACTCCTCTCACAAAGGCGAGGAGGAGAAGAAGAAAGCCTCTCCCCCAGCGGGGGAAGGGAAGAAAAGGAAGGCCTCCCCAACGTGGGAGGCCGAAGGGTCCAAGAAGGGAAAAACTCTTTCCCCGGACTGCTCTGCCAATGCCAGCGACAACGACGAGGACTGGTCTCCAAGGGCCAAGCCCCTGGCGAGATCGTAAGTATCCGGACTCCCGAATAACTTCATGGTTTTTCTTTTCGCCACGTAATGTCTTTCTAATGCCGCATACAACCCTGCAGTCCACCCAAGGATGATCTTCCCGCTTCGTCGAGCGGGTCCTTAGGTGCATCGGATATGGATTCTCTTCCAACCGCCTCCACCCCGCGTGATGCGGACGATGCCGAGGTGGGATCCCGGGAAGGGACCCACCAGGAGGAGGAGGCCCCGGAGGTGTCGCAGAACAACCTCCCGGACTTTGCACCGGACTCGGCCCCGGAACCCATAGTGGCTCCGGAGTCCGGCCGGCGGCCCCTTCGTAAGAAGGGCAAGACCGTGACGCCGGAAGACTCCATCCAACCGGAGGCGCCGGATAGCTTGCTGGAGGCGCTCAACGGCGCTTCCATCAAGGAGGAACACCGCACTGTCATGAGTGCGGTGATTCAGAAGGTCCAGCTCGCCAAAAGCAGGCTGACCGAAGCCTGCAGCAGCCTTCTATCAGGCTTTGAGGTAAGAATATTAATATATGTAAAATAGTACCGCATAGACAGTAGCCCCTGATGCTCGGTTCGGTGTTCGGAAAGAAAAGCTGGACTGAGGATCTAAAAAGATATACACAGGAGTCATAAAAAATATGTCGATATGGGATTGCAGGCTACCTTGCTGACCTTTGCCGCACTGACTGCGGAGGTCAATGCTTTGAAGCAAAACCTCGAGTGGTCCGAGAACGAGCTCGGCCGTGCCAAGAAGCAACTCGAGGACAAAGAAGGTGAGTAGCACCTTATTAAAATTGTACCTTACAGAAAAGGATTTGGTTGCAAAAAGAATGACAAGGATAACGTGGGTATTGCAGGGGCCACAAACGAGGTGGCGACCCTGAAGGAGGCAGTGTCCATGGCCGAAAGTAATGCGGCGGCGGAGCGCGCCGAGCGAGAGAAGCAGGAGGCGCGGGTGGCGGAGGTATGGCAAGAGCTCCAGGCTGTCGAGGAAAAACACGAGAGTTTGGAGTGTGACTCGAAGACTCGAGAGTCCGAGCTTGCATCGGCTCTTGAGAGTGCCAAAGCCGCTAAGGCCGAAGCCTACAAGGCCCTCCAGGAAATCAAGGCGTTGAAGAAAATAGCGTCGGGTAAGGCATTTTTCATGCAAAGCAAGCATGTGGATGTGGATTACGTGTTACTTACCCGAATTCGGAGCTCTCCAGGAGCGTTCGCAGATCTGCCCCACAGCGCGTCCGATGCTGCCGCTTTCTACAGGGCCGAGGAGGGGAGCGCGACGGAGAAGGTCTTCTGGTCTCAGTATGCTGAGGCCGGACATCCGGTTCCCCTTAGCGACCAGCTGAAGCAGCTGGTCGAGCTCCACAAGGTGGCCGAACAGGCCATGAAGGGCCTCATAGTTCGGCTGTGGCCCAATGAGGCCATACCTGGGAGCTACTTCGGCCTGGTGCGGCGGCTGGTGGATGCATGCCCGTGGGTTGAAGTCATCAAGCACTCCGCCTTTATTGAAGGTGCTCGTCGGGCCCTTGCCCGCGCAAAGGTGCACTGGGGCAAGATGGATGCCCAGAAGCTTGTGACGAACCCGCCACCGCAGGGCAAGGAGCATCGCACGCCCGAGATGTATTATAAGAGTGTCCTGAAGGGTGCCTGCGTTATTGCGGGTGAGTGCTCCAAAGATGTAATATTTGAGTAGACTCGCATTTTTTTATCCTGTGCGCTGAAAACTTAGTTCATATGCGCTAAGCAACGCTTGTTGATTTAAAATATTACCTTCTGTGCGGCTGTTTATCAAATCTGAGAGATGGCAAGTCGTCGGCTTCATCCCCCATGCCACGAGTGCTGGGGTGTTCGGTATAAATTTGAGCACTCTTGTTCCCATATTTGGGTCCATCTAGGGAGGCGCTCAACACGACGAACTAGGCAACCGGACTTATAATGCTTGAACACTCTCACTTAGCCATAGAATTCTATAATTTTAAATTTCGGCGAAGCCCCTAGTGTTCGGAAGGCCGAATTCGGGGCGCTATCCACGCCTGGGCCGGACAAAGCCGGTTCCTCACTCTAAGCGGCATAAGTCTTTAGGGACTCGAAAAAACCTCTCGAACAGCGACCGGCTCTCGCCTCATCATGACGGTCAGTTTTAGCTTTCTCCACTGAGGCGTTAACCCAGCTCAACTGGGGCGCAATCATAGTGGTTCTCCCATTGCTACCTTAGCCGATACAACGGAACATAAGGTACCAAAACATGGGAGCCGGGCAAACCCAACTATTGACCCAAGACATGATTCGGAGCTGATGCATATAATGCTATAAGTTCAGGGTGCCGCACTTGTGAAAGTGTTCGGACTTATCACACCATGATGCGGGAAACATAAGCCCCTGGTGTATTTAGCCGTACCAAAATGTACGGATGCAACATGCCATAAATGAACATATGTATAAGAAAGAAATGCAATTGGAAGCAAAAAGGTGCTGCATTACTTATTCAAGAAAAACTGCTGTAAATGCAGAACGATACAAATGGTGCGATAAGCAAGCGATGGGACTATTAAACATGTCCCCCTCTAGGGGTTGGCTGCGGAGTGGTGTATAAAACAGATTTAATGCTCGTAAAGGGAGACCACCTGGATATTCGTCGCAGCCTTTCTCCTTCCCTGGCTGTTGCATCGTGAGTTCGGCCGGTCTACTGCCGGACAGGGCCTCTGGTAAACGGAGTCCTGTGGGTAAGAAAAGAAAAAATAAAAAAAAGATATGACACACTTGGGAGCCCCTGATGTGGTTGAGCCGCATTCTGGGCCTGTCGTGGTCGTGCCCCTTCCCCTATGCCCATGGTATCTCCAGAGCGTAATGATGTACGCGAAGGACCAGTCTTGCGATCTTGCGAGGGCTGGGGTTGGGGTCGCATTGCTACGCGTGCTCGGAACGCGCCAGGTGGTCTTATTGTAGGTTACTTCGGGCGCGTTTGGCCGTGTCCGGTCGCTTAACGGTCGGACTCGAGAATTGCCTTAAGAGGCTGCATTGTACTTCTGTCGCGAGAGCCGCTGTATGTTCCTCCGTTCGGAGGGAGCGCTCGGTGTTTCCGTTGACCGTGATGACTCCTCGAGGTCCTGGAATCTTGAGCTTGAGGTATGCGTAGTGCGGCACCGCGTTGAACTTTGCAAACGCGGTCCGTCCGAGCAGAGCATGATAGCCGCTGCGGAACGGAACTATGTCGAAGATTAACTCCTCGCTTCGGAAGTTATCCGGGGATCCGAAGACCACTTCCAGTGTGACTGAGCCCATACAATTGGCCTCTACACCTGGTATGACACCTTTGAAGGTCGTCTTTGTGGGTTTAATCCTTGAGGGGTCTATGCCCATCTTGCGCATTGTGTCCTGATAAAGCAGGTTCAGGCTGCTGTCGCCGTCCATCAGGACTCTGGTGTGGTGAAATCCATCGACGATTGGGTCTAAAACCAATGCGGCGAATCCGCCATGGCGGATGCTGGTGGGGTGGTCCCTTCGATCAAAAGTGATCGGGCAGGAGGACCATGGGTTGAACTTCGGGGCGACTGGCTCCATCGCGTATACGTCCCTGAGTGCACGCTTCCGCTCCCTCTTGGGTATGTGGGTTGCGTATATCATATTCACCGTCCGCACTTGTGGGGGAAAACCCTTATGTCCTCTGTTGTTCGGCGGTCGGGTCTCTTCTTCGTCATCGCTATGCAGCCCCTTGTCATTGTTTTCGGCGATTAGCTTGCCTGCCTACTTGAATACCCAACAGTCCCTGTTGGTGTGGTTGGCTGGCTTTTTGGCGGTGCCGTGTATCTGGCACGAGCGATCGAGTATTCGTTCCAAATTGGACGGACCCGTAGTAGTTCTTTTGAATGGCGTTGACTGTCGTATCCTCATTATTGTCACCGTTAATGCGGCGTTTGTTCTTGTTGCGACGTGACCTGCCATTGCGATCCTTGGTATCCGGACTCCCGGAATTTTTGCTGAGGTTGTTGCTGCGAGCTAGCCAGCTGTCCTCCCCCGCGCAAAAGCGGGTCATGAGTGATGTGAGGGCTGCCATGGATTTCGGCTTTTCCTGTCCCAGGTGCCGGGCAAGCCACTCGTCGCGGATGTTATGTTTGAAGGTTGCGAGGGCCTCCGCATCCGGACAGTCGACGATTTGATTTTTCTTAGTTAAGAACCGTGTCCAGAATTGTCTGGCCGATTCGTCTGGCTGCTGAATTATGTGTCTTAGGTCGTTAGTGTCTGGTGGTCGCACGTACGTGCCCTGGAAGTTATCAAGGAATGCGGCTTCCAGGTCCTCCCAACATCCAATTGATTCTGCTTCAAGCTGTTAAGCCAATGCCGAGCTGGTCCTTTAAGCTTGAGTGGGAGGTATTTGATGGCGTGGAGATCGTCACCGCGGGCCATGTGGATATGAAGGAGATAGTCTTCGATCCAAACCGCGGGGTATGTTGTGCCGTCATAGGATTTGATATTCACGGGTTTAAACCCTTCGGGGATTTGATGATCCATTACTTCGTCTGTGAAGCATAATGGGTGTGCGGCGCCTCTGTATTGGGCTATATCGCGACGAAGCTCCAACGAGCTTTGTCTATTGTGTTCGGCCCGGCCGGACTTACTATGTCCGACGCGACGGTTGTCGTCACGTATCATGGGGCGCCCACGCGATCCGTAGATCGATCTTGATTGTCTTGCCTTATCCTCCAATATATCTCGCAAATCCAGAGCATTCCCCTGTGGCCTTATGCTGCTCGAGCGGTGCCGGGGTACGGTTCTAGTGAAGGGCCTAGAGGCCTCTCTGTCGCGGCCACGAGGTGGCCGGTCAGCCGTATTGTGCTCTGGTGATGCAGGTTTATATGCCTCCTCCTCTAATCAGGGGAGCAACTTGCGTTTGGGGTAGCTTTTGGAGGGGCGTTCGAGCTCATGCTCTTCGGCCACCAGGACTTCCGTCCATCTGTCGGCTAGCAGATCCTGATCAGCTCTAAGCTGTTGCTGCTTTTTCTTGAGGCTGTTTGCCGTGGCCATAAGCCTGCGTTTGAAACGCTCTTGTTCGACGGGATCCTCAGGCACGATAAATTCGTCGTCGTCGAGGCTTGCCTCGTCTCCAGAGGGAGGCATGTAAATATCTTCCACTACTACTTCGTCTGCTGCCCTCTTGTGAGGGCTGGCATCCCCGTCCTCCTGCGCTAAATCTTGCTGGAGGGGGTTGTCTTCGGCACTGTCTGGGGTATTATTATCTCCGGTGCCGGAATCGCCATTCTTACTGTGGCGGGACTTAGAGCGGCGCCGCTGACGCCGACGCTTGGGCTGTTTCTTGGAGGGATCTTCCTCCACTGTTCCTTCGCCATTCCCATCCTTTGGGATATCCACCATGTATATGTCGTATGACGAGGTGGCTTTCCAGTGCCCAGTAGGCGCTGGTTCTTCGTCGTCTCCAGCATCGTCGTCCATACCGTCGATGTCTTCGGAGTGAAGTCTAGCATGTCGGTTAGATCATCGACAACGGCTACTAAGTGGGTGGTGGGTGGGTCAAGAATTTCCGCATCCCAACCGTCCTGACCGCAGTCCGGCCAGGGCTCTCCTGATAATGAGAGATATTTTAACGAGCTCAAAACGTCGCCAAAAGGTGAGTGTTGAAAGCTGTCCGCGGCGGCGAACTCCATGATCGGAACCCAATCGGATTCGATTGGTGGGGGCGCGGGAGGTTCGGAGTCCGGCGAGGAGTCCGGCACCTCGGAGTCACGAGCTTCAAAAGGGACAAAGTCAGTATTCGGCTCCATCGCCGTAGAGGTTGCAGCCCCCGAGGCGGTGTCTAACCACCCGTCCTCGATCTGCGCAGCCGGCTCCGAATCAAGGGTCGGAGCGGTTTCATGTGCGGCCTCCAGGGCACTGTCCGGCAGCAGAGCTAACTCATGCCCATCATGACAGTGCGGCGCGCTCGGCTGTGGCTCGAATCCATTGAAGATCAAGTCTCCGCGGATGTCAGCCGTGAAGTTCAGACTTCCAAATCTGACCTGACGGCCAGGGGCGTAGCTTTCGATCTGCTCCAGATGGCCAACCGAATTGGCCCGCAGTGCAAAGCCGCCGAATACGAAGATCTGTCCGGGGAGAAAAGTCTCACCCTGGACCGCGTCGTTGTTGATGATCGAAGGAGCCATCGAGCCTATCGGTGACGACACAGAGGAACTCTCAGTGAAAGCACCAATGTCGGTGGCAAAACCGGCGGATCTCGAGTAGGGGGTCCCGAACTGTGCGTCTAGGCGGATGGTAACAGGAGACAAGGGACACGATGTTTTACCCAGGTTTGGGCCCTCTTGATGGAGGTAAAACCCTACGTCCTGCTTGATTGATATTGATGATGTGGATGTTACAAGAGTAGATCTACAACGAGATCAAGGAGGCTAAACCCTAGAAGCTAGCCTATGGTGTGATTGTTGTTATTGTTGTTGTCCTACGGACTAAAACCATCCGGTTTATATAGACACCGGAGAGGGCTAGGGTTACACAGAGTCGGTTACAATGGTAGGAGATCTACATATCTGTATCGCCAAGCTTGCCTTCCACGCCAAGGAAAGTCCCATTCGGACACGGGACGAAGTCTTCAATCTTGTATCTTCATAGTCTTGGAGTCCGGCCGATGATGATAGTTCAGCTATCCGGACATCCCCTAGTCCAGGACTCCCTCACATGACATGCTGTGTATCAGACCAAATGTGTGCCTTGCCACATGTCTGGCAAGGGGGTACAAGAATGATCCAGGAGTGGATCACTGGACACTGGTCACAATTATCCTTAGAGGAAGGAAATGTTTCTCGATTATGGAGGTGATAACGAGTTCGTCGTAAAGGGTTTCAACGATGCAAGTTTTTACACTAATCCAGATGACTCTGAGTATCAAACTGGATGCGTATTGAACGTAGGAACAATTAGCTAGAGTAGCTCTATGCTGAGCATTGTAGACATAAAAATTTGCAAAGTACACACGCGTCTAAATGTTGTAGACCCGTTGAAAAATTATTTTGAATCTGACGCTATAGTATTTTCTTAAATATTTGCACTTGCCATTGGTCAGCAACGCGTGTTTGTTCTATGCTAATTGGTTATAAATGGACGAAATTGTGGGCATGCCAATAAAAGAGAATTGCGATTTGGATCTAATTAGAAAAAATATGGACCCATGAGTTCTAAAATAATAAAAGAAAATGAACCCCTAATAAAGAAGGGATATTCATACCTTATTATGCTAATGAAATAAGATTTATGCGCTGGAATTGGTAATCCATCCAGTTACACCATTATAGGAGAGAGTGGTCGCAGCAATCGTGTCTCAAAAGTCGCCGCGCAACCACCAAATGAGGAGGCAGCCACAACCCCGATATGGAGGCAGACCTGGAGGGAAAAAGATAGCCCGAGTTGGGTGCTCCCACCACTATCACAATTTTGTGTGCCAAACATGTCCTGTGAGAAGACAACAACTCCTTGTTTTATCACCGACCGTTGCAGAGAGCGTTTTTTGGTGGACACATCAATTATCTTTCCTGCTACTTCACGCAA